>NC_091167.1:37085561-37148061 GCF_040958095.1 Procambarus clarkii
CGCGCGTCGTCTTTATACTATTTTCACAAAAATCATATTAATGCATGCTCGAGAAAAATATCCGGTGGTAAATTAATATAATAATTCTCCAATTTTCCTCAACACTGGTGAAGTACTGATGTTGTGTCGATCGAGGTTCCGGGACAATATCTCAAGGTTAATTCAGTGTTTTAGTGTTTATGAATTCGAATTTATAATAAGGCAAATGCGTGTTTTAAATCAGAGCATTTAATTCGGTGACAAAATCATATATATGTTACAATACATGATACTAGAAACACATGTCACGACTGAAATGTTTCAGAAATTGTGCAAAGGACTTCGAGCTTGTAAGTCAGTACACCAGCTAGACTGTGAGTCTGAGAGTCTGATACTCTGGGAGACTAAGTCTCTGTTGACCAAACCACTCACTAGAAAGTGAAGGGAAGACGACGTTATGGTCCGTCCTGGACCATTCTCAAGTCGATTGAGAATTGACTTGATCGACTTGAGAAGTCGACAGTCGACTTGAGAATGGTTCAGGACGGACCGAAACGTTGTCGTCCCCTCACGTTCTAGTGTGTGGTTTGGTCAATATATTTTAGCCATGTTATTGTGTCTCCTCGTCTGCGCTAAGGCTCTGATTCAGGGAGTATGTGAGTCTGTCATCGCTCTAGAGCCTGAACACCTTTACTGATTTCGATGAAATTTTAATCATTGCTTAATAATATAAATTTTCTGGATCCGATTACATTTTCAAGCTTTTTGAAACAAAGCTGAAGGTAAGTTACTCTTTTAAGTTTTACTGTGGTGTTGTACAAAAAAAGTATCGTGTGAAGCTTTAATGAACATATCAATTTACATGCTTCTGAATCTTCCACAGTCACTTTATGACCGAAAATTATTCGATAAATATATTCTATGCGAACTTTTTTTCCTACTTTTTAGTGCTCAAACTCTTCCATATTTAAAATAAAAACTCATGTTATAGCACATTTCAATCATATATTATTTTAAGCGAATTTAAACTTCTAATTCAATAAATACAGTAATTGTAGTAATAACCAATCTGGTTTAAGGACTTAGGTTAGGTTAATATGAATGAATTTAAAATTCGCTGATCAAGAGCTAGTTATAACATAGTTATAACATTTTTTACTGCTGTGTTTGTGTATTTCTCACGTGGCTTTTGCACAATATTATGCTGGAATAAGTTTTTGCTATGTTTGATCAGAAAACATATTAAAGGTTAAACTAGGTCAGTTAAGTAATACTTGCTTTGATTTGGCTAGGTTAGTTGGGACGGTTAGTTTAAGTTAGTATATCTTAATTAAGGATAATTTAGGTTCACTTAGATTAAGCTCAGATAGGATATGTTGATTTTGATTCGGTTGGTTTCTTTAGGAAAGTCAAACTATCCAATACTATACGGAAATGCACAGGTTACTGTGTACTGCTTCACTTTTGTACAGTACTGTACTCTGCGCATTCTGTATATGTGCCTATTAACCTATTTCAACGCAACATAAATTCGCTAAGTTAGAAAGTATGAATTTACCACAAGTGGAGCACTCTCAGCCTTCAATAAACGTAAAGATATTAAGTCAAGTATAGTTACCGTGTTTTCATCTACCTCCTTTACGCATATATCAGAACTGTCCTTACATATGACTCAATATAGCGTGACCAGCACTTCGTGAAGAATGATCCAATTTCAACTGACTTCAGAATGTGTAGGCGCAAGTAATATGTGCCTGTCTAAAGCACTATGTGATGCCAGTGTTTTGTATGATATACTATCTCTCCGGGCCATTAATAACGGGCTACAAAATGTGACCTTGGTTGCTTGCCATGAAACTGAGAGAATATTTTACTTCCTGGCGTCTTGGTGCTCAGAACGTGAGAGAAACAGATTCTCTTATAAGGAATATGTTAAGGAATTTATTATTACTATATTTTTTATTTTTGTTTTATTTGCTCCTATACAATTTTAAAATGTGTAAATGATACAGCCTGTGATTCGTTTACTGGAAATAACAGCCCTTAACTCGCCTTATGAAACTTTATACAGACATATTAGAGTATTGAAATGCTGCATTAACCTTGTTAAAACTTAATTCAATAATTTACTAACATGTGATGCAGTTTGCTTATAGTTAAAGTTGGGGTGTTATTAAAATTATGTTGTTTTGGATAACTCTGGGGTAAGTATCTCACAGAGTGTGCTAATTATTATTCATATGTCAAATACAGTAAATTATGTAGCAAGTCTTCGGCTCTCTACAAATGATTACAGGATCAAAACACTTCAGTTCTGACCAGGAACATGACACATCAATTTATAAATAGAAAATTAAAGTTTTAGGTTTTAGCTCTTGCAATATTAATTTTCTTTGTCTTAAAGGTTACTCAGCTAATATGACTGCATTGTGAAAAAATCTCGAACTATAGTACACATGCTCTTTTTAACTATCAGAGAAAAAAAATCCTGGAACATCCTGCACTGCACTACTCTGTCCTCCTCATCTGGGTTAGGACCCTTCTTGCCTTCCATGTTCCAGTCCTACACAAAAAGAACAGTAGGCTGCGTCTTTTCACTCCTGAAATGCACATTGTGTACACCTAATATCTCCTTGAAGAATTAGGGTTCATAGGACCCTCTTGGCTAGCTGCTAATATATATATATATATATATATTAGGTCTTTGAAAAGTGTGACTTCAGGTCAACCTCAAATTTTAAACAAAATTATGGAAATCTAACACTGAGGAAAACTTACTAAAATCATATGCTACGAGTATTTATTATTTTTTACGTATTCTTCGATAAACGAACCAAAAATTTACTTACCTACCTATCTTTCATGATAATCACGTGACCCGGTGATCGGAAAACAAGCAGAAAACGTTGTCATATGTTCTCTCGGCAATAATGAATCTTTAGACCATCAGGGAGGGCACTGCAGCATTAATATTGAAACTGTCCTTGGTAGTGCATGACCGCGCACCACCTGGGTCTTGAATCAGGGAGAATAACAGGGACTGTGTAACTCCCTAGAGAACTAAAATCGCCATGTGATCCAGACAGGAAACTTTACTTCTCAAGTAAGAAAACACCAAAATATGCATATCCCGAAACAAATCTACATATTCAAACAAGAAGAACTTGGTTCTTGGTTCGGGTGTTAGCGTAAAATTTCAGCATATTATATCAGGAACCTGAATTCGCTATAAAAGATTAACAACCCGCTGAAACAAGGCTCTCAATAATAATTCAAGAAACTTTTTGAAGCAAGTATAAAAATGGTCATAAAAGTAGAACGAATAATTAATAAAAAAATTATCAGGTGGATCCTCTGGTAATAAATCTTGCCGGCACCTAATAAAAACAACAGTGACTAGAATCTGACGACTCCGTACTACCTCTGAGCAGATCTGACGGTTCTATAGCTATCAGATGCAAAAAGTGAGCTTTATTTCTTGAGTCTCCCTTCTCAAGCAAGATGCAAGTTAATGAGCCATATCGCCCGTAGTAGCGCAGAAAGAGCCCTGTGCTACGTTATCTAGCCCATTTTTGCTTATCTTTTTTGCAGCGTTGCTAAGAGCGAACGTAAGAATTCTTTTAACAAATGTGAAGGTGGCAAGTTATTGTTGCTCCAAATAAAACCCACCTGACAATTATCTCACGGAGGTGACATAGTTACCAAGTTCATTGCCCTTTTATACGATTAAACAAAATAACACTGATTTACAACTCATAAATTCGCATATTAGGGGGTTGAAATTGATTGAAATTTGTCCTTTACACGACATTTGGAAAGATATTGCAGACAAATGCGCAAAGAAGTTTGCCTGGTTACGGAGAGTTGCGTGTGACCTAATGCTTATAGATGTATAACACAGTGCTTCTCCCAAATCAGATTTATAATGCAGTATTCACGACTTATTTGGGATTCCTGTCCACAGTATTATTATTATTATTATTATTATTATTATTATTATTATTATTATTATTATTATTGTTATTATTATTATTATTATTATTATTATTATTATTATTATTATTATAGTTACTATTAACATTATGTATATTATTTTTATTATTTTCAATATAAATGAAAATGTATCTGTTCGTTTGTTCAAAGTCGCTAATTTCCGAAAGTTGTTCACCGTTTGCTTTGAAATTTTGACTCACCCTTGCATTCGCATACGAGCGTGTTTTTATATACCTAGTATATAGATGTCACGTCTGTGACAGGTAATTAATTAACACTGTGAGGGATCGGCCAGTTATGCCCCTTACGTGAAGTGGAAGCGTGTTGAACAGCCTCGTGCCTCTGATGTTGATTGAGTTCTCACTCAGAGTACCTGTTGCACCTCTGCTTTTCAGTGGGGGTATTCTGCACATCCTGCCATGTCTTCTAGTCTCATGTGATGTTATTTCTATGTGCAGGTTTTGGACCAGGCCCTCTACTATTTTCCACGTGTAAATTATTATGTATCGCTACCGCCTGCGCTCAAGAGAATACAGATTTAGGCTCTTTAGTCGGTCCAAATAGTTTAGATGCTTTACTGAGTGAATTCTAGCAGTAAAGGATATCTACACGCTCTCCAAGTCAGCAATTTCTCCAGCTTTGAAAGGGGCTGTCATTGTGCAGCAGTACTGCACTCAAGAGAGCACTAGCGTTTTGAAAACGTGTCGTCATCGGTATAGCATCTCTGATGTGAAAGGTTCTTGTTATCCAACCTGTAATTTTTCTTGCAGTTGTGACGGCTACTTTATTGTGTTCTTAACTTTAAAGGTAAGATCATCCGACATCAGTACACCCAAATCCTTTACATTGCTTTTTCGTTCTATGTTATGATTTGACTGCGTTTTGTACGTGATTTTCGTTTTTATATTTTCCTTTTTTTCCGTAGCGCATGAGCTGGAACTTTTCTTTGTTAAACACCATATTATTTTCTGTAGCCCATAGAAAGACCTGATTTACAACTGATTGGAGGTTTGCCGTGTCCTCAATGTTGTCTACTCTCATAAAAATCCTAGTGTCTTCTGCAAAGGATGATACAGTACTATAGGTTGTGTCCTTGTCTATGTCCGATATGAGGATGCGAAAAAGTACTGGAGGAAGCACAGTACCCTTGGGGGACTGAGCTCTTCACGGTTGATGGACCGGATTTTATTTTGTTGACTATTACACATTAGGCTCTATTAGTCAGGAATTTGTAGATCCATCTGCCTATTTTTCCGGTAATTCCTTTTGAACTCATTTTATATGCAATAACACCATGTTCACTTTTGTCAATGGCTTTTGCGAAATCTGTGTAAATTACAACGGCGTTTTGTTTGTCTTCCATGGCATCTAGTGCCATGTCATAGTGGTCCAGCAACTGTGATAGGCAAGAGCGCCCTGTTCTGAAACTATGTTGTCCGGGGTTATGGAGATGCTGTGATACCATGTATTTTGTGATCTTTCTTCTTAGCACTTTCTCAAAAATTTTTACGATGTGTGATGTTAGTACTATCGGTCTGTAATTTTTTGCCTGTACCTTATTTTCTCCTTTATGGTGTGATGCTATCTCTTCTGTTTTTAGTATGTCAGGGATAACGCGAGTATCTAGGCTTTGTCTCCAAAGAATGTAAAGGGACTGCGATAGAGTTTTTTTTTTACAGTTCTTGATGAATATAGAGTTCCAAGAATCAGTGCCTGGTGCAGAGTACATAGGCATACTGTCTATAGCTTCTTCAAAATCCACTGGGGATAGGGTGACGTCTGATATATGATTTGATGTTGGTGTCATATCCATGAAAAATTCATTTGGGTTATCAATCTTCAGTTTGTTTAGCGGCTCGCTGAAAACAGAGTCGTACTGATTTCTCAGTATTTCGCTCATATCTTTGTTATGATCTGTGAATGTTTTCATCTCCATTTCGCAGGGGCCCGATACTAGATGTTTTTTATCTTGATTTTGCATAGAAGAAAAAATATTTAGGGTTTCTCTCTATTTCACTGAGGGCCTTTTGCTCTCTTTGCCTCTCCTGGGTTTTGTATGATTCCTGTAGCTTTAGTTCAATTGTTTCTATTTCTCTACCTAACCTTCTTCCCCGTTCTTGAGATAAGGGGCGACTCTCAAGTTGTTTCGCGATTCGTTTTCTTTGCCTATAGAGGGAACGACGTTCCTGTTTCAATCTGCATCTCTTCCGCTTTTTTCTTAGGGGTATACGGTTTAAGCATATTTCAAGTGCTACTGAGGTTTTTTTTCCAGGCACTAGTTCAGGTTTGCATTTCATTGCTGTTTTTCCCAGGTTGTTTTCTGTGAAGTGTTGGTTTATTTGCTCCCAGTTTATCTGTTTATTATTAAAGTTGATTTTTCTGAAATCTCCTCCACTGGGAATCGGGACTAGTTTTGAAGGTCTATTCCCCATGCTTGTAAGAACTTCAATTAAGTTGTGCTCTGAGTAACAGGTATTTGTAACCATTATGTTCCTGATCAATTCATCATTATTAGCAAAAATGAGGTCCAGCGTGTTCTCCTTCCTAGTTGGTTCTACTATTTGCTTGTTAAAGGCAAACCTGTTGCACATCCGTAGCAGATCATTTGCATGTGACTGTTCATTTGGGCTACTTTCCGGAATTCTCTCTGATGCAACTGTATCAGTTATGGTCTTCCATTTCAGGTGCCGTAGGTTGAAGTCCCCAAGCAGGAGGATGTTAGGGGTTGGATTTGTTTTTTCCAAGCAGTGTTCTATTTTCATTACTTGGTCTTTAAACTGCTGATGATTTGCCTCCGGTGACTTATATACAAGGACAGTAACTACATTTAAGATCTCTATTTTGATTAACTTCCACTTCCAGCACTTCCACCATATCATTTGAGGTGTTTAGCAGCTAAGTACAGATGAGTGTGTCCTTGATGTACAGGCTGACCCCACCCTGTAGCCGGTGTTTTCTGTCACATCTGAAAACATTGTACTCTGAAGTCCATATTTCACCATCATGGTAGTCCTTGGTGTGAGTTTCCGTTACACTCTCCGATATAACTTCCGTTACACTCACCCCAGGAAGCAGACCGTAACAGCTGTCCAACTCCCAGGTACCTATTTAGTGCTAGGTAACAAGTGCATAAGGGTGAATGAAACTCTTCCCGTTTTGTTTCTGCTAACACCGGGGATTGAACCCGGACCCTAGAATGAATTACGAGTTCAAAGCTCTGTCCACTCAGCTATCAGGCCTCCATGTGTGTGTGCGTGTGTGTGTGTGTGTGTGTGTGTGTGTGTGTGTGTGTGTGTGTGTGTGTGTGTGTGTGTGTGTGTGTGTGTGTGTGTGTGTGTTTTTGCTAACTTGCGTCGGTCACGTAGCAAAACGTCTGGGTGGAAAGGGTCGATTCGGGCCGTCAACCAGACAAGAAAAACTGGCATGTGAGAAATACTGGGCGTCGCCCCGATGACATGCTAACGTGGCACCGAGCGGGTGAGATAAAAGTGTAGTTTATCAGTGCCAGCCTTTGGCACTGCTAGATGGTTCATGGTGCAGGCGGTGTCCTGTGGTGTCTGTTGGTGGAGTGGGGGGGTGGGGGGTTTACTGCTCAGAACGTAGTGTGGTATTTGTGGTCGTCTGGTTGTGGTGTATGAGGAGATGTAGTGTGACGGTTGTGGTGTATGAGAAGATGTAGTGTGACGGTTGTGGTGACGGGGATGGCAGAATGATGAAGGTACTAATGTAGTGAGTTTGGGCGTATTTATGTAATGCAGGAATTGTGTATAAAAACAATTATTACAAGAGCTATTACTATTACCACTACTGCTTTTGTTACTAATACCACTTCTACTACTACTTCTAATACTGCTTCTACTACTACTAATGCTAGTCTAACCTCTACTAATAGTCTAAGCACTAATACTGCAACAACTCCTTGAGCAACATTTTACTATTATTTAAACTAATAATTCTGTGTTAATGCTTCTCCTAATATCACTTAAGTTGTTCGAATTATGTTAAGTTTTGGTGTGTACTAATGAACCGGTAATGTAGTAACATAATAATAGCGTAAAAAATCAAGAAAAAGTTATGGTTTATATATTCCTCTACGCAAGATTATTATATTTGTTTATAATTATTCAATTATATTTTTAGTTTATTACATAAACTGTAATGTTTCTTCTTCATTGTACTATCATGCTTACAGAAATGCCAAACCGAGTTTGACAAATTTCATTCAGAGGGATTTGTTCAGTACGTCATGATTCGGGTAAAATGAAAGAATCAGAAAGATACAATTAGTCAGTCTGAGCAACTCATAATCATAAAAATCAAAATGAAACATGTTTAATTTAATCGCCAAAACAATAATGGCTTCTAATGATTAAACTTACAAAAGAGGTAGGACAAATATTACAAATATTAACAAAGTTTTCGAATATAAAATCAGAGTTAAAGTAATAGATAGAGGCAACATTAATATCACGACCATGAAGCCTGTATATTAACAAACATGTCTCAGGAATTATAAATTCTGTTCAATAAGTTGAAGCTGAAGGTATTAAAACAATAAATGGTCTGAGGTCTTCTGGACAGTCACATGGAAACGTAAAATTTTCAGTCATTGATATTATATATTCTCAAGTCACATATAGTTTAACATATGGGAAAGATCAAGATAACATTAATAAAATCAATATTTCATGAACTTCCCGAGAAAGCATCAAATAAGAAACAAACTGAATTACATCAAATTATATAATATATAAATATATTCAATAAATTAATATTCAAATTGTTTATTTTATTTTATTTAACATGAATTTTTTGAGAAATTATCATAAAATATATATTTGGTTAAACAAAAAATAAAACCTTCTCAATGAACAGGAAGTTAAGATAAGGCTTAATGTATGATCCTCTTATATAGAGCAATAATTCTTTACCGATATCATATTATCAGTTTAACAGAAACATTATGTTGATACAATATTATTTTTTTATTTAAAAGTTTGATCACTTTTTGTTTGCACTGCATATTTGAAAGGAATGCAAAATTTACTATTAAAACTATTAGTGATTATATTATCACTGATACTATTAGTAATAATATAAATACTTCTATCATTATGTATATTATGATGAATACTACTCCTATTACATTCACCACTACTTCTGTAACCACATCGTCTATTATTACCACTTCAATAACTATTACAAATTATTAATGACATTACAACTACTACAATTAGTACTGCATCTGGTACTTATATAAATTATACTCATTCATTAAAAGAGGAAAATACACAGTTAAATACCCCGGAAAGAATTCAGTAAAAACCCATTAATCACTTTCCCTCAACATTTATTGAATATCTATTCCGATTACATTCACGCACGCTCACACACGTTCACACGCACATGCACACACAAACACACACACACACACACACACACACACACACACACACACACACACACACACACACACACACACACACACACACACACAAGCCCGTTCCCCACAGGAGTTCGCTCATTTGCATAATACCCTCCTCAAATCGTCTTATTTTCGACCTCAACGTTGTTCGGGGATTTTTTTTTAATCAGCATTTTTTTGCATATTAAAAAAAACTGTTTCAGCATAAGATGGAACGATTGGATTCCGTGAAGGTATTTTAATAAAGAAAAAGGCAATTGTAATGCAAAATAAAAGTAAATTATTAATAGATATTGCCATCGACCGCGATGCTTGGTTAAAATTTCCAGGCTGGTGCTAATTTCAAATTCCGTACATATTCAAATACTGTATGACAAAAATTCCGAAAGCAAAACTCACAACTTCTCGCAAATTTTGTTTATTTCAAAGATGTTTTCAATAAATAAAACTTGGCCAAACAGACTTTATATACAGCATTCAGTATCAACATGACTATCGTTTGTAAACATACGAATATCCAATGACAATCTGTACAATGACTCACGACTCTTATGTTTCTTTTTTCTGTTGGAACAGTGAAAACAACATTGAACAGTGAACTTTTCAACAGTGAAAAGAAACATAAGAAAGATCGAGAAAATTCGTGTTAGAATTATTAATCTTAATTTTTCGGTCATATTTAATAAAATATGTCTACAGGAAAGACTGCTACCAAAATATACTAATATATATATATATATATATATATATATATATATATATATATATATATATATATATATATATATATATATATATATATATAATACTGCTTCTGATAATACTGTTAGTGTTATTTTTTTGCAAATGCTACAAGATTTATAGTTTTAGTACCAGTTGCGTGAAGAAGTGACTCTACAACTACAACAAATACTGCCTAACCACGTTCGTTGATATTAATTCTACAGCTACTGTTACTACTTCTGCTGTTGCTGTTGTTACTACTGCTATTCTTACTGCAACTTTTACAAGTACTGCTAATCCTACTACTACTATTACCATATATCTTACTACTTCTATTGCAACAACTATTATTACTACTTCTAATACTACTACTACTACTACTACTACTACTACTACTACTACTACTACTACTACTACTACTAATAATAATAATAATAATAATAATAATAATAATACTGCAACAACTACTTCTGCTAGTTATAAAACTAATAATAAATTAACAGTTAAAAATAGGAAGGGAACGCGGAAGACCACAATTCACTCTAAATATATAACATATACTATGCTTTGTTTACATTCCATTGAGCATGTAACGCCAGAAGCCCATTGACTGCCGCACACCACCATTTAATAATTATTATTAGACTCTCGCCGAGTATAGTTCGGCGGTATGCCACTAATACTTATTTTTGTACTTTGAAAAAAGTGTTATTGTAAATGTTGCCCTTGGAAGAGTTTAAGCATTTGAATGGTAGGTGGTGGTAGAGGGACTTAGAGGGGGGGGGGGGAGCTATGGTGTGTTAGAGAGAGCTGAGGGGGGGGGGGTATAGCGAGCTGACGCTAGCAAGAGGAAGTATCGTGGGTGAGAGAGAGAGAGGGTAGCGAGGAGTTGAGCGTGAAAGACAAGTTAGCAAGTTGGAATGTCACGAGGTAATTCAGATGTATCAGTGGAAGCTTAAGTTATTACCCACAATTCAGAGGGGAGTGAATGAGTCTCCGACGAAAGCAGGATTATGAGAAAATTGTATACTTCTATTTAAAAACCACTGATGCCTCTGTTTCTATTACTGTAGATTTTCTTTAAAGCTGTTTTTACTGATTATTAAGTAACTACTCTAAAATCTTATACGAATAATAATATAACTACTACACTAATATAATATAACTACTGCTATTCTAATATAAATACTACATCATCTCGAACTTATCTGGTCGTGAGTTCGAGATTCCGATGGTGCAAGTAAGTTAAATAATATCAACCTCTTTGCAAGTACTATTAAAAGGATTTCTGTTATTCCGACTGTCTTTACAACTTCTGCTTCTGTTAGAACTCCTTTAATAACTTTTGTTAGAAGCTCAGTATTAGACACATCTTTAGCAATATTGGCACATATTAAACAAGTGACTTCAGTCGTAAAAATCCGTTAAATCTTTATTGACTACAGCAGAAGCCATCTACGAGAACAGTATTTGGAAATAGCCAAAGAAATCTGGCTTCTCGTGGTGTTTCCAGCTATAACCATGTATTAAATTGAGGCACAGCACAGTTGTGGGACAACAGGCAACGTTTTGAGTTCTTCAAACACACCTTATGAATACACACACACACATTCATATGAACTTCTGGCAGTGACACGTCGCAGTGGAATCGGGGATCAATAAACCATTCGAGTAGACTGAGAGGCGAGATCCAAAGGAAATGCTCAACACTCAAAATCACGTTTCAGCACGAGTATTTCATTGGCGACAAACTCCAAAATATTGGTTCTTAATAAATGAGATCAAACCCAAGAGGATTATGAGAAAAGCTGTTTGGTAAACTAGTGGGAGAGACGGAACCCATTTCTTAAAGTTTACCTCCTGAAATTATAGTTATGTGATTAATGGCATGAACACACACACACACACACACACACACACACACACACACACACACACACACACACACACACACACACACACACACACATATATATATATATATATATATATATATATATATATATATATATATATATATATATATATATATATATATATATATATATATATATATATGTCGTACCTAGTAGCCAGAACGCACTTCTCAGCCTACTATGCAAGGCCCGATTTGCCTAATAAGCCAAGTTTTCATGAATTAATGTTTTTTCGACAACCTAACCTACCTAACCTAACCTAACCTAACTTTTTCGTCTACCTAACCTAACCTAACCTATAAAGATAGGTTAGGTTAGGTTAGGTAGGGTTGGTTAGGTTCGGTCATATATCTACGTTAATTTTAACTCCAATTAAAAAACATTGACCTCATACATAATGAAATGGGTAGGTTTATCATTTCATAAGAAAAAAATTACAGAAAATATATTAATTCAGGAAAACTTAGCTTATTAGGCAAATCGGGCCTTGCATAGTAGGCTGAGAAGTGCGTTCTGGCTACTAGGTACGACATATATATGTCGTACCTAATAGCCAGAACGCACTTCTCCAGAAGCCTCAGAGCAGGAGTTACCAGGAAAGACTATATTATTTGAGTCTGATATCTCAGCTGAAGCAAAGAACTAAAGAGAACATAACCACGGAAAGAAGAGTATGTTGATTTGGTGCTATGTAGACAGAATTACAGAAAAGATTTAAAGGATAGGAGGTAGAGGCTGACATAATTTAGGGCTTCAAACATGATTAGGAAACAGCGATTACATTATTCGATTCCATTCTGGAGCTAAAACTACATATCTCCCATTCCAAAGCTGATTAAGAACATGTAAAATATAATAAAACATTTTAGAATCTTTAATGATGATTTAAACTGTAAAACCAAAAATAGTATTTTAACAACACATATTTTGCATTATTTTTTTTTAAATTTGACTAATAGAAACAGAGAAGCACTTATGATATAGGCAATATCAGGCTGAACTGTCACTGCAACGGTCACATACAAATATTCACCAAAATTCAAACACTTGGAAAAAAGGAGCAATTACGCTTAAAGGAATGCAGAGAATCCTGAGTGGTGAGGTATTAAATTTGTAGAGCCTTTGACCAGAGAGTGTATTAACTGGCAAGAATGTTAAGAGAGAGCTGGCGGGTGGGCTTCCATGCGCGTCAATTTACGTGTAAATGTATCCCAAGTGAATTGGCTTGTCTGTGTCTCAGTATTTACGTATGTATGAATATACATGAATATACAGAGGTCCTCTCATATCTCCTCATCACCCTCTGTTCCCTTTTCATCTTCCACCTCCCCCTACTTCTCTTCTCTCCCCTTTTCTTCCATTCCCATTTCCCTTCTCTATTGCCTTCTCTCAGAAAATAAATTTATTCAGAGTACTGAAAAACTCTATGAGAAACATAACTAATATTTCTAACTTGACTTCAAGGAAATCCCATGGAGGGGGGGGGGGTGCTCAAGCTTCATTTGTCAAAGTTGGCTGAGGCTAGCCGTAGGCGTCCGGTCTCCTGCCTTGGCCGGTCAGATAGATGGCCAAACAAACAAAAAATAAATAAATAAATATTTTCTCTCATAATATACATGAAATTGTTTTTACCCACAATATTGTGAATTGAACTTTATTTGACATGCACGGTGATGTGAAATGCCACCAAATGCCATAGTTTATTTCCAGGGGAAGTTTTAAATTATCAATTGCATGTTTGCAGGTACAACCGAGAGACCGTTCCTTGTCGTGAGGGTCCCGACATCGTGTCAGGAGTGACGATATCACATTGTCTTTATATATGTACATGTTCACATGGCGTTATCCTCTCACTATACATCTGAAGTATTTAAATGAAACAACATTTTTGCCAGGAATAAATAAATAATTCCTAGTAAAACTCAGAGTCTACAGTAAATTAATTTTCCTGTTCGCAGTTTCTTACATTTATTGTAAAAGTAGATCGAAAATATTAAAGTGTTGTAAACTTTTTTACATGTTGAGCATATTTTTTAAATTATAAATACCGTACGCACGCACCTCTTAGCGGTGTTTATGAAAATTGCAGCGCTTATTGACGAGGAGTTTGCAACAATGTCAGAATAATTTAATATAAACTTGACTCGGCGCAAACATTTTCCAGCAAGAAATTAAAAATATATGTATATTCACCTTCAAGAAATCTGCAGCCAAAATATATTCGTGTATGAGTGTATAGTGTGAGTATAATGAATATGTACATTATCTAAGAATATGTAAAGTGTGAATGACTGTGATATACGTATGACTGTATAGTGTGTATATATTGTGTTTGACTGTGTAGAGCGGATATGTTTGTGTAGAGTGTGCATAAGTGTGCATATTGTGTATGATTGTATGTTGTACATAATTATGTAAAGTGTTTATAATAGTGTATAGTGTGAATTACTGTAACTTGTGTCACAGGGCATAATTTGTTTGACTGTGTTATGCGTATGACTGTGAACTGTGTTTAATTATTTAATCTGTTTTTGATTGAGTATAGCACTTACGAGTGTTATAGACCCTAGAATCTTATGCAATATTTGGCTCGTACTCTCGAGTGACATTCCGTGAGTAAAATAGTCATGCTCATTAGTATATATCACTTTATGAGGCGTTTGACCCGAAAAGTTATCCTAGCGACCGGTGACTTTTGGCGACCGGTGACTTCGGGCGACCGGTGACTTCTTGCGACCAGTGACTTCTGGCGACCAGTGACTTCTGGCGACCGGTGACTTCTGGCGACCAGTGACTTCTGGCGACCGGTGACTTCTGGCGACCAGTGACTTCTGGCGACCGGTGACTTCTGGCGACCGGTGACTTCTGGCGACTGGTGACTTCTGGCGACCAGTGACTTCTGGCGACCAGTGACTTCTGGCGACCAGTGACTTCTGGCGACCGGTGACTTCTGGCGACCGGTGACTTCTGGCGACCGGTGACTTCTGGCGACCGGTGACTTCTGGCGACCGGTGACTTCTGGCGACCAGTGACTTCTGGCGACCAGTGACTTCTGGCGACCAGTGACTTCTGGCGACCAGTGACTTCTGGCGACTGGTGACGCGACGCCATCATTTAGGAACTTTGCAAATAATGCCCTGCAATACACTGTTGTGTCTGTAACTACCTTATCGAATCTCTCCAAACCATCTTGTCTTGTACAATATAATGTACAATTGTCTTATCTTATTCTGGTCTTGTCTTATTCTGGTGTTTCCAAACTTGAAGGCCCCTAGTGACATCAGATCCTTTCTTGGTAAGTGTTGTAAGCAGCATTTCAGTTAGCATATACTTTCATTTATTGGCAATGTGTGCTGTTGGAATCCTCGTTGTTACCAAGGCTTGTTGCTGCTAGAATCGTCCTTCTCCTTAACTGCCCTTATTACGGTTTCTGGGGAATCGTCAACAGCCTGACTATTTATCCGAAACGTTTCCAGATGTTCCCTTGCAAGTGGCGAGATAGGCACTATGTCACTGACACAGTGACATCTGGCTGAGATATTTTTTAATCTATCATTATACATTTGACAGTCCATGTCTTTGAGGAGTCCAGAGACGCGAGTTCAATCCCACACCATTTCCATAGTATTTTGTAATAAATTCATAACGTTACTGGGATTTTGTTTCGCAACATTATATTACACTTTACAATTTTTTCTTACTACTTTCACCAAAACATTTTCACACTAGTTTAATAAAGTCATTTTATTTTTTGAGATTCAACGTGTATGTGATTTTGTATAGGATTTCCGTTAATTGTAAGCGAGCTTTTGAAAAAGAGCCAGAGTCACATCTACCACGATTAATAAACAATCAAAAGAAAAAAATTATATTTTCATATTATGTAATAAATTAAACGTCACAAACATTTAGAAAACACTATCTGATCCCTTTAATCATAAAACTTGCCCGAGAAAGAATCTCATTTATAAACATATTATAATTTTGTATAGCAGACTGTAAGCCGACTGTGTGACAGTGATTGTATGGCCTTTATCCATCACTGCAATATGCTACTGAGAGATACCTCGTCTTCCTTGATGCCGAACCATACCTGTATTCGAGAAAATAATACTCCAATTAAAAAAATGGATTTTCATATTCTTCTCAATGAAATATCCATCGCAGAACTCCTAATGTTTCTTCTTAAATAAAGGATGTGCTCTTACAAACCAAAGTTGTATTATTCTTCATATTGGTTATACATCTCATAATATTTGCGACTTTAGATAATATTTACCACCATGTAGGCATTTACATAAGATAGTTTATCTTGTACCCTGCAGAAAGCACTTAAACTATTAGTTGGATAGCTGCTCACTTACCTACAATTGCTAAGACGTTTCACCATGGAATTATCTCAAGGTCTAGAATTCACATGATCAAACACCGTCCCTTACACTGCGGTTCACATCCGTGAGCGCTTTCAGCCAATTACTCTTAGTGTGTGTAGCAAGCATGCATGAATAATTTAACATCTGGGTTACTGGAGATCAAGGCAGCTGATGTATGGTTGCTGCTTTCCACTGACAGAGATCGGTGGCCATGTTGTCATATTGACTTAAGTCCCATGTGGAGAGTATATCGTAATCCTTCAACTCAACAGGTCTCTATATCTCAGCACCGATGCTTTAGCAAACAAGTAAGAAATAGGGATATTGATATATGATGCAAACTGCCGGGAACATAAAAGCTGTGGTATTGATGCATTGTTTCAAGCTTAAGTTAAACATACATGTGAATGAATTTGTGTGCATGTAAATACGACCTGCCTCAAGTTAACTAATAGTTCATCTGTAGTTTCATATATTCCAAAGTTCTTATGACATTCATGCGTAACTAGATATTCGTTATTATTTATATATGATGACGTTTAGGTGTCCACGAATGAACTTAAAATTTAAAAAATTATTACAAAGTGGAGGGGAAAAGTGACAACACCACGGCGTTAGGAAGTGAGTGAGACTGGAGGGAGTCACTTTGAGTGACTCGAAAGCACATCAGCCAAAATTCATAATATAAAAAAAAAATCCTTATTATTCCAAATTCTTAATTTCGTAATAGTTTTATGAAATATTGCTACCTGGAATAAATTCCTGGAATAAATTTTAATTTGTCATTATGCCCATGGAAGGGCAAATTGAAATATGTTTTTATTTTCCAGAAATTTGCACACACTTTCTTTAAATTGTCAAATGTTTTATATTCTCTTATAAGAGGCTTTGGGAACAAGCCCATTTTTCCTATCACCACACCCAATTTATGGGAATTTACACGTATTTCTCATTTTTGCTATAATATTCATATTCTACAATAACTTTAAAGTAAATTCCTATAATTTTTAAATTATAATTTGTTAAACAATAAATTTGCCAAAACCTAATTATCAGCTCACCAAACATAAGACCAAACAGATGTACGTTTAAATTTATATAATTAATTTTACCAAGAAATTAATCTTATCCAAATTAATAAGGAAGTTTTTTATTTAGTTTTATTTTACTCCACACTTAGAAACAACCGGTTAAATAAGATTTGAATGTGAAGGGTTAAAAATATTCACAGATATTGATACTCATTGAGAAAGGTTTATAAAGATCACATGTTTCCCAATACCTGAATCGTACTGCACTCAAAAGTCGACAAACTTGATAATCAGAGCCCAGTCGTGTGGTTGCCATCAGGTCCCAAACGACGTGGATCTAACGTGCAGATGACCCACTGGCACCAATACCTCTCTTCCATGCAAAGCCACTATCTTTATAATAAGGCGCTTATCTCCTCGCATCATTAAAAGTTCTGTGAACGGCTTGATGAACATGACCTCAGTGACAAGGAGCTAGTCATCATCACTGTCATTGCTGCTTCACGATGAGGCACACTCTCTTGAACTTTGGAACTTATCTTACAGTTTATGATGTGACTATATGCATGTGTCAAAGTCTCCTCCTTACTAAACATCTTGAGTATGTGTTATTTCACATTCAATCAATTAATTGACACGCTAGATCACGAGCTTAATGTATATATTGGGGGTCAAGGATACCCCGAAAACAGATGCTTCCTCTTCCAGCATGGTGCTCTGTGATTTATCCCACAGTGCTCAGACTCCTTTGATTGGTTAACTGAAGTCTCTAAAATACCGGCCACTCCATACTGGTCGACGTCTTACTAAATTTTAAATGACTGCCACGCCTTATATATGCGCCATCCCCTACTGGTCGACATCAACCTTAAATCTTAAAGCTTTCCTGGACTTATATTATCGCCATGGGTCAAAGCCTTAAACTCTCACATATCGTATTACAAAGCAGAACACTTAATTTTATAATTTTAAATAAAACTGCTTTATAATATTATATATATATATATATATATATATATATATATATATATATATATATATATATATATATATATATATATATATATATATATATATATATGTCGTACCTAGTAGCCAGAACGCACTTCTCAGCCTACTATGCAAGGCCCGATTTGCCTAATAAGCCAAGTTTTCCTGAATTAATATATTTTCTCGATTTTTTTTCTTATGAAATGATAAAGCTACCCATTTTATTATGTATGAGGTCAATTTTTTTTATTGGAGTTAAAATTAACGTAGATATATGACCAAACCTAACCAACCATACCTAACCTAACCTAACCTATCTTTATAGATTAGGTTAGGCTAGGTAGCTGAAAAAGTTAGGTTAGGTTAGGTTAGGTAGGTTAGGTAGTCGAAAAACAATTAATTCATGAAAACTTGGCTTATTAGGCAAATCGGGCCTTGCATAGTAGGCTGAGAAGTGCGTTCTGGCTACTAGGTACGACATATATATATATATATATATATATATATGTCGTACCTAGTAGCCAGAACTCACTTCTCAGCCTACTATTCAAGGCCCGATTTGCCTAATAAGCCAAGTTTTCCTGAATTAATATATTTACTATAATTTTTTTCTTATGAAATGATAAAGCAACCCTTTTCTCTATGTATGAGGTCAATTTTTTTTATTGGGTTTAAAATTAACGTAGATATATGACCGAACCTAACCAACCCTACCTAACCTAACCTAACCTATATTTATAGGTAAGGTTAGGTTAGGTAGCCAAAAAAAGCTAGGTTAGGTTAGGTTAGGTAGGTTAGGTAGACGAAAAAACATTAATTCATGAAAACTTGGCTTATTAGGCAAATCGGGCCTTGAATAGTAGGCTTAGAAGTGCGTTCTGGCTATTAGGTACGACATATATATATATATATATATATATATATATATATATATATATATATATATATATATATATATATATATATATATATATTGGTGTATACTGGCACCAGGTTTTCTTTCAAACATGTTTCATTGAATATGACCGCATATTCTGTATTTATTATTTTCTGGTTTAGGGCTTCTATCCCTCTAACTATTTTCTTAGCATCAGGGCTTAATTGGAATAGGAGTTCTCCAAAACTCATTTTCGTACTTTTAAGGTGAAGAAAAGAAGTGATTTACTATAGAGTGTATTACACTTATTTGTATAATTTGCACGACGTTTCGAACCTCCATGGTTCATTCTCAAGTGAACAGATCTTACAATACTAGTTGATTTTATACCCGCATTAGGTCAGGTGATAATACAATGAAGGTGAAAAACATGGGGGGATACATAAGGGATAAACATAGGGGCTGCAGAAGGCTTATTGGCCCATACGAGGCATCTCCTATCTAAACACAAAGATTAATCCATTGTAATTGGCCTGTTATGTTGGACATTGTCTTCTGTGTTGGCATCGATATGTTCTTGTCTTGTTCTTACTCTCATGGTGGGTAGAGTTATTAGTTCCGTGATTTGGGTGTTCATGGTAGGTCGCTGTATTCTTATGTGAATTGCCTCAAGAATTTGTAATCTTCTTGAATCTTGGGTTTTGTCTATTATGCAAGTATTCTTGTTCAACATTTCTCTTGTTAGAGTAATGTCATGGGCTTGTCTCATGTGATTCCTAGGGGCACCAGATTGAAGATGGCATGTCAAACGCCTCGTCAGCTTGGTCGACGTCATACCTATGTACTTACATTGAAGGTTACATCCTTCGTGGGGGCAAGTGTACATGTATACAACGCTTGACTGCTGTAGAGGGTTCTCCGTCGGCTTCGGGCTGTTTTTGATAAGGAGTTCGGAAGTCTTCTTGGTTTTGTAGAATATTATCAGGTTTATGTTTTGGTTAGGAGTAGTGCTTTTTACTCCTTTACGGATTATTTCTTTCATTATTCTTTCCTCTTTTATATGTTCACTGTGCATGGTTGATTTGTAATATAATTTTATTGGGGGTGTTGTGGTTTCTGTTCTAGGTTCTGAATTATACCAACGGTCCAAGTGTCTTCTTATAGCAGCGTTTATTTCCGTGTTGCTATATCCGTTGTTCACCAATACCTGAGTTACTCTTTCAAACTCTCTACTCACGTTGCTCCATTCAGAGCAGTGGGTAAGCGCTCGACGAATATAAGCATTGAGAACACTGGCTTTGTATCTTTGGGGGCACTCACTTCTACCGTTCAGGCATAATCCTATGTTGGTGGGCTTGTTATATACGTTGGTGCTTAAAGAGGTTCCTGTTTTTGTTATTAGTACATCCAAGAATGGCAGACTGTTATTTTCACTATTTTCATGTGTAAATCGGAGTACTGACTCTCTCTCTAGGTGTCTTTTTAGGTCAATTAGTTCATCTGAGTCTTTTACTATTACGAATATGTCATCTACATAACGGCAGTATACAGTTGGTTTTTGTCTGCTACTGAAGACCCTATCTTCGATGGTTCCCATATAAAAATTAGCAAATAAAACTCCTAAGGGGGAGCCCATTGCTACTCCGTCTATTTGTAAATACATGTCTCCTTGTGGACTGATGAAAGGGGCTTCCTTTGTACATGCTTCGAGAAGACTTTTCAAGTGTGGCTCAGGTATGTCTAATTTGGGGGTGCTCTCGTCTCTGTATACTCTGTCCAGTATCATTCCTATGGTTGTGTCGACTGGGACGTCAATTACACTGGATTAATCTTTGTGTTTAGATAGGAGATGCCTCGTATGGGCCAATAAACCTTCTGCAGCCCCTATGTTTATCCCTTATGTATCCCCCCATGTTTTTCACCTTCATTGTATTATCACCTGACCTAATGCGGGTATAAAATCAACTAGTATTGTAAGATCTGTTCACTTGAGAATGAACCATGGAGGTTCGAAACGTCGTGCAAATTATACAAATAAGTGTAATACACTCTATAGTAAATCACTTCTTTTCTTCACCTTAAAAGTACGAAAATGAGTTTTGGAGAACTCCTATTCCAATTAAGCCCTGATGCTAAGAAAATAGTTAGAGGGATAGAAGCCCTAAACCAGAAAATAATAAATACAGAATATGCGGTCATATTCAATGAAACATATATATATATATATATATATATATATATATATATATATATATATATATATATATATATATATATATATATATATATATATATATATTTGCGAAATAAGTAATGTTCATGCACAGTAGTACATTGGTTAGTGGTCTGACTGCATGAGTACACTGAAGACAAGTTAGGAAATATACCATCTCGACATTGATCACACAATGTGTATCAATGTATAATTTCGCTGATGCATCATTCATGCAACTAACATGAAAAAACGTTTAATCTATTTTGTTTTTAATTTTACATCGATCTTTTAAAACATTAATAAGTAAAATATCACAAAATTCTTCGTGTATTTTCAAAAAATATTATTGCGTCATTTTACTGTACAAGGATAATGAATGATACTGTTTGTGATTGTTTCGGTGTGTGTGTGTGTGTGTGTGTGTGTGTGTGTGTGTGTGTGTGTGTGTGTGTGTGTGTGTGTGCTTGGTGAGATGTTTGCCACTGACGAGGAGTGAATGGGAACGAAGAGGATGGAAGGTGAAAGAAGAAGAGGAAAGGTTAAGGCGGGAAGTAATGTCACTGTGATGAATGAGACCCCCGAAATACCTTCCGCCCCTTCCCGGAGTGCTCCCTTCCTTCGTTCCTCTCCCACTACCTCCCCGTCCCCCACCTCTCTCTCTCTCTCTCTCTCTCTCTCTCTCTCTCTCTCTCTCTCTCTCTCTCTCTCTCTCTCTCTCTCTCTCTCTCTCTCCTCTCCTTTCCTTTCCCTCCTGTCACACACTCTTTCTCTCACGCTCCCTCTTTCTCCTCTTTAAGTGGAACCCAACTTGTTTCAGACATTTGTTAAATGGTCCATAAAGATCCTCCTCCCTACCTCATTAACCAATTCATCTATAAGTGGCCCCTCTGCCATATGCATCACTTTATCTCCCTCACCGCATAATGAGATCAACATACTTACCTGAATGCGTTGTGAGTGCACCGTTCTCTTACTGTAATAACTCCAATGTGAATAGTGATTGTAATATTGGTAATGTTATCAGAATTATTCATAAATCTTTGAAATATAGAAATGTTATATGAATTATTACCACTTTAGTTGATTTTAAAATGACTCTTACCAATTCTTGGCCATTTCAACGCATTATTTATCACTAGTCTTTGTGGTATATATCTCCTCTCTTACATCTATTCATTGTTAAAATTGTCTGTATTCTCTTTTTCGGTGTCAGAAAAACTCGCCTCCCCCAGTCTATAACTAACAATTCTTCTTGTCATCTTCCCATTAGTAAGATGTTGCACCCCGTTCAATTTGCGAATAAGTGTCCTAAGTTCATCTCGCTACCATAAGCGGTGTGAATCTTTATAAGTGTGTAACTCATTTTCTTTCGTGTATCTGTGGGTTACATCGTCCCATCTGAGACCGTAAGCCGTCCTCTTTAAGTGGTCTGCACCGGCTCCTTTGTAGGTGGGACCGTCTCCTTCCCTCCATTCACACCACCTGTGCCTCTTCCCCGACAAAGCCAAGCTCCTGCACATGTTGTCTCGACGTCATACTGCACTTCTTACAAGTTACATGATGATATATAGCTTTTCCTTCTTTCACTTCTTATGTATATTTTTATTTTCCATTCCTCTTTTATCGCCATTTTTATTAATTGAAAATCTCTGCAATGTAGATTTTAATCGTAGATGTAAATGTAATGAACGTTAAATGCCTCGGATACGTGTGGGTAAAATGAGTGTTTTGAACGTCAATATAATATTACCATTATTATTGCTGATGTAAGTTATATTGTTATTTTTTTAATTATATATGACTAATATCCTCATTGTTATTTATCAAAAATAGTATTACTGAGAAAATCAGTTGAAGCTATGAGAAATATTCGAACCGCATCCTTGTTACTCTGAAGCACACGCCTTAAACCAGACTAAGATTAATCATTAATACTTTGGACAGGTTAGGTTAGGGTTACGTTCTTCAATTACGCCTTAAATCATTTAACCACGATACACTATAAGTTGTGTAGCCTGGATTTAACTGAATCATCTATTATAATTTATTATAATTATTATTATTATTTTTTAAAAAATCTAATACTTTTTTCTTTCTAAAATTTATTCTGAATTTGGTACGCTAGAACTGCACTTTTCTAAACCATTATCTACATTTGCGTATTACCTTTTTTCACTCATTACTTCTATATGCATGTTGTTTGGAGCTATAAGCATTCATTTACATGTTGCTTGAAATGTTGAAGTGACAGCATGATGTGGTCGCCAGCTTACGTCCAAATATTGAAATGTTTATATAATATTTACACAGACTCAACATTTACAAAAAAAAAATATTTACAAATACTAGTATCAGCTCTTCTATTCTATTCGGGCGGACATAATTTTTTTATTCATAGCCTGTTAAGTCTCTTTAAACGACAATTTAATGTCGTTTAATGATGAGCAACACATACACAGACTCACACACACTCACATATACATACGCACACTCACATTCAAGAAGAAGAAGAGCAACAACAAAGCAAGATTACATTCTTGAAAGTTAAAAACCGTTTATGAGCCACAGATAAGTCAAGAAAAACATCTTCCCGGTTAGAGCAATAAGAAAGAGTAATGGAATATTAAGGAGAGAGCAGAGACATTATTTCTCTGAAGGCTTAAAGTTTAACTGAATACTTAGTACCTGGATACTTAACTGAGGCTCAGTTTTCCAGGCTCAGTTAGGTAAGAATTGTTAGGTAAATAACCACTGATGAATTTATAATGACTTCAAGAAGTGAGAAGATGAGACTCTAAATTGAAAGATGGAAAATTAAGGCAATATCTCGAAGATTTTAATGTTACAAAGACAGAAGAACCAGACAAAATCTCACCATTGGTTATATTGACGATAGTTGAGATTATGATCTATCGACTATATGTGAAGTGCAATGCATTATACAGAGACTGTAGCCGCTTTAGCTGGAAGAGAGCAAGAAAGGTGACAGATGGCATTGAAACGCAGAGCAGTATAGATAAACACGCATAACGTTAACACGCAGTGGAGTTAGGCAGCTGCACATTCAAAATAAGGGAGCGAGTAATCTGGAGGCTGTGTGTGAACTTGTTAAATACTATATATTCCTGAT
This sequence comes from Procambarus clarkii, assembly GCF_040958095.1. Taxonomy (NCBI): domain Eukaryota; kingdom Metazoa; phylum Arthropoda; class Malacostraca; order Decapoda; family Cambaridae; genus Procambarus; species Procambarus clarkii. The sequence goes on from NC_091167.1 coordinate 37,110,214, forward strand.
ACACACACACACACACACACACACACACACACACACACACACACACACACACACGCACACACACACACACACACACACACACACACACACACACACACGCACACACACACACACACACACACACACACACACACACACACACACACACACACTCACACATACACACACACACACACACAGGGGCCTGGTAGCCTGGTGGATAGTGCGCAGGACTCGTAATTCTGTGGCGCGGGTTCGATTCCCGCACCAGGCAGAAACAAATGGGCAAAGATTCTTTCACCCTGAATGCCCCGGTTACCAAGCAGTAAATAGGTATCCTGGGAGCTAGTCAGCTGTCATGGGCTGCTTCCTGGTGTGTGTGTGTGTGTGTGTGTGTGTGTGTGTGTGTGTGGTGTGTGGGGAGAAAGAAAAGTAGTTAGTAAATAGTTGATTGACAGTTGACAGGCGGGCCGAAAGAGCAAAGCTCAACCCCCGCAAACACAACTAGGTGAATACAACTAGGTGAATACACACACATACACACACACCTACTGAACTATCCTGAGCCTACTGGGCTTTCCTGAGCCAACTGGGCTCAGGAATCCCAGTAGGGATTCACAGACAGGTTCACACACAGGTTCCAGGTTCACACACAGCCTCCAGATTACTCGCTCCCATATTTTGAATGTGCAGCTGCCTAACTCCACTGCGTGTTAATGTTATGCGTGATTCCTGAGCCTACGGGACACACACACACACACAGTTGACAGTTGTGTGTGTGTGTGTGTGTGTGTGTGTGTGTGTTTACTAGTTGTTTACTAGTTGTGTTTTTACGGGGGTTGAGCTTTGCTCTTTCGGCCCGCCTCTCAACTGTCAATCAACTGTTTACTAACTACTACTTTTTTTTTCCCCCACACCACACACACACACACACCCCAGGAAGCAGCCCGTGACAGCTGACTAACTCCCAGGTACCTATTTACTGCTAGGTAACAGGGGCATTCAGGGTGAAAGAAACTTTGCCCATTTGTTTTTGCCTCGTGCGGGAATCGAACCCGCGCCACAGAATTACGAATCCTGCGCGCTATCCACCAGGCTACGAGGCCCCCTGTGTGTGTGTGTGTGTGTGTGTGTGTGTGTGTGTGTGTGTGCGTGTGTGTGTGTGTGTGTGTGTGTGTGTGTGTCTGTGTGTGTGTGTGTTTGCATGCGTTTATTTACGTGTGTGTTCGTGTATTTATTACGTTGGGGACCATATCATATTAAATGAATTTCATTAATTGCTGGGACTAGATGCTCAAGGAGGCCTCCAGGACACAACTTGTGGGGCAGAAAACAGCAACACATGACTTAACTTGACATCCATGATTAATGTCAAGAGGCAGCGACGTCACAGACTCGCTGAGATGATTTAATGGCAAAGTTACGCAATGAACACTTTAATTATCAATTTTACATTGTCACTACAGGTTTTAAACTACAAATCTCGTTTTTACAAGTGCTTCAAGTTGTAAATAATGTTTGTATTATTTATAATAAAATATTATTTGTATTATTTATAATAAAATAATATATATATTATTTATAATAAAATAATATATGTATTATTTATAATACAAATATTAGCACAATGAACATGCATATTTGGAGAATAAATCAGAAACATTGACATATATGAATACTACCAACATGATAGCCATACTTAAATATGCATCTCTTCATTAAAAACAAACAGGAAATGTCAAACAAAATTAGAGGGTTTTGACGAACCAGTGCCATAACTGAGAAACTTGAAATACCGGAATAATTATTTTGTATTTTAATTCACAATAGTAGAAACGAGGCCAAAGACATACTTCGAATAATACACAGAGCATATATATATTAAGGAATAAGAGAGCATATGAATGGAAACTAGAGACCAAAATGACTGGTACATATGCAAGGAAGTAATTTAGTGTGAGTGTAGTCGTGAGAAAAATTAAATAGATTAAAAACAATTGGAGATAACGCCCTTCGCAGGTAATACAACAGGGATGACAGAAGACAGGGGAATCAGCAGTCAAGGTGGTTGATATCTCAAATGCCGGGGTCCAGCAGCTAATACTGGGCCCATCATTACCAACTCAGTAAGTACGAAGACTCACATGCAAAGCTCTAATTGTCCACCAGCCCCCTTCCCCCACAAATAATGACTCAACACAACAAAAACCATCTACTATGAAGTTTCCAATATGAGGAATGTCCCGAGCACCTTAGATTTGCTATTTATTTCGTTAAGTGAACATCTATACAGAACTCTCCTGGCTAGAAGCTTTCGTTCAACTCTGACATCCGCTTGTATGTCCTCTCTCTCGGTCTGCCAGTCTCTAATGATTCGTTGTTGTTTTTTATTTAATATTCTTTTGGTCACGATAAAATTGCCATCATTGCTGTGGATAGTCTGATGGTTCGCTTGACTGATTGGCAGAGGAGATGAGTAACATCGCCTCATTAAGAGAGCTACATTGATAAAGAGTTGGTCTTCGCCTGAGTCTCACGCTAGCTGGGCTACGAATGTCTCGAACTCCAGAAATAAAGACACGTTGAGTGGGGTTCACCTATATTTTTGAGGTTTTTATTCTTAAAGAAATATTTCATTAGCGTATAATATAATGCAAAGAAATAATCTTGGCGGCAAGGGATCAGCAAAGGTACAGGATCCTCTTATTTCTCTCGATGAAAAATCACTTCTGAAAAATAGTGACGGATGCAAGATAAAAATTATTAGTTAATCTTACAGTGAATCATAAATGGGACATTTGTTTTGGAAATGGCAGTAGTGAAGATGTGCCTAGCATAATTTTTCTTACCAATTTTTTTTAGGGAAAAAATAATGTTTGCATAATGTTTGATAATGTTTGCGCTTACCTGAACAACTCATAAGAATGAAAAAGGAAATTGCAAACGCGCTTTCATCTTCGTATGATTGAATATTATGTTTGTGATTGTGTGCGCGCATATGTATATATGTGGGAATATGAGCGGGCAGGCGCGCGTGAGTGTGGGGTGTGCGTGTACTCGCCTATTTGTACTCACCTGATTGTGCTTGCGGGGGTTGAACTCTGGCTCTTTGGTCCCGCCTCTCTTCCGTTAATCAACAGGTGTACCAGTTCCAAAGCCTATTGGGCTCTATCATATCTACACTTGAAACTGTGTATGGAGTCAGCCTCCACCCCATCACTTCCTAATGCGTTCCATTAGTCAACTACTCTGACACTAAAAAAGTTCCTTCTAATATTTACCGGCACATTTGGGCACTCAGTTTCCACCTGTGTCCTCTAGTGCGTGTGCCCCTTAAGTTAAACAGCCTGTCTTTGTCTACCCTTCAATTCCCTTGAGAATCTTGAATGTGGTGATCATGTCCCCATGATCATGTCGTTAACGTATATTAGAAATAGAATTAGTCCCAGCACCGATCCTTGAGGTACTCCACTCGTTAATGTTCGGCAGTCCGACTTCTCGCGCATTACCTTAACTCTTTCCTGTTAGGTAGTGTGTGTGTGTGTGTGTGTGTGTGTGTGTGTGTGTGTGTGTGTGTGTGTGTGTGTGTGTGTGTGTGTGTGTGTGTGTGTGTGTGTTTGTTTGTATGTATGTGTGTGTGTATACATATATTTACTGATAACGTATATTGCATTGAGATGTAATCATAGGCACGTAATCCTCCATGTTGCATTATCTCACAGTATCATTTCTAAGTAACATTATTCCCTTAAAGCAAAGCATTTCATCATACGAACACCTCAAAGCATCATCCATTTCACAAAATGCAGTACTCCATTGCAAAACCTCATCGTACTGCAGAATCTTACCGTATCACATCGACTTGGATACAATAACATACAACGCCTTGTTATTTTATCAAACACAACTCTTATCCGGTTAATTGTTCCTTACAGCACCTCCTCTTTTCTGTTTTGCAGGGGGCATGAAGCACTCTGGGAGGAGGAACCTGGGTCGTCACCGCCGGAAGGACGCCCTGCTGGCGGCTGAGGTGCCCTACTTCGACCCCACCTCCCCCACCCATATTAAGGCCCAGCTGGGCTCCAGCGCATACCTGCCATGCAAGATAAAAAATCTCGGGAATAAGTCGGTGAGTATCTCGTATTGTGAATAAATATACAAAGAGAAAATTATGAAATCTATCTATCTATGTATGTATGTATGTATCTATCTATCTATATATATATATATATATATATATATATATATATATATATATATATATATATATATATATAGAGTATATATATATATATATATATATATATATATATATATATATATATATATATATATATATATATATATATATATATATATATATATATATATATATATATATACTCCATTGAAGTATATGCATTGCATATATATGCTAAGAAGCTTGAATGATCCACCAAGCTAATATGCAACTGAAAACTTCTCACCCCTGTAGGATTGGAACCCAGACAGTCATGCCTCCATGTACCTAAGCGTATCCAGTTCTATACTGGTAGACCACACTGACTGTACAAAAATGTTGCAAGGCATTAGACCCTTAACCCAACCCCTGACAGCATTCGGTGGTCAATTTCAGTTGCATATTGGCTTGCTTGGGGACCATTAATGCTTCTTCGCATTTGTGTTATGGTGTTGGAAATACTGACACGTGCTCCTGGTGTTATTGTGAAATTTTTCGAGAGGGAAACAGACGGGGAGAGAGAGAGAGAGAGAGAGAGAGAGAGAGAGAGAGAGAGAGAGAGAGAGAGAGAGAGAGAGAGAGAGAGAGAGAGAGAGAGAGAGAGAGAGAGAGAGAGAGAGAGAGAATAACACGAGGCAGATGGACACTAGAAAGAGGGACAAACAGAAAATCACAGAGTGAAACAGACTCCCTGGGGGAAGGGGCCAAGGTTAACCAAAGCATCGCCAGGTATCCGGGTATCGAACATAGTACTCTGTAAATACACATATAAATATTGTTTTAAATTCAGGAATTTTAACACACCTACAAATGTTCAATTTATCAGCAAATACAAATTTAATGTATGAAATACCTTAAAACTTTTTTATCTAAAGCAGACTCCTATAAGTCGTCACTAGTGAACCGAGTCCTCAAACTATAATGTTATCTTATAGGTATCATTATAGTTATCATTAATTCTCTTACACTTGATAAAACCAACCATAACAATTGACATCTTTAAACCACCTTAACAATAACAAAACATAAGCAAGACCTGTAAACACGCCACTCGAGAACCTGTAAATTATACCTTATTTTGTAGAAATTCTTTTAGTCTTCTCCATCTCATTTTCTTTTATAATATCGGCCGCATCACAACGGACGTTGCGTCTTGAGAACAGCTGGTTTTTACATTTGCATAATATCGTGGTCGGTGCCATTCTCTTCAGTGGCAACAATATGTATGTTCAGTGCTCAATAGTTTATGCTCAGGGTTTCACGCTCAGTTCTCGATGCTACATATTCTGTGTTCAGTAGGTTGTGCTCAGAGCAGTGTTCTTTGTGTTGATTGTTTATGCTCAATACTCATCAGTGTGTGCTCAGATTTATCTTCTTCATGCACCGGGTTCAGTAGCTTATATTTAATATTCAGGAGTTTGTGCAGTGCTCAGTATTTAATGATCAGTGATTTCTTACAAATGATCAAAGCTTTGTAGTCAGATATTCAGTTATCGGTAAATGATGATCTGTTGTCAATAGTTTATGTTCACTGATCTTTGCTATATGCTCACTTTTTGATACTTTATACTCGCTGTTCGGAATATTGTGCTATATACTCGATAATTTATGCGAGTTTGTAATTTTTAGTTTGTAAATACAGCTAATCCGTTGCATACAGTCAATTCTTACTGTAATTTGTTCCAAAAATAAGCAAATCTTATTGATTTAGTCATATAGTATCTCTGAAGCTAGAAATGAAGGAAAATTTTCCAAAGTAGCGATTTATAGCAAACGCTTGTTCCTGGTGAAATTCTTAAATGAGAAAGATCTCCACAGCTCCTAAGTAACTGGATAGTTTTCTAAAAAAATAAATCAAAAGGGATTAATCAGCAGACTTTTATGAAGCACCCTATAAAATATTCTATCAGTAATATTTACGTCTATAACATATATTATCTCGAAATCGAAACTTAGACAAATTTTGCAGTCATCTTTTTTATCAGGTCTGAAGTAATTTTTGTTGTTAAAATAAATCTGAATATTATTTAGTAAATAACTCTCATCAAGAAGGATTTTTTTGTACTTAAAGTAACAACATAAGTTCATACATTCTCCCAATAATTGGTTTGGTACGGTGTTGGGATTAAGGCCGACCAATTATCAGATAGTTATCGAGACCACACTATAGATTAGACTCCAATCAGTAACTAACTTAATACCCAATGTCCTGGGTAAAATGGCAGGAAGAATCTTAGCTGTCGCCAAGTATCATGCATGCTAAGTGAGAAGCAAGAAATTCATCTTCCCTAACAGACAGTGGTTACAGAGTCATATTACGTGATGGTACTGAATCAATTGATGCTAGTCCTTCTTGCTCATATTTTGAATCATCATTCTTCAATAACTGTTGACCAGCTTGATAACTTGTTTGTAGGGATCTCGTACCACCAGTCCAAAGCTAATTCTTGTACATATCTTAAATAGTTTCTTCAATTGTCAAAGAGGATCTTGTTTCCACTGGTTAATATTCTTTCACAGATCTACCAGATTCTTGATTACCCAGTTGCTGTAGATTTTAACTAATACCTAAACAAGAGTTGATTACCTGGTTCTTTTCGGATACATTATTTAGAGCATGCGCTTTCCGTATTTTTTGTTTATACCATTTAAATGTTCATATCTTGCATCCCAATTTCATACCAGATTTTTTCCACTAGGAATCTGTTCTACTAATATTGAACTTTCCAGACGCTGAGGGAGATGTGATCGCAGTAAATGTTCCAACTACAGATCTGTCGCATTATTATTTTATACTATAATGTTACTATTGGTTTTCTTATTAATAGTGTTGTATTAATATTTATTACATAGTTTTGATCAAATAAAAAGCATGTTATTATTAATTTAAACTGTTTACTCTCATTAATATTATTATTATAATTTTATTCTGTTATACTGTTCTTAAATATCTCTATATACTCTCCAGGCCTAAAATTGATATTTTTTACAATTGCAAAAGGATCGTAAATTTTTATTTCCTTCGTGAAGCTCTGTAACTTTTCTCGTTTTCGGGTTTCAGAAATGCAATATTTCTTCCGCACTCGTAAATCTGAAATTTATTGTTTTCTTAAAACATGTAACAATGACGAATATTGTTTAGACTTGATTAAATCAGATATAAAATCTATAACATTTCCTCATAAGAATAATTTTCAACATTCTTCTCCTTCTACAGGCAACTAAATGATTTTTAAAATATTTACAGATCTAATTCAGGTGTATTTTTTCCTAATATATTGGTCCCCAAAATCCTTCTAGCGTTCCTTACTATCCACTGTTCAACGTCCCCTTTTATGTTCACCCAAGCCTCTCCTCACACGGTTCCTCGTTATGTCCTCTCCAGTGCCCCACCTGCGCTTTCTTATGCTCGCAATCTTGCGCTTGTTCAAGCGTCCACTCCTGCTCTTCCTCATGCATTCCCTTTTGTGATTCCTCATGAATTCCTACTGAGCTTCAGCATGCTTTCTCTTCTGCGCTTGGTAATGCGTTACTTCACTAGCTTCTTAATGCGTTCCTTCTTGTTATTCCTCCTGAGTTTACCTCTGCTCCTCTTGTTCTTCTCATTTATTTGCTTATTATCTTATCATTATTTTTTTTTCTCTCTATGCCTTAACGTAATTTTTCTTCACCCATTCGTCTATCACAACAGCGAGTACAAGACTCCCTTAGGGCCTCCACACAGCGGATATCAGAACCATCACATTACGTATAATTTGTTTTCCTATTTGAAGAGTTCACTTACATATAATTATTTTTGTTTCACAAGAGGAAGATGAAGATAGAAATGAGAGTAATTCTACCCAGAACACCCCAAAAATAGCAGAAAACGTGTTATTTGTATAAAATTACTACGACATAACCATTATTCGTAGTACGAGATTAGCTTAATATTTGTCAAGCAATTTAATACACAATAAAACTATTATTTTCTTCATGACTAGCAAAATTAAATATTTTCATTGTTATGACTGTTATTATTAGGTTCATTGTTTTTGTTTTTTACTTGAGTTGTTGCCGCGTAAGGCCTATATAGTAGGCTCATTATCTATGATGTTAATGAGATCGATTATTAATTAGTGATATTTACATTGCGAGTTAAATTTTCACTCTTTTATTTGTATTGTATTATAACAAAATTAAATCTACAAATATCACCAATAATAATTGCAATGAAAAAAATTATGTTATTACAGTTAATATTACAAATTAAAATTAATAAAAATAATAATAATAATAATAATAATAATAATAATATTATTATTATTATTATTATTATTATTATTATTATTATTATTAAATATATAAGCATGCATGATACAAAATCAGTGAATGCAGTTTAAGCTTTGAATATTAAGAAACAATAAATCAATAAGGCAAGACATTTTTTAAAGCACACAACACATGAGAAAATAATGCCATTTGTATACATATTGATAAATTGGAACACCGTATATAATTGCATTATATAAAAACTCAGGGAGGAACCTGGGATTAACATCTTCATAATGCAAGAACACATGAGGTGACAATTCAAATATTCTTGAGTATCACTAAGTTAGTTGTACGTTTTCTTAAGTGCTTCAAAAACACACGGTTGTACTGAATTAAAGCGATTTAATTTTTTCCAGAATTGACTGAATTTCAGTCATTAAAATACTGACAGATTCACAGTTAACAGTGAATGATTCTCTTCTAATGCTTGAATTATGTTCAGGCCTAAAATATATATATTTGAAACTAAGAACAGGGTTTTGCGGGTTGAATTTAATTCTAATTCAGAACACTATCATCTTATGGAGATTAGAGGAAGAGTCTCAGAATCACTCTTTCCAGTGAGCTTTTGGTAATACAGGGGACAAAAGTTGGCGCCTGTCTCCTGGGATGTGTACTCGTGTACTCCCTTGAGATAAATGGGTTAGAGCCAATTTGCGTTGCACCATGAATCTCCATAAAGGAGAAATTGAGCAGGGCCTCATGCACTCCACTAAATTTCCTTAGCTTCTAATTTTCAGGATGGAATGCTGATGCATGGTTAGGAATATTGAACCACCTCTAATAAATGTTATGTGATAGGTGCGCATTGCGTTTAGGGTGAAAACTCCCAGGTATCCGAGGGGAGATTACGAAGAGGCTTATATTGTAACAAGACCGAATAACCTTTTTCCTTTGAACCTTTACAGTCATCAGCTGGGCCAGTACACTCCTCCAATAAACTTCCATCTGGATTAATACAACATGCGTCCTACCAGCACAACTTTATCAAGACTGGCACACCGTCTTCCGCTAAGCAGGAAGACGGTGTGCCATGCACTCCCAATAGGAAATCAACACATAATTTCATTCTCAACTGTCTCTTAGGTGTCGTGGGTGAGGAACCGGGACGCACATATCCTGTCAGTGGACCGGTACACCTTCATCACGGACGCCCGCTTCGCTGCGTGGCACGAAGCGGTGACCAACACGTGGACGCTTCAGGTGAAGTTTGTGGAGGAGATGGACGCCGGCCGCTACGAGTGTCAAGTGTCCACGGAGCCTAAAATGAGTCACTTCGTCCAGCTCACCGTCGTTAGTGAGTATTGCTTGAAGGGCGGTGAGAGGGAGAGAAGAACCAATATTTATTTATATATATATATATATATATATATATATATATATATATATATATATATATATATATATATATATATATATATATATTTATATATATATATATATATATATATATATATATATATATATATATATAATATATATATATATATATATATATATATATATATATATATATATAATATATATATATATATATATATATATATATATATATATATATATATATATATATATATATATATATATATATATATATATATATGTCGTACCTAGTAGCCAGAACGCACTTCTCTGCCTACTATGCAAGGCCAGATTTGCTTAATAAGCCAAGTTTTCCTGAATTATTATATTTTCTCTAATTTTTTTCTTATGAAATGATAAAGCTACCCATTTCATTATATATGAGGTCAATTTTTTTTATTGGAGTTAAAATTAACGTAGATATATGACCAAACCTAACCAACCCTACCTAACCTAACCTAACCTATCTTTATAGGTTAGGTTCGGTTAGGTAGCCGAAAAAGTTAGGTTAGGTTAGGTTAGGTAGGTTAGGTAGTCGAAAAACAATTAATTCATGAAAACTTGGCTTATTAAGCAAATTTGGCCTTGCATAGTAGGCTGAGAAGTGCGTTCTGGCTACTAGGTACGACATATATATATATATATATATATATATATATATATATATATGTCGTACCTTGTAGCCAGAACGCACTTCTGAGCCTACTATGCAAGGCCCGATTTGCCTAATAAGCCAAGTTTTCCTGAATTAATATATTTTCTCTAATTTTTTTCTTATGAAATGATAAAGCTACCCATTTCATTATGTATGATGTTAATTTTATTTTATTGGAGTTAAAATTAACGTAGATATATGACCGAACCTAACCAACCCTACCTAACCTAACCTAACCTATCTTTATAGGTTAGGTTAGGTTAGGTAGCCGAAAAAGGTAGGTTAGGTTAGGTTAGGTAGGTTAGGTTGTCGAAAAACAATTAATTCATGAAAACTTGGCTTATTAGGCAAATCGGGCCTTGAATAGTAGGCTGAGAAGTGCGTTCTGGCTACTAGGTACGACATATATATATATATATATATATATATATATATATATATATATATATATATATATATATATATATATATATATATATATATATATATATATATATGTCGTACCTAGTAGCCAGAACGCACTTCTCAGCCTACTATGCAAGGCCCAATTTGCCTAATAAGCCAAGTTTTCGTGAATTAATTGTTTTTCGACTACCTAACCTACCTAACCTAACCTAACCTAACTTTTTCGGCTACCTAACCTAACCTAACCTATAAAGATAGGTTAGGTTAGGTTAGGTAGGGTTGGTTAGGTTCGGTCATATATCTACGTCAATTTTAACTCCAATAAAAAAAATTGACCTCATACATAATGAAATGGGTAGCTTTATCATTTCATAAGCAAAAAAATTAGAGAAAATATATTAATTCAGGAAAACTTGTCTTATTAGGCAAATCGGGCCTTGCATAGTAGGCTGAGAAGTGCGTTCTGGCTATTAGGTACGACATATATATATATATATATATATATATATATATATATATATATTCCCCCCTTCCCCGTCCTATCGTCCTACCCTCCATTCCCCCCCTACACCGTTTCCTTGTCCTCCCCACCATCCCCCCATTCCTCCGTCCCCTCGTCCTCCTACCCATTCCCCACACCACAGTCCTCTCATCCTCCCCACAATCTTACACTTACCCCGTCCCCTCGTCCTCTCTACCATTTCCCCTTCCCCCGTCCCCTCGTCCTCCCCACCATTCCCCACTCCCTCGTCCGATGCATTCCCAAATGATCTGATATTCCCATCAGAGAATTGGGAACATCAAATGATCTGAAGTTCCCATCACTGAAATATAAAAAAAAACAGTCAGACTAGAAATAAAAATGAATTTTGGAGAACTGATTTTTCATTTACCATTGACAGTGACAAGAAACATTGAGAAAATTCGTGTTAGAATTATTAATCTTACCTTTTACTATTAAAGTTGCAGTATTGATGTTAATTTTATCTGGAGTGTGACAGAGTCGTCCCAGTGACGATTCCCCTCCGCCTTTACTAGTAGAAGGAAAGCACAGGCCTAATACCCCGCCTCGAGGAAGTCTTTAAATGTGAAATATTCTGCTATGAGTCCATAGATGTTTTGCATTAGTTTGTAAATGTGAAATCAAATATTCACTGCAGAGTTTGAGATTGAAAGGCAGGATGAATGGGATAATAGGAGGGAGGGAGGGAAGGAGGGAGGAAGAATGGAAGGGAGGAACAATAAGAGGGAGGGAGGGAGAAAGAGGGAGGAGGGAAACAGAAACGCATAAATACAGAAACAAAAAAGCAGACAGAGACCCGGCCACCACCAGATACCCCATCCAGCAAGTATCAGTGACAAAATCCTGGAAATACACATCAACATAAGTTCGAATCCTCTTCACGGATCTTATGGATTTTCTCACCGACACATCACCTTAGTGTGATTTCTCTCTGTGTATTGAAGAGGAACGTCTGAGAAGGAAGAACATTTCTAGAAGATAGAGCCAAAGAGCATGGGGGGAAATTGTGTGAAACCTTGGTTCGTCTTTAGGGAAGCCTCGGGAATCCTCGAGGGTTCAGTAGAACTTCAGGTTGCAATCTTTTTTCATGTTGTGGCCTAGTTGTTTGGGGCTTGTGTGCCTTGGAATACTCAGCGCATAGGTTCGAATCCTAATCACGGCATATACGGATTTTCTAATATTATTATTACACAGCGAAATCACATTAACGATAATCACATTATTAACTAGTAATATTAATTATTAATTATAAATCCCATTAGCGTAATCAATTAACAAATCCACAAGAGACCTGAAGAGGGATCGAACCTATGTGCAGAGTGTTCCCAGACGCGCTCTAGTCAACTCTACCAAACTTTAACAAGGACGATTTATTATTATTATTATTATTATTATTATTATTTTATTATTATAATCATTATTATTTCTTATTTTTCACGCTATAATAACATCCTATTCCTTTTCGTCGTTTATATTCTTCTTTTTATCCATTTATTCCTCTTTTTTTCCTTCTTGTTTCCATATATATGATTGTCTTCTTAATCAGTGCTAAAGATTCAGCGAGCGTAATTGGCCACCAGCAATATCCTGGAGAGGTCTCGTATAAAAATATCGACCAGCATCGGTACCAGAACCATCAAAAACTCCTTAAAAGCCGAAAACTATTATATCCATTTTTCTCGGACAGATAGGAGAGACAAAGTTTAAATAGAGCTCTCGTGGATTCTGCAGGAAATGGAGGAGCAGGAGATCCATGGGAGAGAATTCGTTGGCATTAATCCCCGGTCAGACAGCTATGGTTGGCGGAGACCCAAAATCACACCGAGTTAGAAATTGCAAAATTCCTTTTTGGTTTTACAGTGATCTACTGCTCGATGAACTGTGCCTGTTTTTTTTTATTTGTGGAATAGTTTTGTGTGTGTGTGTACTCACCTATATGTACTCACCTATATGTGCTTGCAGGATCGAGCATTGACTCTTGGATCCCGCCTTTCTAGCTATCGGTTGTTTACAGCAATGACTCCTGTCCCATTTCCCTATCATACCTAGTTTTAAAAGTATGAATAGTATTTGCTTCCACAACCTGTTCCCCAAGTGCATTCCATTTTTCTACTATTCTCACGCTAAAAGAAAACTTCCTAACATCTCTGTGACTCATCTGAGTTTCCAGTTTCCACCCATGTCCCCTCGTTCTGTTATTATTACGTGTGAACATTTGATCTATTTCCACTTTGTCAATTCCCCTGAGTATTTTATATGTCCCTATCATATCTCCTCTCTCCCTTCTTTTCTCTAGTGTCGTAAGGTTCAGTTCCTTCAGCCGCTCTTCATATCCCATCCCTCGTAGCTCTGGGACAAGCCTCGTCGCAAACCTCTGAACCTTCTCCAGTTTCTTTATGTGTTTCTTCAGGTGGGGGCTCCATGATGGCGCGGCATACTCTAAGACGGGTCTCACGTAGGCAGTGTAAAGCGCCCTAAAAGCTTCCTCATTTAGGTTTCTGAATGAAGTTCTAATTTTCGCCAGTGTAGAGTACGCTGCTGTCGTTATCCTATTTATATGTGCCTCAGGAGTTAGATTAGGTGTCACATCCACTCCCAGGTCTCTTTCTCGAATCGTTACAGGTAGGCTGTTCCCCTTCATTGTGTACTGTCCCTTTGGTCTCCTGTCACCTGATCCCATTTCCATAACTTTACATTTACTGGTGTTAAACTCCAGTAGCCATTTCTCTGACCATCTCTGCAGCCTGTTTAAGTCCTCTTGGAGGATCCTACAATCCTCGTCTGTCACAACTCTTCTCATTAATTTTGCGTCATCTGCAAACATCGACATGTATGATTCCACTCCTGTAAACATATCATTTACGTAAATTAGAAAGAGGATTGGTCCCAGCACCGATCCTTGAGGTACTCCACTTGTTACTGTTCGCCAGTCCGACTTTTCGCCCCTTACCATTACCCTCTGGCTCCTTCCTGTTAGGTAGTTCTGTGTGTGTGTGTGTGTGTGTGTGTGTGTGTGTGTGTGTGTGTGTGTGTGTGTGTGTGTGTGTGTGTGTGTGTGTGTGTGTGTGGGTGTGTGTACTCACCTATTTCTGCTTGCAGGATTGAGCATTGACACTTGGATCCCGCCTTTCTAGCCATCGGTTGTTTACACCAATGTCTCCTGTCCCATTTCCCTATCATATCTAGTCTTAAAATAATGAAAACAGTTTGCTTCCACAACCTGTTCCTTAAGTGCATTCCATTTTTCCACTAACTGCACGCTAAAAGAATACTTCCTAACATCTCTGTGACTCATCTGAGTTTCCAGCTTCCACCCATGTCCCCTCGTTCTGTTATTATTGCGTGTGAACATTTCATCTATCTCCACTTTGTCAATTTCCCTGAGTATTTTACGTTCCTCTCATATCCTCTCTCTCCCTTCGTTTTTCTAGTGTCGTAAGGTTAAATTTTTTCAGACGCTCTTCATATCCCATCTCTCGTAACTCTGGGATAAACATCGTAGCAAACTTCAGAACCTTTTCAAGTTTCTTTATGTGTTTCTTCAGGTGGGAACTCCATGATGGTGCGGCATACTCTAAGACTGGTCTCACGTAGGCAGTGTAAAGTGCCCTAAAAGCCTCCTCACTTAGGTTTTTGAATGAAGTTCTCACTTTCGCCAGTGTTGAGTACGCTGCTGTCGTTATCCTATTTATATGCGCGTCAGGAGTTAGGTTAGGTGTTACGTCCATTCCCAGGTCTCTTTCTTGAAATCATTACAGGTAGGCAGTTCCCTTTCATTGTGTACTGTCTCTTTGGCCGCCTATCATCTGATCCCATTTCCATAACTTTACATTTACTCCTGTTGAACTCCAGTAGCCCTTTCTGGCTACTGGAGTGTGTGTGTGTGTGTGTGTGTGTGTGTGTGTGTGTGTGTGTG
Organism: Procambarus clarkii; assembly: GCF_040958095.1. Classification (NCBI taxonomy): domain Eukaryota; kingdom Metazoa; phylum Arthropoda; class Malacostraca; order Decapoda; family Cambaridae; genus Procambarus; species Procambarus clarkii. The sequence goes on from NC_091167.1 coordinate 37,125,587, forward strand.
TGTGTGTGTGTGTGTGTGTGTGTGTGTGTGTGTGTGTGTGTGTGTGCGTGTGTGTGTGAGTTTTGGTGTAAGCATGTGTGTTTAATTGTGTTTGAATCCACTATTTGTGCTTGCTTGGAAAAAGCAACAGTTCTTTAGGCCACACTGCCAACCTTCAAGAATGAAATGAACTGGTTTGTGTCTATGTGAGTAGTTTGTTTCTTGGAAGTTTGCTTAACGGAGTTGGAACTATGTTTGTGCCAGAATGTATATATGGATGAATGTTTGTGTGAGCTATAGTCTTATGTTTCCTGATTTTTTTTTATTTAATTTATCTGAGTTCTTAAACAGTGTACTCACTCGCATTTGTATATATTTATTGTTATGTTAATATGAAAAAGAATGTGTCTGTCGGCCGCTCTCCTTCCAAAGTATGAGGCTAAACATTTATTGCTTGCCTTACTAAACGTTTGCAGGGTGACTGGTGGGGTGTTGTGGGATCGCTCTCTGGGGGATCGGTGCTAGGCACGATTCCCTTCTTGCAGCGAGTGCGACGCGGTTGGCTCCAATAGCCAACCCTCAAGTACTTTATAATGTCGGTGTAAGGATGACGTGGAAACCCCGTCTTCTGATGATATATATATTTGTATTCTGGAGTCTCACAACACTTAAATGCATAACATTTTTGGGGGAACACCAGCGGTCCATAACTAAATTAATGATGAGAAACATAGGTATATGCAGTTGCGGGTTCCGAACTATACAAAACGAAACTATTTTTTTGTGTATAGGGACATCTGATAGAAGCTCGTAGGGATCTAACCTAACTCAACCAATACTAACCTAACTTAACCCAAACCAACGAAAACCTAAATCACCCGAGCCCAATGTACCCTAACCTTAAGTTAATACATCTTAGCCTAACATTAAATACAGTTTTGACAAACAGAAAACGAGCTTTATCGAACGTCTTATGTACTAAACAACCATATCCAGAGTGTAGTTGGCGCCCTTCATTTACTTGATAGTCAGTGAGGGAAGATAAGACGTAATGCTTGATCTAACGCTTTGCACTCTGGTGGATCTTAACACTTAAGAGGTGCAACCTTCTGGGATCGATCTAGAAATCGCCTGGTATCAGTATACAAATGCACACAAAATTCAAATGAAAAACACAAACGACTATATATAAATACAAACAAACAATTCCAGAATTACGTCCACAGATTCATTTAAAAAATTGCTGGAAAGGTGGCTGAGGACCTTTTCTAACTTTAAGAACCACAGATAAAATCTTGAGTAGTCAGCCTAAATTACGGCCCATTCCAACCCCCCCCCCACCTCTCAAAGCTCCCCTGACCCTCAAATCCCCCCCCCTACCTACGGCTCAAAAATTCTGCGACAAAATCACAAGACCAACCTCAGGTACAGCCATAATTCTTAGGCCCAGTCTTGTTATGATATTCAAAGTTTAACCCCAGAGGCGGTGTTGTGGAAACTTATAACTGGGAGCTTTTTCAATAGTTAAATTGTATTTCCGTGGAATGGGATCGGGAGGCAGGGGGGGGGGGAAGGGATGATTCAGTGTGTATGTTTGTACCTGTGTATGTGTGTGTTTGGGGGGGGGGTATTCACCTGGTTGTTGTGCTAGCCGGGGTTGAGCTCTGCTCTTTCGGCCCGCCTCTCAACTGTCATTCATTCAACAGATACTAACTACTAACTATTTTTTTCCCCCTTACACACACTCTCCCACCAGGAAACAGCCCGTAACAGCTGTCTAACACCCAGGTACCTATTTACTGCTAGGCAACAGGGGCATCAGGGTGAAAGAAACTCTGCCCATCTATTTCCGCCGGCGGCCGGGATCGAACCAATTGTTTAACAGAAGACATACTACCAGTGCATTAAAAAAACTTAGAAGTAATAATACTTTGTGATTCAAAGTCTGCTCTTCGAGCAACCGAAAACTCCTGGAAGATCGACAGCAAGAAGGTCATACTACCAATTATAAATGACCTAATCGCTGCACAGAGCAAAGGGTTTCGAATCTCCTTTGTATGAATACCATGACACATTAATATAACCCATCTTAATGACACAGACATTGCAGCCAAATTAGCGTGTAACAAAGATGAAGTTGAATTAGACCTAGTTGTCCCCATCTCTGCTGTCAAAACTATATTGTTAAAACACTCAGGTATGATAGGAGAGAAATTACTGACTCCCAACGACCTGAAAGCACATGTATAAAAAGTTATAATTTGTTCAGATCTGAAACCTATGTTTCAGCACAAAACTTTCACCAGAATGTGCGACACAGTGGTTGCCAGGATTAGGTTGGTTCAACGTTACCTGTGGCAGGTGGCTACAGGTGACGGATCTCCCAATCCTGAGCACTCCAAGTGCAAACTCTGTGAGCTGGAACTGGGGGCATGAGCTTGCGCACTAAATCACTGAATGCCCAGTTATCTGACCATTCAGACTCGTAGGCATGAGGTACCTGGAGCTTTCCAATTTCTTTATTCACCCCTGTGTTCATGATGATATCCTCATAATGCACCCAGAGTCTGCACCCATAGCCAGTGCAGACTACTGATCATTTGCCTCTGTATGACTATCCTGCCTGTGTGATGGGGGTTTTAGCATCACGTAGCCAGCTTTTTGATACGTTGTACTCCCCTGCATATAGTCTAGGGTAGCTGCACAAATGCAGATGTACCTAAATGTGTTAATAAAAAAAAGTCTCATTCTAAAGGCCGCCATTTGGTTACAGTGATGGAGAGAATGTATAGGGAAAAATGGTTACATTAATAGGGGAAAGATAGTAGGGGAAGACAATAGATATTTGACTTTGAGGTAAGGGAAGATAGTGGTGTTGGAAAAGGTGGAAGGTGGGTTGTTGAGACAGTGTAGGGGGGATGTGAGTGGAGATGGATGTGGGCGATGTGTGGATATCGGGGACTAGGGAGTACGGAGACTCCTGTACAAAGCTGAGTGGTGTGTGGAGACGGGCAGGATTGTGCGTGGGCATGACTTAGGTACCGGACCGACCCGGACACGCATGGGTACCACATCAAGTGAATGTGTACATATGAATGCTTAATGAGTCGTCACTTCGTCCAGATCCATCAACCCGTCTACGTTTTCTCATCAACAGCTCCGCGAGTCAGCATTCCAGGAGGGTCTGAGCTTCATGTACGGAGCGGTAGTACTGTAACAATCAAGTGCGTCGTCAGCCACGCGCTACACCCTCCCAACTACGTCTTCTGGTACCACGTGAGTAGCAAGTAACCTGCTCTTGTCTCAGGGTCTCGGAGTCCAGAACAGTTGAAGTTTGGTGTAATAAGGTTCCATGTTTTCTGCAGTTTGAGTGAAAATCGTGATGTTGAAAATACATTTTCTTGGTTACAAGTGTTCAAAGAGAATCTGTACCCATTTCAGGTGCATTAGTTATAAAATCCCTTATCACTTATTAGTTTATGCACTCATGTACCCACACACGCACACACACACACACACACACACACACACACACACACACACACACACACACACACACACACACACACACACACACACACACACATCTCATTTCATCTGGGAGAGGAAATTCTTCAGGAGTCAGAGAAGGAAAAAGACTTGGGGGTTGATATCACGCCAGACCTGTCTCCTGCAGCACATATCAAGCGGATAACATCAGCGGCATATGCCAGGCTGGCCAACATACGAACGGCATTCAGAAATTTGTGTAAAGAATCATTCAGAACTTTGTATACCACATATGTCAGGCCAATCCTGGAGTATGCAGCCCCAGCATGGAGTCCATATCTAGTCAAGGATAAGACTAAACTGGAAAAGGTTCAAAGGTTTGCTACCCGACTAGTACCCGAGCTGAGAGGTATGAGCTACGAGGAGAGACTACGGGAATTAAACCTCACTTCGCTGGAAGACAGAAGAGTTAGGGGGGACATGATCACCACATTCAAGATTCTGAAGGGAATTGATAGGGTAGATAAAGACAGTCTATTTAACACAAGGGGAACACGCACAAGGGGACTCAGGTGGAAACTGAGTGCCCAAATGAGCCACAGAGATATTAGAAAGAACTTTTTTAGTGTCAGAGTGGTTGACAAATGGAATGCAGTAGGGGGTGATGTGGTGGAGGCTGACTCCATACACAGTTTCAAGTGTAGATATGACAGAGCCCGATAGGCTCAGGAATCTGTACACCTGTTGATTGACGGTTGAGAGGCGGGACCAAAGAGCCAGAGCTCAACCCCCGCAAACACAACTAGGTGAGTACACACACACACACACACACACACACACACACACACACACACACACACACACACACACACACACACACACACACACACACACACACAATGAAACTTTCAGTGGAAACAGGAGGCCAGACACAGGATACAGAATACTATTAATACAGAATACAGGATACTATTTGTTTGTGGACAAAATATTAGTTAGCAGTTAGTAACAGTTGATTGATAAACAGTTGAGAGGCGGGCCGAAAGAGCAGAGCTCAACCCCCGCAAGCACAACTAGGTGAATACAACTAGGTGAATACACACCCTCACTCACACACACCACGTAACGAAACTGTATCACAGATCCATAACAAAGGTATATCATCATCTGCATATGCCATCTTCACCGATAGAAATCTTGCTTTTAGAAACATGAATTCAGATTCATAGAATCATTTAGTTCCCAGTATATAAGACATTTCACTCCACTCTCACATTATGCAGCACAAACTTGGAACTATTGTATCATAAAATATGAATTAAATCTAGAGAACGTTAAGAGTTTTGCTATTAACATTATCATAGTCAAGAAGTTGGAGTTAGGAGGAAATAGTACAAGAATTAGGTATCACGTTGGAAGACTAAAGAGTTAAGGAAAGCTTAAGTACCAAGTACAAAATCTTCCGTGCAAATAAGGAATATGGGTAAATATTATTTAACATTGGTGTTCTCGAACTATGGGATCCAGATATAAACAATGCGCAGATTAGTAGCCGACATTTTTAAGGAATTTGTTCAGTAGCAGAAAAGAAGTTACATGATGGATGCAGATTCTATGGAGTTTCAAATGATATAGCCAAATAGGATCAGATTCTGAACCCTAGTTGATTAAAAGAGAAGAGGCATTGTCAAATATCTGGAGTTACACCCTCCTCAGGCACAAAGAGCACAATCACAAACCCTCAAACAAAGAGCCTCAAACACAAACACAAGCCCTCAAACAAAGAGCCTCAAACACAAACACAAGCCCTCAAACAAATAGCCTCAAGCACAATCACAAGCCCTCAAACAAAGAGCTTCACGCACAAGCACAATACAAGCACGCATACAAGCACATCACCCCCCACAATAAACACTACTAACATCGTTTACCTATCAACAATTGACCACAGGAGGACGCGAGGGTACCAGAGAGCTCGTGGACAGGGGTGGAACAGACTCCCCTGACGCGCGTGACAGAAGAAGCGAGCGTGGCGGCCCTCACTATCGCCTCCGTCACCCACGCTCACGCTGGTAACTACACTTGCGCCCCCGCGGCCCTCAAGTCCGTCTCCGTCACTCTCCATGTCCTCAATGGTAAGAATTCTCTGTGTACAATTCCACGATTTCTTTTGTAGATTCATTTTGCAAAATATTTTATGAGTTGAACGATGCTGATTGCTTAGCGCTCACTTTAGCGTTAATGTTATGTTTACTACAAGCATTCGGATTAACGATTGAGGAGATAAAGTATAGGGATTATTATTTGGGGCTCTGAAGAAAGCATTCTATTAGCTTAGCTCAATGGAAAAATGGTGTTTTGCTCTGGCAGATATCTTGTATCGCGCATGAATGAGACATTAGTTAAGCCATGGCTCAATGATGCCCTTGTTTTGGTTGATATTTTTTAAATGACCGGATGGGGAGAGGGAAAGAGAGAACTAAGAGGACTATGTAAGTCTCCTGTGTGTGGTATACAGGGCATCGTTTAATCACTGCAGGGGCTGAGTACTGGAAGCAACATCTTCCTAATTAGTTCGTTGTATATATCTGTTTGTGTTTATGGATATAATTATTTTTAATCCGAGGCTGTGGAAGATTTGTTATGAAGGCTTTAGTGTGCTGTTCTCTTTTAAATAGAGATTTTTGTTTTACGTTTAATTAAGTCATGTAAGGGTTAATGGACTCCAAATTATTATTTGTTGATATGTTTATTTAATTATTATTCATTTTCTTTTATTCAATTTGAAACTGGAAACATTGATGAATAGTCTAGCATTATTTAAAACTTATCTTTAAAACTTTAAAATCTTATATTTCTGGCAGGATTGGTATTCAAAGAGGTACTGTTTATTTTTAGGACAGATTTTTTACCATTTTGAATTTTTTGAGTCATGATCTTATATTCCACTCAGGTGAGCGTCCAGCAGCCATGCAGCACGGGTCCAACCCAGCGTGGTCACCAAGCCCTCACCTCTATCATGTTATCTGCGCCTTCGTCGCCTCCCACCTCGCCTCCTTCAGGCTCCTTCTCCTGCCGAGCCTCTGTTATACTCTGCACCGGTGATGGCAACATTCGGTGTTGCTGTCTTTGTAAAGCCTAATTTGCTTCTGTATTTTGTATTCAATGGTGCAACGATTTTTTTTTGTAATCTTGTATTATACACTGTATGGACAGATTATTTCTTTCTTCCTCTTACCGATACGTGGGTCAGGTGGTGGAGAAAAAAATAGCCCTCTCACTTAGAAAGTATATTTTACGTGATGTTTGTATATATTGTATCGAATACTTCCAAAATTAATACGAAGCCAACAAAGTATGTCGTATGGCTACGAAGGAACTTTGGTAATCAATGTATATAATGTCATAATAATATTCAAGGTCCGCTGTTTTGTCAAGCTTGTATGTTATAATATCCTGCGATCATAACTAAGCTGAGGACCACGTGCTGCTAAACGCACGGGGTCGGCAGCTTCCGAAAGTACGCTTGTGTCAAATCCTGTTCTTAACATACACACAAATTCTTCCCTAGAGGAGAACAAACATATATATTTCCAACATGCTCGCAATTCGCCAAGAATACGAAAAGAACAATTCCTATGATACACCATGTGTAACATTCTATGAGATTTTCAGTGAGAATAACAGCATTCATTCAAGAATATAGAAGGTGATATATCACTATTGTGAATTAAAAAAGTATACATTATTGGTTATTTTTCAGTGTAATCACGTTAAATTTTAATTCTAATATGGCATATGTGAATGTTCCACACCAGTATTTTTTTTTTTTAGTTTTTTCGAAGAATACATTAATCGATATAGGACTCAGGGAGAGCATACAACCAGATTTCCATAATGAGAGACCTAAACCACATTCGTTGGCATATCTAAATAGCCACAATTAACAAATAAGATGTTGATATATATATATAAGTGTGAAACATACCGAAAAAAACATTATTTATATTACATATATATACCATTCTTGTTTCGCTTCCATACCATCCCAAGGGTCGTAATGTTCAGATGGTCACTAATTATATGTGTTTGACATACGCCTTTACCAGCAAAGTATCTGACAGAATGCATGGCAACATACGTGGCAAATATTTGTCGTTTGATACATTCATCTGAGTTATGAAACTGGGATAATTGTTCGTCTGGATAATTGGGTAGATACCTGTGGCATGAGCAGCAGTTTGTAGTCTAATGCGAGTGGTTAATCAGGAATGTTTCAGATAGATGTTCTATGTTGGATTCTTGGAAGACAGCATTTGCGCTAAATGGGATATGTGGTATATAGCAGGCATCCTACGTGGACAATATGAACGATAATAGATTGCGTATAACTGCAATACGCAATAAAATTGCGTATAACAGGTACCCTAATTGAGACAGGGAAATGAAAACAGATATGTGTTTTCTTTACCCTTTAAGTACGTGCTGTATTGTATATGTGGTATATATGGAAAATTACAGATACCATATAGATGGTAAATTGAAGCTAACCTGTATCTTCTACAGGATATGTTACAGTAAATAGCTGATTTTTTAGTTAACCACTATAAGTTAACATGAGTACATAACATAACGAAAATGTTTTTATTATATATACAAAATTGTTCGATTTTTAATTGTTCAACTGTTTTAATTCAGTTGAGAAGAAAAAAAAGTATTTTTTTTTGTCAAAAATCAATATGATCATATGTCAACTCAATTTATAAATATTTACCATAATGATGTTATCGTCTTTTGATAATAATGTATGATAAAATATGATTTTTTATATCTTTTGTGTTTCTGGGAATTATCTGAATTACGAGAAACTGTTTAATTCTAAGGAAAAGACCTAGAATTAAGCCATGAAAGATATGTTAAAGTCTTGCCTATATATTGTTATCGTGAGAGGCTGAAAGTTCCGAAGTTGGCATTCAATCACGATTTTTCTCAATATTTATTCTGTTTTAATTCATTTGAGAAGGGAACAACAAAATTTATGTCTCCAAAAGCTCAATTAATAATTTTATTGCACTTTAGTAGTGACGCAAAGGGATGTGTTTCGTTAACTAAAGAACATTTTTGGAAAAAAGGGAGAGCAATTCACTTTTTGCAATGACGCAATGAACACTTTTCGCATCAACCAATTTACATCTTGTAACCATTAAACACATAATAAAGCAACAACAACAACAAAAAAATACAAAAGGACGGGGGTGGTAGGAGAAAAGCACACAGAAACTGTATCAGAGGGGACCTAAATATTCCCTCTAATGCGTTATGTGTGGCTAAGGGTCTATGTGTGGTTTCTAGGCTAAGGGTCCCCTTCTTCCAGCCAGAGGTGGTACTCCCTTCCCATATATATATATATATATATATATATATATATATATATATATATATATATATATATATATATATATATATATATATATATATATATATATATATACATATTTATATATATATGTTGTACCTAGTAGCCAGAACGCACTTCTCAGCCTACCATGCAAGGCCCAATTTGCCTAATAACTTTTTGCAATGACGTATCAACCAATATATACGACCAATATATACGACCAATTTTTGCAATGACGTATCAACCAATATATACAATATATATTTATATATATAAGGAAGTGAGTACCACCTGTGGCTGGAAGAAGGGGGGACCCATAGCCTTGGAGGAAACCACGTATAACGCATTAGAGGGAATGTTGAGATCGATCCCCTCTAATACAGTTTCTGTGTGCTTTTCTCCTCCACCCCATAGCTCTAAAGAAGACAAACCAATTACTATACTGAACCAGTCCCTCAACAGAGAAATAAGGATAAGCAACACTGACATAATCGACAGATGCAGCAATAATACGAGATTAAACAACGCTGAAGCATTATATATAAATCATTCTCATCCATTTTTTATGCCAGCTGATGTAGGTACGCTAATACCACCTAGAACGTACAAGACGAAACAACTAGTTTACATCGCACCAATTGCCTCAGCAAATGAATGAAAGTGAATGGGAAAATATGCACATTTCTCTCGACTGGCTAACACCTTACCAATCTTGATGCTACAGAGAATATATTTTGTCACCTTTGCCTATTTGATTTGCAATTTTTGTCCTCTCTCTGAAGACTTTGAAGTGTCTTTTTCAGTTATTTTCAGGTAAAGAAGAACATGATAAATAATGAGTGATTCGTGCTAGAATCACTGATGCCACTCTAACGTGAACTGCATTTATTAGAAAGTAATTGCCACGATTATTAAAAAGAAAAACTCTATTGAACAGAGAAGTGTTTACTAAAAAGTTCGGAAAGTGGATATCCCCTCCCCTCCCCTCCCCCCGTCCCCTAAGCGAACTAAAATTAAGGGAATGTTGATGAGAATATCGACGGCTAGTATGGTAATCAGAAAGTATGGTTCACATGTGACAAATAACACATTAGTGTCGTTTACATAGGACAAAAAGTGTTGCTCAGAGTGTCGACTTTTACGTTGAGAAAAACTCTGTTAAAGTGTAGGTGTCAAACACTGCAACCGTCGTTTGGTGGAAGTTCCCGTTTACTGTTTATAAAATATTATTGAACTAAGAAACAAAAAATAGAAAAAATAGACGGATCCTTGATATGTAACATTTTTCTCTGTTAATAAAATGTTTAATATCTTTCCAGAGATATTATGAAAAGTGTTGCGTTTACAAGCTAAGACATTTGTATGTATGTATATATGTATGTTGAAGTCAATAACCTTTCTTTCGGCTTCAGGGAGTTCTGGAGCACGAAGAAACACCATTATACTGTGTACATAGAGACAGATGTAATAATGAATAAATGGATACTTTTGTGTACTTTGGATGGTTTTATTTTCTTTTTTTCTATTCGCGAAACAAATATGAACTAACACTAATGAATGAAAGCCATTTAGAATATATTTTTAATATATATTGGCAGATGGTAATAAACTCGTGTAGAAAGTAGCTTTATCAATTATTGTGCAGCACATTCCTACCCCTTGGGGAAGGAGGAATTTTTTTTGTGGCACATAATGAGCTCCGATACTGTACCCCAAAATTCATTTACCTAAGCAACTTAGATAGTTTAGTTCATTTATTATGCACCCCATACCCATCTTGTGGGCGGTAGTGGAACGGGTTACAGAGGCCCGTAATGGGCTCAGGGACTGAACCCCACAATTCATTTAGCTAAGCAAGTGACAATCTTGATGAACTAGTTACAAAATTCAATATAAGTCGTCACATCAACAATGGGTTCGAGATCAACCACAAGTACAGTTTCTAAATTAAACAACTGACATATGTGAAGACCTAGTGTCACAATTTATATGTAAGCAACTTATAACCTTGAATTTTTAGTTACTCAATTTAATGTATATTCATCTACAGTCCTTAGAGAAAAGGTTCAAATTAATTCCTAATACAAATAATATTATTATCAGATGAATTACAATATTATACATAAAATAAACATGTAATTTTTTGGGTATTTCATTTAATTGTGACTGAAAATAAAGGAAAAGTTCAAAATATCATTCATGGAACATATGTCTACCGGAGGAGCCTCGGAGGAGGAATGCATGTGAATGATATTGGCAGGGTGAACAGATGTGTATAACATGGATAAGGTAAACGAAATCTACAAAATATTCTTTGAACATTTGTTTAGTAAAAGATGAGAAGGTGGAGAATAAAACTGTGAAAAAAAAAGAATAACAATAAAAATGCAGATAATATAATTTTCTAAATTGGTGAGAGTAAAATTTAAAAATGACACACGGTATTTTTTCGTATGATTGTCAACAAATAAAGTAATATTTCAAGACCACAATTTAGAAAATGATAATATATGTATATATTCGATATAATTAAACAATAGACAAGTGTTTTCTAATTGTACGTTTTTATACTCAGATTTAAATTCCAAAGATATTTATCGAAGTCAAATCCTTTTATGATGACGTAAACTGCTTCAGCAATGTATGGGCGTTCCATTAAGTCCCATCTTTAACTAAAACGTTTTGGACGATTTCTTCTCATTGTGGTCAGAATTTTTACCTTATTCACAAACCGCGCTCGCGCGCGCGCGCGCGTGTGTGTGTGTGTGTGTGTGTGTGTGTGTGTGTGTGTGTGTGTATGTGTGTGTGTGTGTGTGTGTGTGTGTGTGTGTGTGTGTGTGTGTGTGTGTGTGTATGTGTGTGTGTGTGGTGTGTGTGTGTGTGTGTGGTGTGTGTGTGTGTGTGTGTGTGTGTGTGTGTGTGTGTGTGTGTGTGTGTGTGTGTGTGTGTGTGTGTGTGTGTGTGTGTGTGTTTGTGTGTGAGAGAGAGAGAGAGAGAACTCACCTATTTTCCCAATTGCAGAAATCACACTCTCTGAGCCAGTGTTTAGTGATAATAAATGTTCCCAATACACAATATCAAGTTCCCATAATATATATGTTTTCAAGGATAATTCCATGAAACTCAGACTAGCGTGACTTTAAACCGAGCAAAAGACATGAACTTGAGGGGCTTTCTACACAATATAGTGTTGCAGAACTAAAACAATAAACATAATTTTCCACACCATAACGATATTCAATGACGTTTAATGAAGGTCTTAAAGGTCCTTGAGTAAGATAAAGAAATAATTTATGAACGCCTCCCCCACATATAATAACACCGAACCGAAAATAATGGCATTTCTCCTAAGAAACATAATTACTTAAAATTAGCGAATTAATCACAAAACACTTGACATAAATTCTTCTCCCCTACAATCAAAAGCAATAAGGAGTTTCAGACCAGAACGTGTGCACTCTTTACACAACGATGGAATGGCAAGAGGAAAATGCTGAAAAAATCGAAAAGATGACGTTAAAAATAAAGAGTACATTCGAAATACTCCTTTATCCCTTGGATACATAAAATTTCTTGCGTGGTGAGTCTTACAACATCCAAGTGAGCTAAGAAAATTACAATAAATTCCTCGGACAACAAAATAAATCACTCGAAGAAAACAATCAAACAGAAAGATAACACGCAATGATGCACCAATAGATCATCCTGCTCAGAGGATATCAGAGGTGGTCAATATTTTACTTTGTCGAGAGGTGCGAGTCTACAATATTAAAAAAAAAATCCTAGCATATATCAGCGCTCGCCTTATTTCTTTATACTTTTTCCTATAATACAATTGATTATTTATAATAAAACCAAATAAGTCTTTGAGAATGTTAAAAAAAAAAAAACCTACGAAACGCTTCTAAGCATTAGACCATCAACCATCAATAAAAAATGTATATGTATATATATATATATATATATATATATATATATATATATATATATATATATATATATATATATATATATATATATATATATATATATATATATATATATATGACAATGTCAGACCACGGAGGAAAAATGAAACAGGAATTTCCTTAAGTACTTTCGTATATTAATACATCTTCAGATGGAGTCCTTCTGAAGATGTATTAATATACGAAAGTACTTAAGGAAATTCTTGTTTCATTTTTCCTCCGTGGTCTGACATTGTCACATTTTTATTCACGTGTTTATTTTCGTGATATACACACACACACACACATATATATATATATATATATATATATATATATATATATATATATATATATATATATATATATATATATATATATATATATATATATATATTATTTGTATATATGAACCAGGCTGACTGAAACAAAAAGGTATATCAAGGACAGTTTGGCACAATAGAAATTAACGCATTTGTCGAGCCAATGATCTTTTGATATCAAAATTATGAGTTTGCCGTTATAAAATAAACAACTTTTAATCGTTACTGCATGTATTTCAGAATGTTTTATTTGTAAACACGAACGTGCTGCTCTTGCGTACGTTCGTGTGAGTGTACATGTGTTTGTGTGTGTGGTGGGTCCGCCAGCTCATAATTTCCCGCCGGCATTTCGGGTACACAATAAAGACATAATGAAGACGGCCAGCTACTACCGCGCCAGATATTAATCGCTGGGATTTCTGCGCCTGGGAAATATTTGTTGTCTCGTTTGATTGCACTTGCAACCCGAGAGAGGCGTGATGTGTGCCTCGCTGTAACTTCCAGACCCTCTGTTCATTTGTTATAGATATTAAAACAACTCTGGAGTGTGTAAGGTAGAGAGAAAGGTGAGAAATGGGGAGAGGAATATTTTCCTGCTTGTTTTGTTCTTAGTTTTTACATTTTTATCGACGAAAACATAGATTATTTTTTATTAGTGAGAAAGAAAGTGAAAAACAAAGACTGACAGGCATACAGTTGCCAACGAAACTGTTAACTTGATGACTTGCATTAAACAACACGCAGACAAACTCAGTAACGAAGATATTAGTAGTAGGGGCCTCGCAGCTGAGTGGACAGTGCTCGGGGTCGTAGTCCTAAGGGACAGGGTTTGATTTCCGGCGGAGGCGGAAACAAATGGCCAGAGTTTCTCTCACTCTGATGAGCTGGTTCACCTAGCAGTAAATAGATACCTGGAAATTAGACAGCTGCTTCGGGTTGCTTCCTGGGGATGTGCGTGTGTGTTAGAGAGAAATATATGTAGTAGATATAATAGAGCAAAGAACTATTTTTCAGAAAGCCAGGGTTCAAGAGCTAATAGGATGATCCTTCAGACACAAATAGTAAATACAGACGCGTGCGCGTGCACACACACTCACGCACACACACATATATCTAGGATAAAATTGAGAAAGATGTTGCAACAATAAACAACTGGAAACTAGATGTAGCAAGGAAGGTGCTCCGGTGTATAAAGGTGTACTTACGCAACAGAGAGTCACAAGAAAAAAAAGACTTGCATGAAATTGCCGGCAGAGTCCCACTGAGGTCAGTACTAGAGGCTCATCTTATTCTTGTTTTATGTTAATTAATTTCCAGAATGGATACACTACTCTCTGCTCTCAGCGTTTCCTAAAGAGGAACAAATTCTTCGAAGGATGAACAAGGTGCCAGACAGCAAGAACCTACAGGATGACCGAGGCAAACTGAAAGAAAACTCCCAAATATTTCAACTAAGTCAGTTAAAGAGAAGAAGAATGTACGATAAAAAAGCTAGTAAAAAAGCCCTCCGGGAATTGGCCAGCAAAAATGGAAACAAAGGATTGACATTTCATCTAACCTGTTTCCTGAAGTCCACTTCAATTTGACATCATTTATATTTCCAAGGTTGGAAAACATATGACATTCTTATATAAATTTTAATTACGATTCCTCTATAAGTTGGTGCCCTCTATGTGTCTGACTAATTCTTTATTATTCAGCGCAAAGTGACCATATTTCGTAAAAAAAAAAATAATGAAGCTGGAGAAGGGAATTTAAGCGTGCCACCAGACATGCCCACCGAGATGAGTGGTTTGAGTTATAAGGAAACGCTAAATGAATCATAAACAGTATCAATGGAAGAGAGAAGAAAGTGTTGAGATAGGATCGCAACATAGAAAATACTCAAGAGCATAGACTAGGACAGATTATTTGCAAAGGTTCTGGATGTACAGGAGATTAAGTGTGAAAACTAAAAAAAATAACAATTAATTAAATAAATCAAATGAGGTAAAGAGCTTAACGTATAGGCATGACAGAGACCAAAAAAGTTTCAGAAATCATTTATAGATCAGTTAATTTTGATAGGAGGGATCCCAGAACTGAAGCTTCACCCCAGGCAACGACAACTAGGTGAATTTAAGTTCAGAGAAACAGCTGGTAGGATGAACGAGGAAGAGAATTAGGGAATTAGCCGAATGCTTTGGTAGCTTAGAGAAGGGGAGAACCGCGAAGAAACTTGGCTTCTCAAAGCAGTTACAACTGTTCTGTTTTAGGCTTTGGTTTACTCTCTCTTCCGCACCTTTGACCTCACCACACCTGTGTAAACACCACATAAACCACACTCAACAGACAACTATAACACTATAAAGCCATACTGAATATACAACTATGATATCGCATAACCACACTCAACACACCACTATAACACTACATCTCCACACTCACCACACAACCACACCACTGTAATCCCACATTTTCACACTCAACACACAACCACAATCACACAACTACACTCACCACTCTACTCTAATTACCACAGCATATCATCGCATTCAGCGCACTACCATGTACATACACATATGTATCATTATACCACCATATTCTAATATGTCACTAAAACGCCTTAACGATACATTAATATATCGCTTCACCACCAGATACTTGTACTCATATATCTCTACACTAGTATATGCTAACAAAAATACAACACTACACTTTCATATACCTATATTAATATATCGCTACGCTACGATATACAAACATTAATATAACACTGCACCTCAATATACCTACAGTAATATATCTGTACACCATCCACAATGTAGCACTAGAGTACTATTTCACCATATTCATCACCCCTTACTGTATCACTCACCACGACACCGCAGATGATACTCACCTAACTACTGCACTCACCACAAACACACTACACCATCAAACTACTATACTTACAACATCACCAAACTCATCAATTACTAATCAGAGAAATTATTCTCACCAATTAACTATACTCACCACTCATCAATACTTGCCAAAATTCTTACATTCACTACAGCAGAAAGCAACTCACCACATTAAAAAAAAAAATGCACCATTCCTTCCCCCGTGCCATCCCAAATCCTTATTCTGATCCCTTCCAAGTGCTATATAATCTAATGGTTCGGCGCTTTACCTTGATAGTTCCCTTCCTTACACCACAACACTCACCACCTGACCATAACCACTAAACAAACTACATTCACTGAATCACTATACCCACCTCATAACACTGACCAAATCATTATACCCACCTCAAAACACTGACCAAATCACTACACTCCCAACACTAACCATACTCACCACATCACACTAATTACTTCCCGACACTCACCACACAGCTAATCCCAAATCCTGTGGAACTCAACTAGCGTTCCCAACCATACACACACACTCGAACCCTTCAACGTACAGGGGTCCAATTAAACAAAATACATCTCTCTGGGTCCTGTCTGAACTATATCGACTGGAATAGTTTCATCTCAAGTTAATGACCATTCGTTGTCTAACTGCCGTTATTCAGCTCTTGAGGTGATAGATTCGCTCTGTCTGGTGGACGGTCTGACTCCAAACTCTCTACTTGTGGGTCTGTCTATCTGCCAACCTCGGACGATTCTAAGCTAAAGGGAGAATGCAAGTTCTCTGAACTATTCCTGATTGTACTGGTCGGAGCGAAGTCCGTTTGGCCTCGTTGTCTGTTGGTCTCTCTGTCAATCTGTCTTTCCCTCTGATATTACGGTAAGTCATTCTGGCTATATTTAATACCTGTAGTCTTTCCTTGCTATCTATAACTCAAGAATAGCAAGAATAGGAAAAACATGAAAAACATAACATTAATTAATTTCATTTGAACTTTAGGTGAGAGACTATATACACAGTCGAGCCAGTAGTAATTGTATTTAAAACTCATATAAATATTTGAATAGATAATACTCATATATTAAAAAAAACATTCTGGTTAAGGTAAACTAAGGTAAATTTGAAGAGAGTTAAGCTATTATTACTATTTAGCACTTGGAGGGATGAGAAGCTGGGATATAAGAACGGAGTGAAGGAATTGCGTCCAGCAATATGAAGGTTCGGGGATCTAATGCACATACAGCAGGAGGTGACGTCTTCTCTACGGAGACTATTCCAAGTACCTGGGTTCATTATGGGATAAAACAAATTGGAAGAAAGTCCATGATTGTGACAATACAACTTCGGAAATAAGGCACTGAACTTTGAACGTTAAGCACCACTTTAAGTAACGTGGTGGATCTACCAATAATGCCCCAAAGAGCGATAAAGAAAGGAAACAAAATACGGCGGATCTGGAAATAAGGTTGTTTAATATTTAAATATATCAATGTAGATAGGCAAGAAATAAACTTATGCACATGTGACCGATCATTTATATATTAAAAACTAGAGCGACGCCGACGGACCCCGTAGGTTCCCGGGTCGAACCAATGGCAAGGCTTCTGCTACACACCCTCCATGGTCTCCTCCCCCCCCCCTAACCTACCCACACACAGTTATACCACTAGGCAAGTCCCAGAAATAAAAGGCATGAGTTACGAGGAAAGGCTGCGTTAAATGCACCTCACGACACTGGACGACAGTAGAGTAAGAGGAGATATGATCACTACCTGCAAAATTCTCAGATTTGACAGGGTAGTTATAGATAAACTGTTTAACACGTGTGGTACGCAACAAGGGGACACAGGTGGAGACTGAGTACCCAAATGAGCCACAGGGACGTTCGAAAAAACTTTTTCAGAGTCAGAGAAGCTAACAGATGGAACGAATTAGGCAGTGATGTGGTGGAGGCTAACTCCATACACGGTTTAAAATTTAGATATGATTGAGCCCAGTAGGCTCAGTAATCTGTACACAAGTTGATTGACAGTTGAGAGGCGGGACCAAACAGCCAGAGCTCAACCCCCGCAAGCACAACTAGATGAGTACAGTTAGGTGAGTACGCTCCCTGTCACCATCTCACACACCTTCCCCGTCTTGCCATATTATTGTAACCGTGTTCATCAAAGTAAACATCTTCACCGTACCCATCTTCAATTACACCCTCATCGTCTTCACTCCAACATACTCTTTCCATATCTCACCATCACAGTTAACATTTTCACTACACACTATCTACATCATAATAACCAAAATATTATTCCCAGAATGCAAATCTGTCATCTGGACATTCATTTTCCGTGTCACTATCTGAGTGCACTTTTTTGTATTTATGTACTTTTGGTATATCTACATTTATGCAGTACCCTGGACTATATGAAGGATTACATAGTTTGTATCATGAGTGATCAGCATCTTGCACTGGCATATTTTAGATGCATAATGAAGATTTTCTCAAGAAAACGAGAGTGAATAATGGAGCAATGATCTATTTTTTTTTTATTAATACATGAGGTACATCTGCATTTGTGCCGCTACCCCAGACCATATGAAGGGAAGTACAGTGTGTTAAAAAAGCTAACTACGTGATGCTAAAAAATCCCTATCACACAGGATGGTTAGTCATACAGAGGCATGTGAAAGGCAGTCTGCATTGGCAGACTCCGGATGCATTTTGAGGATAATTTGAGTTCGTGAGAGCTTCTCTTAAATTCCCACGTGGTAAAGTCTACGGGCTTTGAGTTGCACATTTCATTTCATATTTCTTTGGGATGATGCATAGTGCCCGATCTCACAACTGGGGATGCATGTGGGCCAACCACGACCCCTTGTCGCACTCTACATACAATAACATATCGCAATGCAAAGTTGAGTGCGGCTAACTGCAAGCGTCTGGACCCCAACCTTGGAGGAACAAACAAGCAAACTCATTATTTTATTCATAACATAACAAATTAGAAGGTTAGCAACATATGGACCAGGAGCGAAACTCATTCTTACCCCCCATCAATTTAGGAATAAAGTTTACCAACAAACACAAAATTAAATCAAAAGGGCATTGCTATCTTTAAAATTATCAAAATTATCAATTATTGGTTTTCTATTAAAACCAAAATTACACAAATATTTTGAGTTAGATCATTTTTAGCTGCTCCTGTTGTTTCTATAACTAATACTGTTATTGTTGTTGATCTTTTTGCATATACCATTGCAAAAACATTTTAGAAACATTCATAAATGTTTATTGTGACAATTCTTACTGCAAAAGAATTTATAATCAAATGATAATATATATCAAAACAATAAATTATATGGTCACTAAGAACAATTCATGAACACAGTTAAAAATGAAAGATAAATATTTAATTCAAGGTTCAAATGTATACATCAATTAAATCTTGTTTATTTATGTAAAATTCAGTTATATATTTATTGAATCATATTAGGCTACATAGACATTTTGTCAAATTTAGAAACATCGTTTTCCCAATACCAAAGATCTGATATATATTTTCAAGTCAGAAATACCCCATAAAAGTTGGCTTGTAGGCTGGAATGAACTGTTGCATGCAGAGGTCTTTACTTGCATGAACATTGCAGACCGTTAGCGAAGACACGAGGCGTCCTCGGATGGTCTGATGCTTCTCAAGAAAGTGTCATTGAGTTAAAGAATGGTATAGAGTTCTTGTTATTAGGATGCTGATGTGTTCCTGCCTCTCCCACCACTTTCTCCATTATCATAAACATTATCACCGACAAGACTTATGGTTATTGCAGAGCAGCAGCGGGGAGGTCCACGGACACTTCCCACTATGTGTTAATGGCTAGGTGGTGGTGGTTGTTGGGATGGTAGTAACGGTTGTAGTTGTTGGAGTGATGGTAGTTGTGGTTGTTGTTGTGGAGGTACGTGATTGATAGTTGTGGTTGCTGCTGTAAAGAGGATGATGATTGGTATAGAGTTCTTTGATTGGGCTTATTTTATTGGTTGTATAAGTTGATAACATATCACAACTTGAAGATGTGATGTGTTGTGGAAGTGAGGGCGTGGTTGTGATGGAGATTGTGTTATTGATTGGTGCAGTAGCTTTGCTATTGATGTTGGTGGTGCTGGCGATAGTGGTAGTGATTGTGGAGGGTAAGGAAGCTTTTATTTTGAAGAGGGTGGCGGTCAGACAGAAGTTCTGTGATAGTGTTGATGACGAACGTTGCTATTTTTGTGTTGATGGTAATGATTTCATGGGTAATAGTTGGCTAATGGTTGGTTGTTGAATATTTTGGCGGTCGTGGTGGAAGTGTTGGAGGTGGTGGTAGCGGTGGAGCTGACGGTGATGCGGAACTGAGGTGAGAACAGCTTTTATCCATAAGTAGTCATTAGGTCGCAGAAAAAAAGAGAAATCATCAGAGTAGAGAAAGGTAAGGAGCGGAACACCACAAGGGGCTCAATACTGAATCCATCCTGTTCTTAATATGCATCAACGACATGATGGAAAATAGGTACCTTCATAACAATATTTGTAAATTATCCAATATTAGCTATGAATATTAGAACAGTGGTGATTTGAAATAGAGCTAATGCCCCATTAATAAAGACAAATGACGAATTGAGAATTGGAGCAGGAGATAAAAGACTCTAGAAGCCGAACAGAATGAAGAACCAGTTTCCCAAATTAGTGTATAACCCTTGCTGTACAGTGACGACACAATCACCCTGCGTCTCATAGGAGATTTCGGTGTGGTTCGAGCCATGGTCAGTGGTGATTATCTAGACACCGATTCTTAACTATTAACCAGCAGTAATCGGGGACCAGGATAACAGCCAGGTCACTAATTAATTTTGAGCAAAGAGGGACGAAGAGTGTGAGCGATTACTATAGGTGAGGGACTGAGACAGGTAAATAATAAGCGAGTGAGCTATATGGTGAGTGATGGCCAGGCAAGTGATTGAATGATTTTGAAATTTTTTGAAAAGTTTACAATGAATAAAGAGAAGAATAGCGACAATATACAAGAGATTTAAAAAGAAATCAAGAATAAAATACATTAGAGATAGAGAAGTTGATTAAGTTGTGATATATAAATGGGTAATCCGTGCTCAGAAGTTACAAGATAAATGCATGAACCAACTCGTAAAAATCACGATTAAATGAACGGAAGACATATAATGCTTTTCTAAATTATTTTTTTGTATAATTAACGATCTTCACACTGCACAGAAGCTGCAGCTATCGCCACGATCGCCCGAACAGTGTTAATTAATAGTATGAACAACGACGACGCTCAGGCATTAATCTCCGTTTCTCCTTTATCGCTAATGACGGAAGCGTGGAAAGGTGGGATAGACAGAGGCATCTATCGCTGGGCTTTGCTCGCAAAGATTTTCCTTCTCTCGCTGGACTGTGTTTATTAAAAACTTTCCTGCGCTGTCTGGAGTGTGTTTACAATAGTTATTTTTCTATCGCTTTGTGTGCTAGGTACTGGTATTGTCCTCACGCTGTGATGTGTTTGCAATAGTTTTTCTATCGCTAGGCTGTACTAGAAATGGTTATACCTCGCCACTTTCCCCTTCTATGGAGTGCTAGAAGTAATTTTCAAGGTGGAGTGTGCTTCAGATAGTTATTCTAAGGAATCGCAAGGGTCTAATCATATCACTGTGATGGAAAACTATTGTTTTCCTTCATCGATATTCCACAATAAACTATATTACTATCGTTTTTACTTACTAAGCAAGCCAATCATTGCATCACAATTGCTCAGAACGACTTGCTAATGTTCACTGAGAAGCTGAAACTGTTAGGCAATGCACTTAACAAAATATATCAATCAAAAAAAAAAGAAAAAAAAATATTTTAATATATATTGGTAAATATTTTGGCAAATTTCTTCACAGTCGGAAGAATAGGTAATGATTTTCTCAACATTTAGGAAATTAAAAATGAATAAAAAACTTTGCAACAAAATATGTGGAAACCTTGTTAATGACTGAACGAAATGCTTATGCAAGAATTTCTGAACATTAAGTCCATGTTAATGACTCCTGTCTTTACTTAATGTCAAAAAAGCACATTAACAGTCATGAAATACCAGAACGTCTGATTAACCCAGTGTCGTAATGATTAGCTGTCAGTCGTAAAGGACTAATTCAGAGTTTGTAAATGCAAAAAAACTGATTATATAAGGCAATTGCGATCATCAATAGAAGACAATAGGAACATTTTTCGTTTCTTGTCTGCGTGTTAGGAGACTGTTTTAAGTGGCCCGTTATACTTAACAAATTATTAAAGGAGGTAAGTTAAGTATGCCATTGGACAATAGCTGGCAGAAGGCGCTTGCTAATGGCAACTGAGAATGACCATTTCCATTCACACGTTCCAGCTGCATATGTGTAATTAGCTGGGTAGTTGGCGTTTCACAGGAGCAGTT
>NC_091167.1:37153061-37178061 GCF_040958095.1 Procambarus clarkii
TATTAAACTAAATTAAGTATATAAATAACTCTATGCTATATTATATATATAATATATATATATATATATATATATATATATATATATATATATATATATATATATATATATATATATATATATATATATATATATATATGTTCATGGAAATAAAGTCGAAACGGTCATTATATATATGCAAAGATTTGCTCATAGCTAAAGGACAGCAGTAAATAAATATTTTTTCTCCTGTACCAGCATCTGAGAGATATAGTGTTACCAGATAACCAACCGTTGCCAAACACGCTAATGTAGTTTTTGTGGGTTCTTAAGGGGCTCTAAATAGGGTGAATTGCAGGACTGAATTGTGCAGTTCAGCAAGACGAAGAGAGAGAGAGAGAGAGAGAGAGAGAGAGAGAGAGAGAGAGAGAGAGAGAGAGAGAGAGAGAGAGAGAGAGAGAGAGAGAGAGAGAGAGAGAGATAATAATTAAGTGTGTGTGTATGTGGGAAATAGAGAAAGATACATTCATCCATACTTTCCTATATATCACAATTTATCTAGACTCTTTCCTCGTATAATCTATAATATTCCTCTCTGTCTTTCTCTAACTTTTCTCTTCATCTTCCGTTGAGATTTAGAGATGAGAGAAGACCAAAGTTTTTCGGAAATCATTTCTCTTCAGATAACATAAAGAGCAACTGGACACTCCGTCGTTTACGGCTGAGTGGGAATACGTGAGACCGCTTGAGGAAAAGGTCTGAGGCCAGACGTGAATGGCCCATAAAAGTAAAAAGTTTTGCAATATGAGTGTGTTTTGTTTGGGAGTTATTACTGGTGGTTATGGTGTAAGTAATTGTACAAATGGTGGTGTTTGTATGAATGGATGTGATGGTGGTGGTGGTGGTGATAGTGATTGCAGAATTCGTGAGGGTGGTGGTGATGATGGAGGTGTTCTTTGAGATGGTCATTGGTAATTGCGGGTGTGGTAATAGTGGTAGTTATTCTTGATCTGGTGATTGTGATGTAAATGAGGAATTAGTGGTGGCTTTGGATAGAGATGGTTGGAGTGGTAACCTCAACACGCCTCATCAGCCTCCACCACATCACTGCCAAGTTTATTCCATTTATTAACTATTCTGACACTGAAAAAGTTCCTTCTAACGTCTCTGTGGCTCATGTGTGTGTGTGTGTGTGTGTGTGTGTGTGTGTGTGTGTGTGTGTGTGTGTGTGTGTGTGTGTGTGTGTGTGTGTGTGTATGTGTGTGTGTACTCACCTAATTGTACTCATCTAATTGTGCTTGCGAGGGTTGAGCTCTGGCTTTTTTGTCCAGCCTCTCAACCGTCAATCAACAGGTGTACAGGTGCCTGAGCCTATTGGGCTCTATCATATCTACACTTGAAACAGTGTATGGAGTCAGCCTTCACCACATCACTTCCTAATGCATTCCATTTGTCAACCACTCTGACACTAAAAAAAATTCATTCTAATATCTCTGTGCTCATTTAGGCACTCAGTTTCCACCTGTGTCCCCTAGTGCGGGTGCCCTTGTGTTAAATAGCCTGTCTTTATCTACCCTATCAATTTCCTTGAGAGAGAGTATGTGTGTGTGTGTGTGTGTGTGTGTGTGTGTGTGTGTGTGTGTGTGTGTGTGTGTGTGTTTGTGTGTGTGTGT
This sequence comes from Procambarus clarkii, assembly GCF_040958095.1. Classification (NCBI taxonomy): domain Eukaryota; kingdom Metazoa; phylum Arthropoda; class Malacostraca; order Decapoda; family Cambaridae; genus Procambarus; species Procambarus clarkii. The sequence continues at coordinate 37,154,714 of NC_091167.1, forward strand.
GTGTGTGTGTGTGTGTGTGTGTGTGTGTGTGTGCGTGCGTGTGTGTGTGTGTACGTGTATATGCATACTGCTACAAGTGTTGCATGTATACGTTTTCATCTACGCTGAAAATTAAACATTTACAATTGCCCCTAATACATATCTGGTGTTTCACTTTATATTCACCAACGCTCAATGCATTGCTATTCTAGTGAAAAACCAAACAAAAATACTCGTGAACAACAATTTATGCAGAGCATGGAACGGCATCCAACCTGCACGAAAGTTACAATAGCACAGCCCTCGGGAGAAAATATAAAATGTAGCCCCATGCAGGAAATAAAAACTGACCTTCACCCAGAAACTAGTTGGAGAGAAATAAGTTAAAATAATTCCAGTACACTAATAGCAGTTATATATATATATATATATTGACAAACAAATCTCGACAGAATTGATGGAAGGGATGTCTGGGTAGAATTAAATCGGGACCTTCTCAAAATTTTACTTTTATTTAAAATATAAATTAGTAAAATTGTCCTCTTTATCACCTCCATAGGGATTCATAACTTTTAACAGAAGTCAAATCTAGATTTGTTTTGATTTAGACTTCCAGTGTTATTCTTCAGCTTTATGCTGCCCATTTTAGGCCTCATCTAGATTATGTAGTTACATTTTGGTTTATGTCATATAAAATGAATGTACAGAGAAGGAAGACAGAGATACTCTTAGAGATTAGAAACCACTACTTTGGAGAGAGATCTGATAACTGTTACAATTTTGTTTTACTTTGGCATCCTTTATTAAAACTGCCTGGTTATTGGGTTCTCATTCTCAAGATGCAAGTATGCTGCACAGAGACAACTGAGGTATTGTTGTTTGATTCCCCCCAAAATTACTTCATCTGCGTAGGCCTGGGCGTCATTATATTTCATCCAGAACTTTACGTTTTGGATCAAACCATTATCTTTCGTCAAAATTAACAGTTTTCTTTATGGCGCTCAGTTATCTATGGATTTGATATAAAAGGTAAAATAAAATACCCACAAAAACATGGATTTACAAATCTTACTAAAAACGGTAAACTAATGAAACATCAAGGAATAGCTAAAACAAAACAAATTTGTCCAAAAAGTACCGAATTTGTGGTTCTTGATAAATTAAAGTCGTCTGAATTGTTCTGTAATTGGTTTTCTATCGTTGGTGGCCGCGATGGCCCGAACTGTAGGACTACAACCCACATACACTTCGTCGCCACAGTGTGACAAGTCAACTAAATATGTATCACACTGCTAATACATCTCACCCATGCAAGTCATTGCGGGAGCGTTCTATAATAAAATAATATACCTCACTATGAATCTCTCCCTTTAAAATCCATCATTCCACGAACGCATCATCTTAATGCACTACACCTCAAGTGATCTCTACTCGCCTCACAATGGAAGATCCTAAGTTGGCCCAATTGTGGCAGGTAAACTTCGTGCACTCAGTCCAATATGTTCCGTAACTCGTGGTGTAGGAACTTAGACATGCTTAAGTTAGCGAAGGAGGGTATTGTTAAGAGAGATAGATGGAGAGGGAAAAAGAAAGAGATAAAAAGAGAGAAAGAGAGAAAGAGAGAGAGAGAGAGAGAGAGAGAGAGAGAGAGAGAGAGAGAGAGAGAGAGAGAGAGAGAGAGAGAGAGAGAGAGAGAGAGAGAGAGAGAGAGAGAGAGATCATGTTTTCCAAAGGAGAGGCCATCAAAAGGACATCTATCGAACTCAAAACTAATGTTGCTAGCAAAATTAAATGCTTATTCGTACTCTCGGAACAGAAAGAAACATTCAGATTATGGTATACCGGCATACCCACCTACATGATTATACTCTGCAAGATGTTAAGTGCTCTACTCATAACAACACATCTACACACCATTAGCCTACCAGCCACGAAGGGAGCCACTATTCTCAGCTGCCTTGTCAAACTGAGTGCAAACATGAGGCGGCAATCCATTAGCATAATGTCAGCCAGCATCAGAGGCTTCATTATCAGTATTGACAGTCTCACGCACAGTTTCATGAACAACCATCGTACTGATGTGGTTTTTGTTTTGGAACCATTTCTAGACCCCAGGCTACTAGAAGGTTCTCATATGATCTCGGATATTCCTCATGGATGTATCGTGAGGAGGCGGGACCAAGAAGATAAAATTGCAATTGCTTTAGTAAGTTTAAACATACCCAACCTATTGATATTCATCTATAAATTAGGTTTTTGAAATAAACTGTCATCAGTAAAAGTTAGATCTAGTAAGCCATTCTTAAAAATCAGAGGGGTTCATCTTTTGAGGAGAATATCCCCATTAAACTACTAGAAGTTTTTGTCCTATGTGCTGTATAGAAAAGACTGATACGGCAAAACATTTGTTTCCATGAGGCAGGTCCATGATCTAGAACGAAAATCTCCAAATCGTAACTAAGGCACAATGGTAACATTTGTCTACAGTGGCTATTTAAAAGGAGGTCTGCAAGTTCCATTAATTACCCAACATTGATGAGGCAGTGGGCAGGATAATGTCAGCTTGAGTTTGTTGTTAGAACCTTCTAACGTTGCATTCTATTCGCGTCTATAAATTCTGCCATGTGAAAAGAATAAGTAGTCTCCGTGGTGTAGTGGTAAGACACTCGCCTGGCGTTCCGCGAGCGCTTTGTCATGGGTTCGTATCCTGGCCGGGGAGGATTTACTGGGCGCAAATCCTTAACAAATCCTTAACTGTAGCCTCTGTTTAATGCAACAGTAAAATGTGTACTTGGTTGTAACAACGATTCTTCGCGGCGGGGATCGTATTCCAGGGACTTGCCCGAAACGCTACGCGTACTAGTGGCTGTACAAGAATGTAACAACTCTTGTATATATCTCAAAAAAAAAAAAAGATTCTTCGTATAGGAGAGGGCTGATGAGGTTCCAGTCATTATTTATATATACTTGCAAAACATTGAGAGATTGTTCTCGTAACAAACGAAAGTATTTTTTATCATCAGTTACACAGTGAGGAGCAATATTACTTTAGAAAAGAATATTCAGCTGCTGATCTTTAGCTAAATCTGTTCATTATCATTAGTTACTAGATGACGCGAAAATAAGCTGTGATGTTGCACGGGACATTGCAGGGGGAGGGGGGGGCTTCAATCAAGTATGGCCTTTTAGACTATTATCATTCCTACAGGCATTTCATATATCAGGCTCATTGTCTTAAGGACTTATCTTGAATTTAAGATGCGAGGCTAAGGAAACATATTATGAAAACACTTAATTGATACCAGAGTACCTTAGGAAAATGTACTTGGTCCCCCATGATGTGGAAATGCCTACTTCAACGATCTAGTACTCCTCACTCATGAAGGTCAGACCTGTAATGATGACTGACCTCTAATCATTGCTTATGGAAACGAGAAATACCAACTGCTGCGAGGGTCATCAATCGACAACATCCCACATTGTCTACCTGGAGTGGGCGATGTTAGGTTGCGTTTGTCGTTAGAAAAGGTAGCTAATAGTAAACACAAAACAGCATGATATTGCTAGAAGGATACACCTAGAATTTTTTTTTACAAAAATAAGAAAATAAGAATTATTGTTCCACTAAAAGTAATTCATGAACACGTATATGGTGACGATCTTATATTATATCCTAATTTATACTACTCAAGATCTCTATTGTTGCCTGTTTACCATTAGTGAGTGTGTTTAGTCACTTGAGGTAAAATTCTAGTTTCAACGACCCAATGAACGTCATGTGTGAACATAATGTCCATGGTGATAATAACTGCAATATAAACTTCTTTATATGAAAGGAAGTTGAAGGAAGGGAACTATCAGGAAAAGGAGCCAAATCATTACGACTGTATTGCATTGGGAAAGGGTCAGGATAATGATTTGAGATGGTACGGGGTAGAAGCAATGGTGCCCAACCACATGTGAGGAGCAATATTACTTTAGAAAAGAATATTCAGCTGCTGATCTTTAGCTAAATCTGTTCATTATCATTAGTTACTAGATGACGGGGATTGAACGCTGACCTGCATGAAGCGAGACTGAAGCTCTTCAATCCAGCTCAAGTGGTTGGGCAGTATGAAAGTTGAGATGCTAAATGTTGTGATGATTTTCCGTAATTAATTTTTGTATCAGGTTGGCAATTGCAGATTTCATTTGCTCCTTATCTAAATGAAAAAATCGATTATGATAAAGAAAAAGTACCGTGTAACAATTTAAATTTAAAAACTTAAGAATTTTATAAACTTAAAATAAAAAAAAAGTTATGTATACTAAAAATACACAAAAAAGTAAAATTCAAGAAAGTTTTAAATAACAAAAACTTGAAAAATACTTCGTAGAATTCCTTCAGTATTAATGCAAACGTGTTAATCAGAGGTATAAAAATTAAACTTGCCAATATTTTTTTTATTCCAATTCCTCCGCTCAGGAAAAAATATTTTGCAATAAGAATATGAGGGTGTTATCATACTGTGATGGACGCCGGTGGAAGAGTCTTTGATGTGCTTCACGCCCGTCTTCCCTTGGGATCCAGAGGTGCAGATGGGTGGGACCTGGAAAGCTACATTGCAATATATATATATATATATATATATATATATATATATATATATATATATATATATATATATATATATATGTATATATATATATGTATATATATATTAGTTGTAATATTATTAATAATATACAGAGAGAATAATCGCACTAACGTGGCTGCATCAATTAAAAAATACCGTAGGAGCAGTGATGAGAGTTCGAACCTATGCGGTGGGTGTTCCCACGCATACACTTCTAGCGACTAGACCACAATATAGTGTGTAAGGAGTGCAACCTGGAGTTCAACTGAACCCACAAGAATTTCCTGAGGCTACTCCCGAAGAATGAACAGGATATTCACTCAATTTCACTTGCACTCTGGCTCTATCATCTAGGACTTGTTCTTCATCTGATGCTCCTCTTTTAATACACAGAGAGTAATCACACTGACGTACTGCATCATTGATGCAGTCACGCTGAAGCAGTCTTCATTATTATATTATTTTTTGGATAATAATATAATAATTATTATTATTGTTCAGGCTCATGGACTACTGGCAATTAATTATTCTTGTTATCTTTGCAGCTTTCCGCCATACACCAATATATTCGGCGCAATATTAAATGGGATTTAGCTGAAAATACCTCTGGAGCAATTTAGTCAATCCTGGATTTCGCCGGGGACAAAAACAAGATTTATTTGTTAATGAAAATTTAAGATTTGCTATTTATAGCTTTCTCTGGCCTTTGCAAAGTTTTAATAACAATATTAGTATTAAAAAACGAGATTACCGTATACGCAGATTTTGATATCAGTTAATTTCAGTAACTAAGTGAAAGAGAAGGCAAAAAAGAAAATTAATATGAGAAATACGTATAAAATGCGTTCGAAACGCAATAAGAAATCAGGGTAGTTTTTTGGGATAACAACCCAAACATGCAATGATGAACAGAAAACCACGAGAACTATATGGGACTGAAGAGAGGTAGGAGGATGCCAAGTTGACTAGGTCAGAGGTGGAGGTGATTAGAGGAATTAAACTGGCTCCTCGGCTGTGCTGGCGATTCTTAAGACAGGGAATTTATGAAAAGAGGAAGAGTACGTTCTGAAAGATGGAATCACCGCTCTATTCCTCGGACTCTTACTCTAGGAAAGAAAGCACTTATCCACCAAAGGTATTTGCACTAGGAAAGACAATTATATTCAAGGGAGATATTAGGGAGAAATGACTTGGAAGTACGGTGGTAAAGGAGTGGAAGAGGTAGATGCAGATTTCATAAGGCAGATGATACACTTTTCTGTAATTGTATTGAAAGATGCACTATCGAAAGGGATTCGATCTATATGGACAACGCCCAAAATGCCAACAGGACCATTGCGATAATTTCATTTAATTTTGTGTTTTTTATCACACGGACAGCAGCGTTACTATACACCATGGGGAATTTCATGAGACAAGAAATGCAACTATTTACTTTCACGGACGGACTTCAGCCACTTACCACTTAACGAGCCTCTTACAACAACTCAAAATAATGATTAGTAATAATATGAATTATATATAGGCTCTTTAATATTGAAAATTATTAATAAAAAATTAAAGAACAATAGAACCACAGCTACCACAATAATCCAAAAAAATCAGGAGCGTCTGAAGAAGCCTCACAATCATATTATTCACTATAATCACACCCAAGCTTCCAGCTTACTTTGCATCCAAAATTCGTGGCTAACACTCTCATTTGTATTGCATTAAAAGCTGGATTAGAAACATATGAAAATTATCATATCTACGTTTTTTGACAAACACCTATGTAGCTATCAAATTAAAGATTTCAGTCTGAAACGCATATGGGTATGGTATTACATACATGCGTAGTAGCAGACACACACACGAGAGTTTGCCTGAATAAAATACAAGATCAAATGGAAACTCGCTACCAATATATCAGCTCAACTTCCTGTCGACAGGTCGATTCATACATGTATACGTAAATTGCTTTTATGAATTTTAAACAATGGCAAACGACTCTGATTCGAAACAACTCAAGAGATGAAAAGTATTTTCTTTTCTTACATTTGGACGATTTTTAGATATTTAATTCTTTGGAAGAGCAAATTGCATCATGCATGTCAATATTACTGCCAAAGGCTAGGTTATCATGAAATATTTGATGTAACTCTCTAGGTATCCTACAAAGATCATCGTCTATGGCACAGGAAAATTGTTATATATATACTGGTACAATAGTTAAAAAAATTTGCATTAAAATTTTCTCATAGATTCATCATTGAAATTACATTGAACTTTTATGCCAAGCGGATTTTTTACAATTCTATCTAACGTTTTAATTTTTTCTTTTTGTCTTTTGTCCTTTTGAGCCTACAGTATCATCGCTTTTTTTTCTCTCTCTCTGCTTATCTCTCTCTTTTTCTTTTATCTGTCTCATAATATCATCATTTATGTGTCCCATCTCCCTGGTTCGCTAGTAAAAACACGAAAACAGTTTATAGTTTACTTCCATAACGTTTCAACTTATCGAACTTATAATCAAAACTGACGTGATGTATAACTTAATCACACCTCTTTTACGCTAATTACTAACTGATCAGGCACCTGAAATATCAGAAATTTTTTGTCTGACAATCATGAAGCTAATGACGAAGGCATCATAGTCCAGCGAATGTTTATTTTTTACTCCGGTGGGATGCATGGCTCAACAAGGCAAGAGGTACTATCTTCGGAAGAAGCTATTGAAATAACGCAGTATTGATAATTAGTAAATTACACACCTACTAAAACAAGCATGAAGTTGATTGCAAAAAAATCCTAAGCGATGAAGGGAATGTCTTGGGAGGTGAAACTTTACTCAGCAGTAACTATAAAAAGCAAAGAGTTTAACGAAGCAACCAAGAAAATCCAAGAATCCTGCATCACTAAGGCGTGTTTAGAGGCCCAAAAGTAGTGATTATATATATTTATATGAACAATAAGTTCAAATCTAAACATATCAGAACAATGAGATAACAAATATTGTTGTTTAAAAAATAGGAACAGAGAATCGACCACTGAGGATTCAACAATTGAATCAACAACAGTTGGAACAGAGAGGCAGCCAGCTTTTCGGTCCACCTTACTGTAACAGACATGAATCTTTTATCTCTGTCAACATATCAAAAGTTTTCAAAGTTAAAAGCCAAAACATGAACAACCTGACATATAACCCATGGATTAATATATCAGGTCTAGAGGATGAGGAAAGTCTCTTACCCACTTCATATGTGAAGAATTTATCGGGTAAATTCATTAAAAAGTATAGTTTGAGTATGTGATACTCAAGCCCATGCAAGCAATATTGCTTGCATGGGTTTGAGTATCACATAAACCATAGATGTTAAGTTCTAACAAACACTCTGCAACTGAAAAATGTTACCTTTCCTGCAGTATTCATCATTAATTTATGATTCGTATCAAAAGATTTATCAAACGTTTTTATAGATATTAGTGTCAGCATATTTGAAAAAATTGCTAAATCTGAAGAGGATTACGATTGTTCATACTAGACACAACAATTGAAATAATTATTAATTTAACACTATGCACGAAATATTTTATTTTCTCAAAAAATTAATTCTACAAAACACATTTTTTCTGATGTGTTTTGCATCAGACATTTGATGCGTGTTTTTCAACAATTAAAATATTTATTTACAAAGCCAACAACGGCAAGAGAGAAAATATATATATATTCTAGTGCTGTTGGATCTTTAACTCATTAACATTTCAATGCATAGGTTGAAACTCACAGCTTTTGATGTTATTTAGGAAATATATTTTTCTTAAAAATAATTTATTATTATTTTTATTATTATTATTATTATTATTATTATTATTATTATTATTATTATTATTAATATTACTGTATTCCAGATACAATATATTTTAGGACGTTGTGTCTCAGGGGTATAGCTCACTTCTGGCATTCATAAGGACGCTGGACCAATCCCTGCTCTGGTCCACCGATTTTATCATTATTATTATATTCTTTCAATAATGTTTCAAACGTCATTAGAATTACTTTCATTAGAAATATCTAAGTTGAACAATATTAGTTCAAACAAGTTTTTCAATACCTTCGCGGAGTTTTTAAATTAAAAACTCCGACACGACCAATTTGATTGGTAGGTATCATGCCGATAGTACTACAATTAGTAGAACTAAAATTAGTTACATTAATAGAGTATTACTGCTCTTAATAACACATTTTTCAATTAAATATTTATGCTCTATGGAGAGCAAAGCTAGTCAAAATAATTTGTTAATTGTGTGACATTTTAATTTACAAATGATTATCTAATATAATCAGTTCGAATAATTATAATTATAAGCAGGTAACTACTAATTTCAGTAATGTCTTTGATACGAATATTTAGTTTATTGTGAAATCAGAATGTCATCTTATAGTAAAGTCTATTAACAACAATTTGCTCTAGTGATACTATGTGATCCAGAGAAAGCTTGGTTCAAGTTGTATGTAATATGTACTAAAAAGATAAAAATACATGCGATAATATAAGAGAGGGAGGAAAAGATAATGAGATTTTAGAAAAAAATAAAAGAAAGTGGCAAACTTCCTTTTAAATTGTGGATGGAATCATTCAGAGAGGTTGAGTGGGGCCCCATCAGAGTACGTTCCCGACAGGGATGTTAAGTAGCCGAGAGACAGCGACAGGGGCTGAGAGAGAGAGAGAGAGAGAGAGAGAGAGAGAGAGAGAGAGAGAGAGAGAGAGAGAGAGAGAGAGAGAGAGAGAGAGAGAGAGAGAGAGAGAGAGAGAGAGAGAGAGGGAGAGAGAGAGAGAGAGTGTATCGCCTTCGTAATTCAGACTTTCTGGTAAATGACCGACAACTTCAGTTTGTTCAATATAAATACAGCTAACATAGGTGGCTTAAATGGTTCACCTTTTTTTTTGTTAGAATGTTTCTTCAAATGCGTATATTTCAGATCTTTATTGAACTCCTATAAACATTCAGAAATTTGTATCATGTCTTCAACAATTGTCTTAGTTTTATTCAATTTCTTGCATCTTTATGTTCATCTTTTATTTGTATATCTTTAGATTCTTTATCGAACTCCTTTTGCCATCATTAATACTCCTTAATTGGGTTTTTTCCATTCTTGGAGTCTTTCGTCAGTTGTTTCAGTCCTAACTTATGAGACTTCGTTCCAACAGCAGATACTGTTAAATAAAGTCCATTTCCTGTGTCCTATTACGACTGTTTACTATAAATTCTTATTAAAAAAACAGTCAATGTTTTATTGTTTTCATCTATATGTTTTTTGCAGGGTGAGTTTCAACCCCCGGCCTAAAATTTTAGTAGGCGGATATTTACTGCAATGGCTATTACATCTATTAGCTGCAATATTAGTATCTATCGTCACTTATTATGGAAACTCTTGATACTATAAATGGAGTACTTGCTATACAATGTTATTGCTCCACTTAGTTTATAGTTTCCTCTCATGCCTTCTCGTCCGTTCTTTGCTCCTGACAAAACTTTAGATTTTTGTCTAATATGTTTATCTCTAAGAATTTTAAATGTCCTAATGATGTCGCATCCTTCTCTTCACTTTTCCAGTTAGATGATGTCTAGTTTTCTAAACCTTTCTTAGATTCGCAGGCCTAAATGTTAAAGAACCAGTTCTCTAGCATTCCTTGGGCATTTCTATATTTTTACTGTCGTATTTCAGGTGTGCGATTGCACATGTAACTAGTTAACACCTGATTAAATGTCCATTGAGTATCTTGTTATATAAAGGGGGTGGGTTTGTTGCTGAGGGTTGGTTGCTGATCAATTACGGTTTGTTACTGAAGACTGGGTGGGTCGCTGATTGCTGTGCTGCTGGTTCTCCTAAGTGATGCTGTGAAATGCGCTTAAAACAGTGAACTGATGGGAACTATTCTTAGTTACTTTATCCATTTTGTTATGCTGATCAGTGTTCTCCGTGAGGAAGCCAACTTCCTCAGAGTCAGAGATTAGAAATGAATGATATTTTATGTTATTATTATTGCTGTTTATTTGTTTTATTTATAATATTAATTTAATTACTTGCAACATTGGTCTAATTATATTTATTACAATTAATCTCAATAATAATAATAATAATAATAATAATAATAATTATTATTATTATTATTATTATTATTATTATTATTATTATTATTATTATTATTATTATTATTATTGAAAGACGTAATTTATGTTTAAGTTTATTAAAAACTAATTATTGATTGTAACCAACGACCTTTTATCAAGGTTTAGTATACAACAAATGATTATTAAATTGATCAATATATAATTTATGAATATTGTATTCATTGCCATGAGAAATGATGCTGGTTGCATCCGAAAATTAGTTTATTTTTAATAAACTTTAACATAAATTAGGTTTTCATTCATCTTCATTTAGGAGCTTCGCCACTGTAATAAGTTTCTACATTATAACAATAATAATAATAATAATAATAATTATTATTATTATTATTATTATTATTAAATTTATTTTATTAATTATATTATTAACGTTGTTGTTATTATTTTCATCAAATGTTTACTATTTCACTTATCATCTATGTGCTCCATCATGCATAAATTATGGCCCATCATACGTAAATTGTGCTCCATCACACATAATTTGTATTCCATCATGCATAAATTAATATCACTTACTTGTGCGTGAGTAACTTCAAGCTTCGTTCATGACTCAACGTAAGTACTTGTTACACTCACCGCCAGTGCCATTCACTGTGAATAACATGAACCTATCTCCCATGAATAACTTAGCAGCGTTCATGAATTAGAGAGTCGTGTGTGTGTGCGTGTCGACAAGGAATGGAATGGATGAAGGGGAAGAATGGGAGGATGGAGAGAGGGAGGGGGGAAAGAGGAGAAGTAAAAAATAAAAGGAGAGGGAGAGTAGAAGGAGTCATATTTTGCTTTGGCAATGTGCACATGGTTGGTATAAGGGTATGAGAAAAGTAGAGAAGAAAAACCGGGGGAGAAGGGAGGAGAAGACAGTTGTTGACAAGGAAGAAGGGATTAAGGAGGTGAATTTCGAAGACAAAGGCATGCTCCTGAGTTCTGGCATGGTCGAGGGAAGGGGAGGGAGGGAATGAGTGGGCTGAAGAAACAGGTGGATATTAGACAGTAAAGTGCAGTTAACCTTAAGCATTAGACAAGAGTAAGTGGAGGCCATTAAGATGCAGTAAATGCCACCGAGCATGAACCAGAAGCCTTAAACAACATGCAACATTCAACAGTAAGCAATAACAACTAATTGCATGCAATTATTACATAAAATAAATTACAAACTATTAAATAACAATACTATTAAAGATATTAAGCCAATATAAATTGTAAAAAGTAGGTCAAACAGTAAACAATGAAGAATAATTAGCAATCAATATCCACTGAAATAAATCTAAGAAACAAAAACAAAAGGAAAATAGTCTACTAACAGCAAGTATCAGACAAAATACGACATATAAAGCCACCAGGAAACAAGAAACAGTAAACAGTATACCTGAAAAGTATGAAAGAACTCACATGAGATTATCCGAAACATGCATATCTAACAGTCAATAAAATGAGGAAGATACTGGAGGAAATATAATGGGAGAGACACTAAAAAATAATGAAATATGATAAAGTTGGAATAAATAAATTGAAATTAATCAAGGAAGAAATAGGTTATCTAAGATAAAAAAAACACGATAAATCGATAATGGAAAACAGGGAACCAAGTGCCTGGAATTCAAATACGGAAGGGACCAATTTTATGCACACATTATAAGTGGACATGTTTGGACAAAAAGGGAAGAAGTGACGATGCATGCAGGTATTCGAAGTAAGAAGCATGAAACACTACTCAAAAGAGCATAAAAACATAAGAACTAACGAAATTCCAGAAGACCTTTCGGCACATGTTAGGTAGCTCCTATTTAAATCCAATTAGGTATGATAATGTAAGTGTATGACTGCATGGAGGAACCTGGAGTCAAATAACAGCAATCAGATAGCACAGGCAGTACATTAAGTAGAGAAAGTTTAGAACAAATGTAGTATAGCAAGAACAAATGTTAAGTATAGAAAGTTTAGAATTGATAAAACAGACCAAATACAAGTAGCAAGATCCCAGGATATAGTGTCTAAGGAAAGCAATGTAGAGAGAGGGTGGTAGAAGACGCAAAAGTAAACAGCTGGAGGTAAGAAAAGGAACTAGTGTGTCTTTGGACACATTAGTTCATTGTCAAGAGGAACCTCGTTAATGTGGTACACGGCGTAAAATCCCATCGTGGAGAACTGTTTATCCAGAGGCAATAGAATGTCAAGGATAGGAGAGAGCGTCTGCTTATGAACGTAAATATTTAATACTGCTAATACTCTGCCTTGCGACCTTGAAGCAAAGTAAAGGACGTTAAGCTCAGAAGAATGGTGCTACAGCAGCCAGTACCACAACAATCTGGGAAAGGCGTAATTTTTGCATGAATAAATCATAAAGAGTATTTTGGTTTTCCATGGAATACATTGAATTTTTAAACATGTAAGAATGGGCTGCAGTTCCAGTAAATACTTTTATAACCTTCACAAGTACACACTTATACAGAAGAATACCGGTTATGGTGGTTTTGTTTATACTATTTATGGTATTGAACCTAAAGGGGATATGAACTTGGCTATCATTGCAACCAGTAACTTACTGATAAAGTGTACTTAGATTGTAATCAACAAAATAAAACAGAGAGAGAGAGAGAGAGAGAGAGAGAGAGAGAGAGAGAGAGAGAGAGAGAGAGAGAGAGAGAGAGAGAGAGAGAGAGAGAGAGAGAGAGAGAGAGTGAGAGAGAGAGAGAGAGAGAGAGAGAGAGAGAGAGAATTCATAACAGTTCTCCCTTGTTCATCCTGGAGTAATTGGAAACCTGGCTGTTAACCGATTGCTGGGTCGAGTTCCAAGCCAAACTAATGAATAAGGTTCACCGTGAGAAATAGTAAGGGAAAGCCTTCTGCCCGCTAAAAGGAGTCAGAAGTCGTCAGCTCCAGTATCATCCTCTGTAAAGAGAAAGAGAGAGAGAAGGCTGCGAGGGTGAGCGGTTGAGGGAACGGTAGCTCCGCTACCATACATACCTCTGTTGTGGAATTTATATTCAAACTCCAAAACGTATATCTTTCATATTCATTAAACTTGGTTTTATTCAAACACCTACGACATTAAAGGAACATTTATATGTACGACTATGTAGGCAAACAAAAGACGGTAGCCATGTTCATAGAGCATCAGCTTTCCATAAGTTCCAAATCAATCGTGTTATTTACTATCTTAACTAATAGTTACGTCTTCCTGAGATATTATAAAGTTTATCTTAAGTATAGTATCCTACTTGTTTTATTAAGGATGTCTTCCTATTTTTCTTATTAGGATTCCACAATATTGGAAAAAGAGTGTGTTAGTCATTAAATTTACATATATTCCCTCGTCTGAGCGCTTATCATGATTAACTTATGTGGGTAAGATTGTAAATTCTCGTATGATTATGTAAGAAATATAGGCAGTTAACCGAATGTTAGAAAAAAATAGTATAGATTTAACATAAAATGGTATTAAATCCCCAAAATAAACACAATCGAAGCTATGATTTACGTTCTGCTTTTTCAGTGACCAAGACAATCATAAAGTCAGGAGAGTTTTTATACCTTTAGAATTTTTTTTTAAATATCCTATGTGTTTACGATTTTTGGTCAATTTTATTCATTCAATCCTTTTTAGTGAATATATTTCATTCAGCCCGTAGCATCATCGGGCACTTTCTTCGTAACAGAAAATTCTGATTTTATTAGCAATTGCTACTCAATCCCTGTTTATCTGATAGATTTCCTGGAATATGTATAATATTCTTTTGATCTTGTTTGTCTTTCGATTTGTTAGCAAATACATCAATTATTATGGCTGAATATTTGTCTATCACTTTCCCAGAATGTCTGCCTTTCTGGCTGTGAGTTCTATTATACTTTTTGTATTCAATCTCGTTCGTGTTGTTTCCGTGTCTGACTCTCTAGCTATCACCTAGTGGTAGCCAACATTTCAAGAGAAGAGGGGAAAATATTTCGAAAAATTATTAAGAAATGGGTCTGGTTAGAAATAGAGGGATAGATAGGGGAAAGTCGAGTTTCCGTTATTGGAGGAAGGGGGAGAATGCTGATACCATAGTTGCTTTTACCAAACATAAATCAGCAGAAGAGAGAAAAGAATTGGGAGATACGAAAAGCTGAGTGCAAGTAAGACAAAGAAAGAAAGAGAGAGAGAGAGAGAGAGAGAGAGAGAGAGAGAGAGAGAGAGAGAGAGAGAGAGAGAGAGAGAGAGAGAGAGAGAGAGAGAGAGAGAGAGAGAGAGAGCCATTACGTGTCATAGCCTTTATGTGATCAGTTGACCTTATTTTCCGTGGCTCAACATGTTGATACACGGGAGATCAGGTCAACTGATCACATAAATGCTCTGGCAAACAGTTGGCTTTGGGCTCATCCTGTTCCTCAAATGATTTTTACTCTGAGTTAAAGTTTATTCCTAATGATGCATATAATAAACTAATGAAATATTCGAGTCTCTCGGAGCAGGCTTCAGATGAGCTGAGGAAGGATATTGCTTCCACTTTCACTAAGTACTTAAACTGACTGCCCTAATATACCCTAGTCTTAGTTTAAAAAAAAAATGCAGAGAGATAAATTTCATACATTAGCGTATGAGTTCATACATTTTAGTGTTCTTACAATATACATCTGATTTACAAGGTGTTTACACTTCTACATGTCTTACCATCTAGTTGTCGCGCTACCCACTAAAGATAAGCTAGTTTCTTAGCACATTTGGCTGAAACATTTTTTTCAGATGCTGGCGATGGGCATATTCTCAATAATTTCCACTACTATTATGATAATTCGTTGTTTACATATCAGTGTTTTCTCGAATAACCGTATGACAGGGAGGGTATATATGGTGCCTCCGGGAGATAGATATCAGGTGGGGTTTTATTTAGGGTAACAATAACTTGCCAACGTCGAACTGAAGGCAAAATACTTCCAAAGGTTTCACAGATATAATTCGCATTATCTTTCCACACTCTGGAATTAACTTGAGGATATCATTGAGGTAGATATACTAGAAAAAATGTCCGATCACTGCCTTGGGTTCTAACGTATATGGCATACTTGATAGTGGAAGGTTGAGAGGCGGGAACAAAAAGCCGGAGCTCTGCCCCCGCAAGCACAACTAGGTGAGTAAACACACACACACACACACACACTCTCTCTCTCTCTCTCTCTCTCTCTCTCTCTCTCTCTCTCTCTCTCTCTCTCTCTCTCTCTCTCTCTCTCTCGTTTCACTAGAACTGCAGAGAGGAAATTGCGGTATTAGTCATCCAGTGCGTTGTTAACAAGTATCATTAGAAATCCAATTAGATTTAGATGATATTTGTTCATGTTTGTCTAATTTCCCCACTAATTAAACATACACAAGTTTAGGACATTAAATTTATAGTGTTTTTCCCATATAAGAGACCTAAACATCACCGGTGTGAGTAGCTGTTCTCCGTTTTGTAGGCCCGAAAAAGCGCTGTGAAGCTACAAGACGGTCCGATCACCAAGTCCGAAACGTAACCAAAATTACGTAAGCCCGGTTTTGACTGGAAATGTTAGTGTGTTCTAAGATAGGAACTCATTTGGAGGTAGTGTACGACGCTCACCGAATGGTTTCCTCAAATTACACTAAAAGGTGAAAACATGTCAGATGGACTTTTGAATTGTTACAGTGAACCGTATATACTGATCTGGTGTATCATTTATTTTATTTTTAAGATTTTGTTACTTAATATTGCAACCAGTATTTAGAACTTCTCTGTATTGTGTTTACTCATTGGTATGCCAGAAAATATACAAGGTAAGGTTTTCTATGTACTGTGAAATTTTTTGAACCTAGAATATTTATTTTCATATATTAACTGTTACCTTAATTGTGGTAACTTATGGTAAAGGTTTTCTTCATTCATGAATTTTGCTTTTCAGCCACTTGAATTATATTAACTGTAAATAATATATAATTGCATTTATTATTTACATGCGTTATGTAAATATTTTGTAATCATATTAATAATTAGCCAAACAACATTTTTAATAGATATTTCCTCTTTGTTCTTCTCCATGGCCACTGTTGATGTTGATATCTATGCTAATGGTAACCCAATACATTAAGCACTGATGGATCTGTATCCTGCTTGAACCAATTGTAACAATCTCAAGTCTTGTAAATTTACACACTTGTTCATTATACCTGACACAATCAGCAATAATCGGATTTATGACATATGAATATAATATTCATAGTCAATACTCCTCTACTTCTGCTAACGTTTACGTTTTCTTCCACTTCTACTGCTTCTACCTTATTTTCTACGTCTCCTACTATTTCATCATAATAAGAATATTAGTATTATATTTTACAAGTCATCTCACTTGTCACTCCAGTCAACAATGGCATTCACCGTTACTAACGTGATCCATCCCTCATAGAAAGCGTGAGAATCTTCATGAAATAACAACAGTGTGTATGCTTGACGTAAGGGAGAGAGGTAGAAAACATCTAACGGAGATACGAATATAGAAAATGTTGGAAGGGACATATGAAAAGTTAAAATGAGAGAGAAAACGAGAGAGAGGTGTGTTGAGTGTAAGTGTGTGGGTGAAAGAAAGAGAGAGAGAGAGAGAGAGAGAGAGAGAGAGAGAGAGAGAGAGAGAGAGAGAGAGAGAGAGAGAGAGAGAGACTGGTGGGGGGGGATGGAAGTGGCCGGAGAGGGAGGAAGTGAGATAACATTATTATGATGAAAAGAGAGCATAAGGGAGGGAGTCAGGGAAGAGGGAGGAGAGGAGTAGATAAGAGAAGGAGGGCGGAGCTATGTGTCATGCATGACGCAATATGCACTTTGATGGGGAGAGTGGAGAAGAGGGCAAGGAGGGGTAGGTAAAGTAGGAGTTAAGAAAGGACAGGGAGAGGTTATCTGAAGAAAGATTGCTCTAGATCCTTAATTTTTAGACTCCATTGTCCTTTTTTTTACCAACATATTGTTCTTGGTGTTCTGTTTTGATAATGGTCCCAGAAATAATTATCTATAAAGATAATTTAAATGAATATATTTTTTAGATAAAGGCTTTGACGATACCGTCAACTATTGATGTACTTTTATAATGACGTACAATTTCCAAGCTTTAATGAGAATGAACATTATCCAAGCTCTGGTAATGATGAACATTATGCAGGATTTTTTGATACTGTATATTATTCAGGCTTTTTTAATGTTGCATTTATCCAAGCTAGAATGACGCTGCATATTATCCATGCCCGGGAGTTACTGTACAGTGTACATTATCCAAGACAGGATGGCATGTTCTTCATTACATGTCAGATTTCCGGAAGGTTTTCAGTGTCCAGTCAAACAAAGACTAGTTTGATTTATCTTAAAGACAAATATTAAATTTAAATTGGTTTCCATTCCTTCTGATCTTCGCAGTTCCGTTCTACTTTATTTTAAACATCTATTTGTAATTCGGTAAAGATGGATTTTATTGATTTTCCATAAATATATTAGTACGTAAATCCTCTCATGTTTCTAGTTCAAAACATCATTATTTTATGAATGTGTATATCATTATTATGTACTTTTTGGCCTTCAATTGGTCTGTCCTTTATGATTATGGTATTCAGCAACAGTATTGACAGGTTTAAGATCACGGGCTTCTTAATCCTTTTCGCTTCCCGAGAGCTGCCCACTCTTTGTGCTTAGGGCCAGGTTTCCTGATACTGAATCAGTTTCACTTCCTGAGAAATCACCTTCCCACCCTCTGAATTATTTATCAAGTTTGGATGAAATTTTGGTCACCTGTAATGTAGACTATATTACACCACAATTACGTTCATATTTCTGCTCAAATTTACCTTCTATGAAAAACGTCTAGGGGTAAATTTAAGTGATATTAGGTAATAAAAACTGATGACTTTTGTAGCTAATGGTTACTTTTTGTATTAATCAATCTTTTAAAATTTTCATTCAATCTATAGGTTCACCAATAAACTCTTCACTTATTAATACACTTATGGTTGCCATGAAGTTAATTTAAAAATATATATTATAGTCAGATTTTCAGACCCAGTTCCATTTTTTTAAGAATTTAAAATCCCCCAAAATTATTTTAGATCACATCATAAATCAAGATTTTTTTTGTTTACGTTTAGATCTTAGAAAAAATTACTTAACGTACATATCATATTAGTAAATGTAAGATAACCACATTCACTACCCTTTGCATAGAGTTCTCCTAATGCATAATGATTTAATATGACAATGACTGAAAATAACAGCTTGAGCTAACTCGCTGCACAGGGATATTAAATTTAATTGCTATGAGGATGTTGGCTTGTTTGTTACTGCCGTGATGTCACTTTGTTAATGTTTATCTCTATCAACAGATTTGGTTTCAATACGCCAATGATGTTTTCTTAATTTCTGGTGCAAGAATCTGATTGCCATGCATTATGTACTCCTATGTTTACTTAGTTGTATTCACCTAGTGGCGCTTGAGGTGGTTGAGCTCTGCACTTTCGGCCCACCTCTCAACTGTCAATCAATCAACAGTTACTAACTAGTAAATAAAAAAAAATTTGCCCGTAACAGCTGTCTAACTCCCAGGTACCTATTTACTGATGGGTAACAGGGACATCAGGGTGAAAGAAACTCTGCCCATTTGTCTCTGCCTAGTCAGGGAATCGAACCCGGGCCAAAGGATTACGAGTCCCGCACACTGTCCACTCATCTACCAGACCCCCCTTAAATCCTGTGTATTTGTGTGAGTGTGTATGAGTGCGCGTGTGTGTGTGTGTGAGTATGAGAGCGAGAAAATTAAACTCACCGTTTGACAACCCATGTAACAGTTCTCGCATGTCAGTGAATAGCAATACTCTCAATGTTTAAAAAAAACATCACGAACGACTCATTAACACTGGAAATAGTCTTACTATACTCTTTAAATATTTGCTGGAACAGACTGAGAGTAACTGAACCATCTATTAAGTATAAATGACTATAATTGTCTGGTAAGATACGACTGTAAGCAGATAATAAAAGCAATATAATATAATACCAATCTGGCTCAATGACGAAGATCGTTTGGTCTGATTTAGCGATAATTACATCATTTACACTACAAATTCTTCATTTATGTTGTGCACACATTGTCTGAATTCTAGCGTGTTTAATAAACTTATCAATTTGCATTTTTACTCTATTCAGCGGGATAAAAGACGGAGAAGTAATATTTTTAGATGGAAAAATGCTTATTTGTTTCCTTTGTATGTATAATGATTTCTTAATTTTCCGTTGTTAATGATATTATGGTTTTCTTTGATTTCTAGGAACCTTACTCTGTTATATTATATGCAAAATTTTAGAAATTATTCAATATATTAAAAACTAAATATTATATTTTTATTTCTAGGTAATTTTCTTTGTTTCTCTTTCTCTTACTTTCTCTTTTTCTTTCTCTTTCTCTTTCTGCCTAGCTCATTTTCTCTTTCGTCCTCCATTTCTCTCTCTCTCTCTTTCTTTCCTCCCTGCTAAAATTTTCCAGAGTAGTTCCCTTTACATCTTTAGCTTTCCTCTTTCTCATGGATCCATTGTTGTCCTAACCCCTCTTAATTTTGCATACAAACGACTTTCCTCCAATTCCTATAACCTTTCACATTCTCATATTCTGACGAAGTTAACCTATATAACAATTTCTCCTACTGCTCCTGTAACCTTGTGTTAGACAAATTTCCTGCAGACTATTCAAGGATTAATTCTAAATCTAATGATTTTCTGAAAATGGTAGAGAATGATACGTTGATGTTTTATTATTTATTGCCAAAACAATTTAATTACTGAACATTTTCTGCAGAATAATTAAATAACATTCCACTTAAGTCTTTATCAACATTCAAATTCGTCATTCTTTCCTCTCAACAGTTTTAAACTTCAAATTCATAAGTATTTCCGTAATAGTAACTGAGTTTAACAAAAATTATAGTGCATTATTTATGTTAAAGAGTCAAATACAGCATAAAATGTAATCATTAAAATTTTACACGCTATAATGTTGTTATTAGATTTAGAGTTAGACGCTATTGTTCTCAGTGATTATTATAAATCATTACAGTTGTGGGTGAAGTGAGTAAGTTTTTCAGCTATAGAAAAATCTTATAGCTTAGCATTATGCACTAAGACTTATATTTTTCACACCCTCAGTAGCTTACTTTAATTGATTTTGTGGCCAACCTGGACCAAAGAGACTGAGCACAAAATTCATGTAACACAGATCTGATTTAAATAGGATTGTAAAAACTTGTCAATAGGATGTCTCTCTGTGACATAGTATCCTTAGTAATATCACATATCTAACTACGAGTATTCTGGTTAGTGGATTTACTTTATCTTTAAATCTGCTGTACCAATATACATCACAAGTTCTAAAGTTATCCTAAAAATCAAGTTGATAATTCTTGAAAATTTGACGTGTTATTGATAAGTGAATCCCTGATAAAGAGCTGATTTTTTTTGGTGGATTTGTAATTCCCTTGAACAATATATTTCAGTCGTTTAAAAAAAATGAACTGAAAGCGTATATATTAAGCCACATTAGAGATTACAATGAGTATGAGGTTAAACTGCAAAGATACGTTTAGAAAATTGTCTACATTCACAGTTTAACTTTTCAATGTCAGCATTTCGTAGGAACTTTTACTGAGAATTTATTATAGTCCAGAACCATGGCCGGAACAAAAGTCAACTTGTTTTATTGTCCGAAAGCTAGAGGCTTGCTTAAATAGCATCCACATCTAATAGGCTTTTAGCCAAATACCAGACTACATCAGTATATTAGCAACAACAATAATTGTTGTGCATGCAGATCCATGTCTTAATTTAATTAAATACACGTAACACAGTGCACCGTTACCTATTTAAAAATTGTATAGCTTCTGTAGTAGACCAAGATGCGTTATTTTTAACCATAGTAAGATGATACCTTCGTCTCTTACCAAATTGAGTATCATTGAAATCAGTTTTACTCATGTTTTCTGGCTATTTTTTCTTTGTTCTTCAACTATTACGTATTTGACTCACGACAATTTACCGAGCAAGTACATTCCCATGTTGGACTCTATTCATTTTTTACTATTACCGGATATATCCCCCTATAACATATTACACGTTAGGCGTGCTTCTGCCTCACTCGCGTGGGGTCAGTGGTTAGAGTCTCCTAGAGCCGAGGTGGATGGAACGTTAGTCACGCAGATACAACCCTCTGTTGAGACTTGTATCCTCTCATTAACTTATCATAATCAACTTTAATTTCCTCGTCCTATTCAGCACGACCTCAACACATTTTTTTATCATAATTATTTAATTATTTATTTCTATTCCTCACTTAGCATTTATAAGTTTTTACAATTGTACCTCTTTCACATTATCCAACAAGAACCATCAAAGTATAGATTTATTTATTTTCTCTGTTGAATACTTATCGTTTAGATTTTGCGTATCTACTTTTAGGCAGAACAATAACTCTGTAATAAATCATCATATTTCTTTAACAACCTTTACCGAAGGTGAAAATAAAGAGAAATATACTTAAAAAATACTGAATGACACATTAAGAATTCTATTGTAACACTATATTCTCATTTATAAAAGTGCATCCTGAAAAAAAAATTAATAATGAAATTAACAGAAAATCATACGTTTTTACATCAACACTGATGTCTCGCGAAACACAGACTCGTTTTGATTACAGTTCAGTGAGATGAGTATTCAGTATTGATCACCTGAGCTTCAAAGCATTAGTGAGATTAATGTCTTCGGGGACACTGTGACCAAGTGCATTTAAATGACACGCGCTGGGAAATACATCGCACTTTTAGAACAGGATGATTTTGAACATATGCTCTTTACATGTAGGGTGGTGCATATGTCTGTGTGTGTTTGCGAGATTGAGTGTATGTGAGAGCGTGTATGTGTGTGCATGTGTGTACTCACCTAGTTTCGTTTGCGGGGGTTGAGCTCTGGCTCTTTCGGTCCGCCTCTCAACCGTTAATCAACTCATGTACAAATTCCTGAGCCTACTGGGCTCTGTCATTGCCCAGTGTGTGTGTGTGTGTGTGTGTGTGTGTGTGTGTGTGTGTGTGTGTGTGTGTGTGTGTGTGTGTGTGTGTATTTCACCTAGTTGTATTCAACTAGTTGTGCTTGCGGGGGTTGAGCTCTGGCTCTTTCGGTCCGCCTCTCAACTGTCAATCAACTTTTTTTTCTTCTAACACACACACACACACACGCACACACACACACACACACACACACACACACACACACACACACACACACACACACACACACACACACGAGGGTGCTGTTGGCTGATTGAACAGCACGCTGGACACGTAATCCTGTGGACCGGGGTTCGATTCCCGGCGCCGGCGAGAAACAAAATAGGCAATTTCTTCACCCTGATGTCCCTGTTACCTAGCAGTACCTTGGAGTTAGACAGCTGTTACTGGCTGCTTTCTTGGTGTGTGTGTGTGTGCGAGGAAAGAAAATAAATAAATATGTAGTTAGTAGTTAGTAACAGTTGATTGATTGACAGTTGAGAGGTGGGCTGAAAGAGCAGAGT
>NC_091167.1:37183061-37330561 GCF_040958095.1 Procambarus clarkii
ATGCGAGTCAGCCAAAGAATGAATGACTGCTGATGGAATGATGTTCTTGATAACTAAATGATAACAGCATTCCGCTGCTACTGGCTGAGCGCCTTGTGTTACGGTTGCCATATTATGGTTGTGCAGGAAGTTGGACCATGGGAGAAACATTTAGAATTTTTACCAGATACAGAACAGTAGGTTCATCTCGCCGGTGTTAAGAGCTCTGATGTTCAATCCATCCAGATTGAGTCAAGTAGAGATGAGCTTCCTTGCACGGTTCTCTAGCTCGTTCAAAATTCTGTTAAAATAGGGTGGTCATGCCAACTTCGAGATCGGGGCAAACTTGCGCTTTTGCAACCCATTCGGCCAAAAAGGTAGGTGACGCTCCTCAAGGCAATTAGTTCCTTTACTTCTTTCCTTGCTAAGTTAATCACGCGAATTTTCATGATGAAACTTAATTCTCATTATGTCAACCTCATCACTAAACACAGATTTTAACCACTCATGTGTATGCCTCTCAGATCTGCAATTTCAAGCTGCCTTGTTAACATCATCGCACCTGTTTTGTTCTTTGCAAATGTTACCTGACATCGCTTTTACAGATAAATACTTCTGAAAATTGATAAATAATGAGCCTCTTAGTAGTTGATAATTCTTCCTTCCGGTATATAAAGATACGAGCACAGTCGTTAGCATAGGCATTGAGCGTTAAGAATGAGGTGGAGTAGATCTTTGAAATGGACATTCCATATCACACGGCAAAGCTCACTGTCATGTGGTGCGCTGACGCCAATTGAGTGGCTTTCAGATTATGTTTCATTGAGTCATCCCATATTAGCTGTAAAATGGATCATGGGATACATAGTGCTGGAAGCTTCGCTTCTAATGTAAAGTGTCAGTCTCAGTCATAGACACCGACAATGTCCAGTACAACAACTCTGCTGATCTTAAACTCATCCTGTAACTGGTATCACTTAATGGAGCAACAGAACAACCATGTTTAAAATCATATTGTCTAAAATATATTAGTTGATGAGATTATTAACACAAGAAGTTAGCCAGGAATTGAAAGTATTAAAACTGGTATATTGCTGAAGAGCATGAACCACTCATTTCGATTGTGTACTGAAACAACATCTACCTTCTTCCATAATGAGCGCCACATTCCTTCAGCTTGGCCGAGTTAGTTGGATGGTGTGAGAATCAGAGCCCAACAGGTCTGCACAACTGCAAAATAGTCTTGGGCTGACCATATCTGTTCCCACAGCCTTACTTATATCGACTTTTTAAAGGAGATGGTGAACTGTTGAATAACCACTTAAGAACAATTTTATGCAGCGCTTGGATCAAGATATGGAGGTTACCTTTCAGGTCCAATAACTTGCATCTTGCCAGCAAAATGGTTTGCCTTCTCCTGATTGCTGGTTGAGGCAGTCCCATCTTCCCGGTTTAGTTGCGGGATTTTGTACTCAGATGAATATCCCTCCCTATCTTTGTCTTTCTCTATCTCCCTCTATATTTCACTTTCATCCTCTTGTCGCTTTCATTCTCTCGTCTTTCCTTTTCTCTTGATCTCTCGCTCTGCTCCACAAAGACCTTTGATGCTCTCACATTAATTACAGTATCCCTGCTGGAGGCTAATTGACTGCTATCTTCGTCCACCATTTTTCTCTGCAATCTAACCTCACAACGTTCTTAATCTAGGTCAGATACGAGGTGCAATTTGTATTGCCCCGCTGCCATCTCACGTGCTTTTACCGACCTTCGCTTATTGTTTATGAGTGCTAGGAATGATATAAAACACGCACCTGCGTAGAATTTGATGCCATCCTATTAATAAACATGTAACATTTGATATCAGTAGGAGAGAATGTCTGTCTGTTTCTTTGTGGATCTGAGGTTCGAGGCCAGATCCTTGTGGATAAGACCACACAGTTTCTCCTGGTGCATTGTGATTGGATGAAAGGTAAAGGAACTATCAGGTTAAAGCACAAAGCCATTGCGACTATATGGCACTTGGAAGGTATCATGATAAGGATTTGGGATGAGACGGGGGAGGTGGAGGAAAGAATGGGGCCCAACCACTTGGATGGTTGGGGATTGAACGCCGACCTGCATGAAGCGAGACCGTCGCTCTACCGTTCAGTTCAATTGGTTGGAAGTGATTGTATGGAGTGTCACTGATGGGTCGAAGTCGATCCCTCATGCCACTCTTTATGTGGGATTGGCTTGTTTTGTGACAAGTAACGACGCCTATGAAGTACGAAACAGTTGTTTTGTTTCCACAGAGTTTTAACAAGTTTTTTCCTATTCATCACGAGTTTAACAGTACGGATTACTTATCACATGCCTCTGTAGGACAAACCATCCTGTGTGATAGCGATTTTTAGCATCACGTAGCTCCCCAAATTTGCTAATTGAGAATATATAGAAGCAACAGTTGTAGTTTGATTGGCACATGTACTGCACGTTTTAGGTAAGAGACGGGCAGAAAGTGAGAGTTAGTGACAGACAAGGAGAGAAAGAGAGAGAGAGATAGGGATGGAGAGAAAGAGATAGGGAGAGAAAGAGACAGGAAGAGAAAGAGGGAGAGAGTAGTTCAGCACTTGGACCAACTTCGTGGACAACCTGTAGTTGGCACTTGTAACACAAGGCTATCAGTCATCTACAGCCGCATGCTGGAAATGCCTTTCTCATGAACACAACTTCATCAGGGATCTTTCATTCCTAGGCTGACTCGCACCATGAACTTGTTCGCTCAACAGGTTGTTTCATTAGGGGATCAAATCAAGCAATTACATGAAGGCTCTAGCACACAGTTGCTGGATCATCCCATGATTGTTACTTAGATTTAATTAAATATCATTCCAGATGATTAAAAAAATATTAAATGACTATGTCTCTTAGGGCAAGCTTCAGATGAGATGATGAAGGATAACAGCTCCTGCTTGCAGTTTCACTTCATATCTCAATTGATGGTCGTAATAAACCCAAGTCTTAGTAAAGACAAACAGAAACCCGAGCAGTGCCGGGTACCCTAGTTAATATGATTCATTAATACTCAATGCGAGTAACATTTAACTCTACTTAGTGGCCAAGCCTTTAATGGTATCTGAATCTAACAGCTGGAAGAAATGAAACACGAATTTATTTCCAAGCTCATGCATCTAGTCATTTAATATAAGCAAATATGTAACAACGTTCGTCAGAGTATATATTATAAACATATCTTCGCCCTCATTAATTGAATAAAATCATTAAACAATTTTGGTACTGAAATAGCAAGATACATTTATATGTTATCACATTTCTGTACTTACTAATTTCGAAAATGATACGAGTGCAACTTCCAGCAATAATATAAAATTTTATTTAAAAGGCTCATTTAGTGACGGCTCAACTGCACGAGGGAAGAACTGAACTAGAGGGAGGGCAGCAGAGGGCAGAAGAGTGAGGGCATTAGAGGGTAATGGAGCGATGGCAGCAGAGGGGGGATCAGAGGGCTGTAGATTGAGTACACCAAAGGGAGGTAGAGTGAGGTAAAGTATTGACTAAAGAAGCATTTTTTGATTAAGAAATAATTATAATTTTAGCAAAATGTTCGTTAACATTTAATTTAACAATCATTAGAATTTGTGGATCAAGAATTGTTCAGGCAATGTTGATTAAAAAGAATTATTATACCATCGTGTGCTTACTTGTTGAGTTATAGTTATAGCTTTCATCCGAAATTTCTTATTTCTATGAACACACAAAATTATTCGTAGTGGAAATTTTGCCTAGTTTTGGGTTGATTTAACACCAATTGTGGATGCGTTAAGCCTTACGTTGATTCTGATGCATTATGATTTGAGTGACTTAGTGCTAAATTGTATATTTTCTGACACATTAAAATTATAATATATATTTATTTAAAATCACCGCCCATCATATTCTCTAGTTCCTCCCTCTCTCAGTCTACACTTTGGCTTCACCCTTCCTAACCTTTTCTTTTTCTCCTCTCCTACCTTAACCTCTTGCTTCCCCTTGCCTTATCCTTTGGCTACTCCTTCCTATCCTATTCTTCAGTCCCTCCCCTTCCCAAACCTGTGGCTCCCACTGTCCTTTTCTTCGACTCCCGTCCCCTAGTCTTTGGCTTTCCTCATGCCTACAACCCCCTAACCCCCCCCCAACCCCCCACACGAAAACAAATATTATAGTTCATGTGACATAATATTTTCGGTTTTCGGATTCGTTTTCACGAATAAATTTTGAGGAAAATCTAAAGAAATAACTTAATTTTGAAAAAAATATTGATGCAATATTATGGAGTTTAAATCGTGACCTTGAAGTTCCCAGACACAAGCACAACTCACTGAACCATGATGAGCTTAAAAGTATCTTAAGCAGAAGTTCCACTAAACTTATTTGGAGTTTGGCATGCTGTTATGATTTCATTGTTCAGTTTCAATGTATTTTCCGAAGAAATGAGATGTACATATAGACAGAGGAGTGGAGCGTAAAAAGAGAGAGAGAGAGAGAGAGAGAGAGAGAGAGAGAGAGAGAGAGAGAGAGAGAGAGAGAGAGAGAGAGAGAGAGAGAGAGAGAGAGAGAGAGAGAGAGAGAGAGAAAGAGAGAGAGAGAGAGAGTGTCTCCACTCACACATGCACGTCTGGCATTTATAAATAAGACCGACTGCGTGTCTGTTTACTAGTTTTCTACCTATTCTTGGTCATTCTACATATTTGAGAATATAATCTCGTAAGTGACATTCAAGAAGAACTGTGCTCTAATTGACAGCTATTTCAAGATGAAGGTGAACCCAAACAGGGTAAGCAAGCTCAGATAGAATAAAAATAAAAAAGAATAATGCAAATCACTGAGAATGAGTGAAGAAATACAGCTACAATAAACGGAAAAGATCGAGAAACACAACAGAGGACCAGTAGGAATTAAAAAAAATCCTTTCGATGAGTAATTTAAAATAAATCGGAACTCTCGCAGGTTTCTGCCTCAGACGTGAACGAAGATAACACGAAGCCACCTCAAAAGAGGGGTTAGATATCATGATATAACGAAAGACTACGAAGAAGATATCAGATCCCTGCCTGAGACTCGGTGAAGGAATCATGAAGATTCCCAAGAGGCAGTAAAGATGTCATGATCTTGCACTCTACCTCCTGCTAAACTTACCGCGCATATTACTTGCATCAATTACCTGAAAATACATCCCAAGACGACAGCAGTGGTCAGTGTCAACTTTCAACCCCTTCCTCATGGTCATTGACCAACACCGATTCACAAATACAGTCGTTGGCAGCAGTTAAATTGTTTGACATGGGTTTAGAGTCAACATCCGCTAGTCAATGGCCTCGTACAATTCCATGGCAAACTTGCTCCTCCAGGTTTGTGCATCGACCATGCACGTGAGTTGCAGAGTCATAATTTTAGACTCTGACAATTTGGGCTTGGTCTGAAAGGATAACATTATTTTTGGATTACGTGGAGGTGCGGACTTGCCGTGCTACTGCATGCTCGAGTAGGTGTTGCCATTATTGATTTAAATAATGCTTGTTGATACTGGTTGTGCGCACTATGGATGTGTTGACTGCAGGACTGTGTACATTGTGTACTTGGAAGGTAAGCTAGGAATTACAGTTATTGTTTGCATTATGTGTGTGTGTGTGTGTGTGTGTTCACCTAGTTGTGTTTGCGGGGGTTGAGCTCTGCTCTTTCGGCCCGCCTCTATACTGTCAATAAACTGTTTGCTAACTACTTTTTTTCCACACCACACGCACACACACCCCAGGAAGCAGCCCGTAACAGCTGACTAACTCCCAGGTACCTATTTACTGCTAGGTAACAGGGGCATTCAGGGTGAAAGAAACTTTGCCCATTTGTTTCTGCCTCGTGCGGGAATCGAACCCGCGCCACAGAATTACGAGTCCTGCGCGCTATCCACCAGGCTACCAGTGTGTATGTGTGAGTGTGTGTGTGTGTGTGTGTGTGTGTGTGTGTGTGTGTGTGTGTGTGTGTGTGTGTGTGTGTGTGTGTGTGTGTGTGTGTGTGTGTACGTACTCACCTAGTTATACTCCCCTGGAAAACAGACGAGTAAGGGGAGACATGATAACCGCCTACAAAATTCTCAGAGGAATTAACAGGGTGGACAAAGACAAACTCTTTAGCACGGGTGGAAAACGAATATGAGGACACAGGTGGAAACTGTGTCACGCTTGTTCGTGTTCCACCCGTGCTAAAGAGTTTGTCTTTGTCCACCCTGTCAATTCCCCTGAAAATTTTGTAGGTGTTTATCATGTCTCCCCTTACTCTTCTGTTTTCTAGGGTTGTGAGGTTCAGCTCCCATAGCCTTTCCTCGTTGTGTGTGTACTCACCTATTTGTACTCACCTATTTGTGCTTGCAGGATCGAGCATTGACTCTTGGATCCCGCCTTTCCAGCTATCGGTTGTTTACAGCAATGACTCCTGTCCCATTTCCCTATCATACCTAATTTTAAAAGTATGAATAGTATTTGCTTCCACAACCTGTTCCCCAAGTGCATTCCATTTTTCCACTACTCTCACGCTAAAAGAAAACTTCCTAACATCTCTGTGACTCATCTGAGTTTCCAGTTTCCACCCATGTCCCCTCGTTCTGTTATTATTACGTGTGAACATTTCATCTATTTCCACTTTGTCAATTCCCCTGAGTATTTTATATGTCCCTATCATATCTCCTCTCTCCCTTCTTTTCTCTAGTGTCGTAAGGTTCAGTTCCTTAAGCCGCTCTTCATATCCCATCCCTCGTAACTCTGGGACGAGCCTCGTCGCAAACCTCTGAACCTTCTCCAGTTTCTTTATGTGTTTCTTCAGGTGGGGGCTCCATGATGGCGCGGCATACTCTAAGACGGGTCTCACGTAGGCAGTGTAAAGCGCCCTAAAAGCCTCCTCATTTAGGTTTCTGAATGAAGTTCTAATTTTCGCCAGTGTAGAGTACGCTGCTGTCGTTATCCTATTTATATGTGCCTCAGGAGTTAGATTAGGTGTCACATCCACTCCCAGGTCTCTTTCTCGAATCGTTACAGGTAGGCTGTTCCCCTTCATTGTGTACTGTCCCTTTGGTCTCCTGTCACCTGATCCCATTTCCATAACTTTACATTTACTGGTGTTAAACTCCAGTAGCCATT
Source organism: Procambarus clarkii (assembly GCF_040958095.1). Taxonomy (NCBI): domain Eukaryota; kingdom Metazoa; phylum Arthropoda; class Malacostraca; order Decapoda; family Cambaridae; genus Procambarus; species Procambarus clarkii. The sequence goes on from NC_091167.1 coordinate 37,190,207, forward strand.
TCCCTGACCATCTCTGCAGCCTGTGTGTGTGTGTGTGTGTGTGTGTGTGTGTGTGTGTGTGTGTGTGTGTGTGTATTCACCTAGTTGTGCTTGGGAGGGTAGAGCTCTACTCTTTTGGCCCGCCTCTCAACTCTCAATTAATAATTTTTTCACATATTTTACTCTATATGTGTGTGTTTTTTTTTTTACTGTCTATCTGTCTGTGTCTGTATTCTTGTCTCTGTTAACTTGTCTGAATTCTTGTCTCTGTCTACCTCTGTCTCTCTCTCTCTCTTTCTCTCTCTCTCTCTCTCTCTCTCTCTCTCTCTGTCTCTCTCTCTCTCCTTAGCACACACAAACACACACACATACATACTCCGGGCGCCTCTCACATATTCTCACAATCTACCACACTTTTGCAACGAATCATAAAATCACAGATAATTCCTCCTGCATAATACTGTATTGGAGTTGGAGGTTTAAGACACCCGTCTCGCTACACGTGACACGAGGTCGTTTCCTCATTCATGAATAAAATTGGGTGGGAGTCGTCTCGCTAGATTTCTTATGTGAAAGTTTTTCTTGCTCGCTTTTTGATGGGGAGGATTGAACTCGCTTGTTGATTGGAAGAGTTGAGGAAATCTCGTTTGATGTTAGATTCGTAGTGATTTGCCAAACGATGTTTGAGGCGGAAGAGGGGGAAAATTATTCTAACTAAATCTTAAGATAATGAGAACAGTTTTGTGAAATGTTTGAAAGGGGACGACGTCTTTTCGCACGATATTTGAAGGATAGAGGTCATCTCGAACTATGTTTGGCTGAGAATTATGCCATCTCACTTGACGTGTGAGTGGGAAGCGGGTCAAGTTACTAGTATTTTTAGGTGTTGAATCGTCATACTAACAGATTGATGGGGAAAAATGAAAAAGATTCGCGAGCTATTTGATGAATGAATGAAAATAATGAAGAATAATATCTTCTTTATTCATCAAATGGTGAAGGAAGAGTCCACCTCACTCGGTGTTTAAGCTTCAGTGAGTAAAGGGCCTGAGATCTAGGAATGTGGCTGAGTCAATGATCTTTGATGGGGCTATTGCAGCCGTCTTTGGTGCCGCTGTTACTAACAGTGGACAGGGGCTGTAAGGGAATTTACGACGGTATTTGCTGTTTGGGAAGAGGCAGGAGTGGTGGAAATGTATTGTGAGGTTATGGTAATGGAAGATGCCTGTGGTACGAAGATGGAGTTCGAAAGCGTGGGATGGAATGAGGGAGAGAGGTACAGCACCGGTGTGTAGGTATAAGAGATAAGTAGAGGTGTAAAGGAGAGAGAAAAAAAAGACAGATAGACAAACAAACGGTAACACAGAAAGTGGTGTTGATGCTTCGATAGAAGACCGATTTCGAGGGTTCCGCGACGTGAAAATTCAAAAACAGTAGAAGGCAACCACTCACCAGTTCGACAACTATACAGCTTCACAAACATTGTCCCGATCTTCGGAAGTGCAGCTTCACAATATCACACCAATTCCACAACCACGCCCTGGGTCATCAGCTGTAATGCTTAAGACCCAGACACCAGTTCTCTTGCTGAATATCTTCACATCTACGAACAGTTTATATAGCTGTACATCTTCACTAAGCTACGTACCACTTCTACAACTAAATATATTCACAGTTACGGATCAGTTCTACAGCTGTACAGCCTCACACAATGAATACAGTTGGTCAACATGATATCCATAGAACAATGGTTAGCTTTTCCGTCTATTTAAAGTCATAATTAAGGCAAGATTAGTTTGACTTCGTACATATAAAAAGGTAATTGCTTTCAAGCTTGCAAACAGCAATAATTTATGCTAAGACATTTTGTAAATTTATAATATTCTATGTTGGCGCTGACGGCACCAAGGTCACTACGAAAAGGTAGTGACATTGTTGCCATGTCACTACGATGTCACTCATAAGGTCGACGAGACAACTGGTAGTGATAGAAGGTCAACTAATCGGCGGTTGACATTTCCCTTCCGGTAGTATGGTACAAACGTGCCCATCATTATATCAGAGTCCCCCAACCAGAGCAACATCTCCACAAAGTCGATCAAAGTTTTGACGCTCAATCGGTAACCGGTCATTTAAAGAGGTTCACTTAAATCAAGTACTGATTCGTGATGATCATATTTGGCCGCTTTGAAGAACGATAAGTACGTGGTTTGATTAGACGGATGGAAGGCTAGAGTATCTTTCTTTCGTTAATATGAAGACTGTTAGTATGAACGTCTTTTCATACAAGAAGCTGAAGGATGTATGAAGGATCAGAACTATGTGATTGCCACCCAACAAGTGGATTAAACTATAATTCTCCTACTAGAATTGCGCGTTCTCAGTCTCAGATGAAGGATATGTTCTGCAAGGGGATGATCTATTTTCTTAAGCCTCGTAAGCAGATTTACAATAATTGTAGACGAAAATCTGAATGATTATTTTACTTAATTATATTTATAACGAAGCGAAGAAAATCTCTAAAAATTTCAAGTCGTTTAAACTTACTATTGAAATCTTTATGACGAACCTTCCCAAATGATTGACCAATATTCAAGGTAATGTATATCATGTCTACTGATCAGACTTCTGCTCCATTTTGACATAAAATACAGGATTTGTTATTTCTACCACACACGTGGCCACACATTTCCAATGCTATCTAGCATATATACATTTTCTTCTGTCCTCCATGAACATCAGATATTGTGTGCTTCTTTTATCTCTAAAATCAAAGAAATGAATATTGACCCTATCTTGGAGAAATAAAAAAATAAAAATTAATGCTTCTTGCAGTTGTCTGAAAAATCGTTGTTAGAGAATATCACTGTATCAGACACAAATTACAATCACTAAAACATTCTATCTTTTCCCAATATTTATGAATAATATTCAGGTTTCACTTGAATCAGAGCAAACGTATATGCAGAATAACATTCGATGGACCGAATTCATTCGTTAGATTGAATTAATTTCCTTGCTTATACAATTGATTCAATAAGGACCTGTGAAATATATGCGGGTGTGCATTGAGATGTTAAAACAATATGAAGTTGAGGGCATTGCTTCAAAGGGCTCTAAAACAATATTCTGCTGAATACAGGCGAAAGATATGCAGAGGATGGATGGGAACTCTCCTCTCTTTGCAAGGCAGATTAAACTTGAGTACAGTTAATCGTCAGGCTGCGAAATATACTGTAGTTCATGAGCGCTTTGTCCAATTGTTCAAACACTCGTAATTGTTCATGAAGAATGGTAGTACTGATGTTTTCAATGCCCACATTTGTAATAGTTACCAAGGAATTGTAACATTAATATTCTCTTTATATATATTGGTTTTAGTTCATGAGGAATGGTGATACTGATGGCCATTATTATTGTTTAGATGGCAAAAGATTACATTATATATATATATATATATATATATATATATATATATATATATATATATATATATATATATATATATATATATATATGCATATATATATATATATATATATATATGTGTGTGTATATATATATATATATATATATATATATATATATATATATATATATATATATATATATATATATATATATATATATATATATATATATATATGTTGTACCTAGTAGCCAGAACATCGTACTTGGCCTACTATGCAAGACCCAATTTACCTAATAAGCCAAGTTTTCCTGAATTTATATAATTTTTTAAATCTTTTCTTGTGAAATGATAAATCTGTCCATTTCATTATGTATAGGTTAATTTGTTTAAATTTGAGTTAAAACTAACATAGATATATGACCGAACCTAACCAACCCTACCTAACCTAACCTAACCTATCTTAACCTAACCTAAACTAACACAACTAAGTCAATAAATTATGGTCCTAATATAATATAATAATAATAATTCAAATAAACTAAATGGAAATTTTTTTTTGAAAATTAAGAAAATCACTCGGCCTATTAGGCAAAACGGGCGTTGCATAGTAGGCCGAAAAGTGCATTCTGGCTATTAGGTACGAGATATATATATATATATATATATATATATATATATATATATATATTATTACTCGGAAGTTTAGGATAAATATATATAAGTTTTCGTATAACCATTTAGGTAGACCCACGCTCAAAGGCCCGGGTGATAACAAGGCCCAGTGTCCAACTCGTTTATAAATATTAGTGCTAAAACTCTGGCAATGGGATCCCATAACACCGCGGGCTGTGTCATTGAATTGAGTTATGGATGGGCAGAGGATTTGCATGGGGACTGTGCAGGACCCTTGCCCAGGTAATACTGCCAGGCTAGATCTTTCTCTTGTTAATATTATGAGTAATATTATTATTAATATTTTCATTATTGAATATATAATTAGTCGTTTTATTATTTAGTATATTATTATTTTTAGTATTAATATATTATATTATTTTTATTATTACTATAGTAATAATATTTTTAGTGTTAAACATATTAATTTTTTTATTATATTATATTATTATTAGCGTTATTATTATATATATTATAATTATTTTTATTATTAAATATGTTATTATTATTTTTATTATTAAATATATTATTATTACAGTTACTTTTATTATTATTGTTGTTGTTGTTAATACAATTTATACTAAATGAATATTATCTTTTTTTCTCGATAGATTTGAGTTTACACTAAAGTTTAAAAGTTACTACTACACATTTTGTGTGAATTTATATGTAGCAATATGGGATTTGATATTTTTGCGGAATGATACTGTGTGTCGTTTGCCATTCATCAACAATATTTTAGAACTTTTAAAGTGTCAGTTTGTTTTGGTCGCCGGAATTATGCCAAAATACGATCCATAATGTTTCGTACTTCCCGTGAGAGAGAGAGAGTTGAAATTTCTATGTTCGTGAGAGGTAACGTCTCACTTCTTACAGTATTATTATTATAATTAATATTACAATTATTATTATTAATATTATTATTATTATTATTATTATTATTATTATTATTATTATTATTATTGAGGAAGCAAAACTAACTGATTTAATTAATTCCCATAACTACAGATCTTCTGGTGGCCAGAGTAGGGATAACGATCCCACGGAACTCTGCCACCAGTTCCCCGAAATCATGATAATTGAGGATTCTTCTGAAACTTCGACGTCCCTTAGGGGATCATAATCACAACGACGTCCCTGTGGGAGCATAATCACAACGACGTCCCTGTGGGAGCATAATCACAACGACGTCCCTGTGGGATCACAGTCACAACGACGTCCCTGTGGGAGCATAATCACAACGACGTCCCTGTGGGATCACAGTCACAACGACGTCCCTGTGGGAGCATAATCACAACGACGTCCCTGTGGGATCACAGTCACAACGACGTCCCTGGGGATCATAATCACAACGACGTCCCTGTGGGAGCATAATCACAACGACGTCCCTGTGGGATCACAGTCACAACGACGTCCCTGGGGATCATAATCACAACGACGTCCCTGTGGGAGCATAATCACAACGACGTCCCTGTGGGATCACAGTCACAACGACGTCCCTGGGGATCATAATCACAATGACGTCCTTGGTGGATCATAATCACAACGACGTCCCTGTGGGAGCATAATCACAACGACGTCCCTGGGGAGCATAATCACAACGACGTCCCTGGGGAGCATAATCACAACGACGTCCCTGGGGAGCATAATCACAACGACGTCCCTGGGGGAGCATAATCACAACGACGTCCCTGTGGGAGCATAATCACAACGACGTCCCTGGGGAGCATAATCACAACGACGTCCCTAGGGAGCATAATCACAACGACGTCCCTGGGGACCTTAATCACAACGACGTCTAATGATGGACGATCTGCCATATTTATAAACACAGACTCCTAGAATTTTGTTCAGAACATTGAATACAGTAATTTGAGAAAGGATTCAGGTTACATTCAATAATTTGTTTGTAATACATGCATACATATATTGGGTCTTTCCTTCACCTTCATTAGTATTTGTAATAGTATTAAGTATTATGGTGGCTAAATTTTTTTCGATGATTTCATGGCATTCTTTATATTTTGACTTATGTTACTTTGTTGTATTATTTTCAGGGCTATCAGTATCAGTTTAATTATCACAATAAATGCATAACCGAACATAACATTTCTCTCCATGGAAATATACCTCCAATCTCAACGTAACAAACACAACTTGTGTCGCAAAATTACAGCCTTTCTGCCGCTCCTGATATTGACGGTGTGGAAACGGCGTCACTTCCATCGGCAAGGGAGAGCGTAAGCTGCATCGTTAAAAGTTTTAAATGGGTATACATGAGACACGAACCAGAAAAAGGTAAATCCATGGGCAAGCAGGAGGACAGATAAGAGGGCAAGCAGCAAGGCAGCTAAACAATCATACTGATAGATAGTTAAGAAGACGAAATTTCTTACACTGTAGTTGCTTTTGCCTTCTGCAATCTGTTATATAAGTTTTCTCCCCACACAAAGATAGAATACAGAGTCTTGCGAAGGAAATTATAATTCGTTTCAAATAAAAAGTCAACACTAATATCCTGGTATAAAGAAAGGAGGAAATTTCTATGAGTTTGTCGTATATCTTTCAGTAATCAAGTCAAAATGGAACTATATTAATATAAGTAAGTTTTCGTTCCAAATAGTATTTATAGTTACCTAATGGTGGAAAGAAGAAAAAATAAAATGTATAAATAAAACCCGTTCTGCGACGGATTTCTGATCCCTTAGCAGAATTAAACGTTGTTGTTTGTGGAGGCCAAAAGAAGCATTTGATCCTCTGTGTTCTCCGTCTCATCGCTGCATGGGTAAAGCTCAATATTGACCAAGACATGGCAAACACATTGCTTATCAAGGCATGCGCCCTCTCTCTCTCTTTCTCTCTCTGTCTCTCTTTCTCTCTCTCTCTTGGTTTGTTGTCTTGAGATTGCTTCGAATACTCTTTAGTTTTATTATGTTCAGCACTGACACTCGTGATATTCTTGTTGTTTCCCTAGTTATATCTCTTATGTATTGTTATGTAACAATATGTGTGTAGGTATTTTGGACATATTGCATTTATGTACTTCCATAATGTATTTTGTAAAGTCTTGTAAATCAATGTATTAACATGTAACGGTAGGTGATGTTTGTTGTGTATTTAGATGGTAGGAGTTCAAGTGTCATATTATGAATTTATGCTTGTGAAATAAACATTATTGAAGACAATATTTATTTTGATGCAGAGAAGCATAGGAAAATTAGTAAACAGTAATAATAGATGATGTCTGGCATGTTAGAGAGCTGTAAAATCTATGAAAATTCACGGATCTGGTGTTCATAAATTGGCAAAATAGGGAAAGGATGAGGTGAGGAGTGGCGAGACCAGTGGGGAGAAGATTAGAGAAAATGTTCTGCAATGTATAATTGTGAAATATAAATTGATAAGCATGAGAATTGTTAAATTTTCATTTTCATTTACGAATTTTCATTTTTCACACCAATGAATTTCTATTCAGTGGTTTTTTAGTGTTTGATGGCTGCATATTTAATTATCAGACATCCAATTCTTCTTTTCTTGGATTGATAATGAAATGGCCTTAACCACGTTGACATCATCTCACTTATCCTCACCTTTCAGCTTGTTCTCTCTTTATACACACTAGCTCTTACAAAGCTAATTGAGATGCGTAAAGTCCTTAACAGTGAAAAAGTTATCTGCATTATAAATCTACTTTTAAGTGTGATTAATATTTTTGTCAATGTTTTCACTTCTTCACTACCATTATTCACTTCATTAATATATCAGAGATTTTTGATTGAACCGTTTTTCTCAACATATTGTAACTTCACTTGATTGAAAACCTTAGTTAATCATATATAACCACAACCATCATGAGCTATTTATTAGGCTAGTTGCTCCTATTTTTTAACGGCCATTCCGAACCTATATCTTAAGCAACCATTGTAGGACAACAATTATTTTATGCTGCTACAAAAAGCAACTTCCTACGCTAAGACATTTCCTGAGCGTTCATGCAAATTCATTAATTCACGTTCTTCACCAAGCTAGCCTTCACATTATTCTGCAGAAATTACACCCGCACTCGCGTCGCAAGACTGTGAATTACCCGAAGATTGGTGGGAAGAAAAATTTGTAATTTGCGAGGACGGGACGCACAGATGGCGCTTTGTTTACGAGCTCTAACAAACGATAATATATTAACGTTGGACCGGAAGGTGGGAGGGATTGTGGGAAAAAATTAAATAGTGAGAGGGAGCGAAAGAAGAGAATTCGGTATGTAGAGTTTCTAATATGTTCAACACAGAATCCCAGAAGCCAGTTATGTTTTTGTGTCTTGGCTGTTTAACAGTTTTTTGGTTTCATATTAAATTTATAAAACCAAAAAAATGGTCAATCTACTCATGAAAAACTCCCTAGACACCAAGCAGAGCGCCTTGAAGGAAACAAACGTCGTCTATGCCTTTAAATGCCCACTTGGCGACTGTAAGCCCTAAAGATCTCAGTATATAGGCAAGGCAACAACGTCTCTTTCCAGGCGATTATCAATGCATAAACTACAGGGTTCCAACAAGGAACAATGTTGTTTATGTTGAAATTGTTGGTGTTGAAATTTCAATTTCAATTTCAAATTCAATTTCAAATTTCAATTTGAAATTGAAATTTATGTTGTTGTTGAAATCTCTTTTCACAACCAGACCTCACTAGAGAAATCTTAACCAACAACACAAAAATCATCGATAGCTACAGCGAGAGCAGGCGGCTCGACATCAGCGAGGCACTACACATCAAAACGTCAACACCAGCAATGAACAACTAATTAATGCACAACTATATTCTACCCACTTCAAGACCCCGAACCAATATGGAAACAGTAAGAGGAAGTATGAGACAATAGACCTTCTGCAGTTACTTCCATTCATATGTTCTCATATCCAAGGTATACCCATTGTTTTGTGTTCTGTCTTGTGTTTGTCACAAGTTTGTTCACCCCACCCATTACTTTTGTACCATATCACCTCACCCAACAGAGTATAAGTACGATGAATTTGTGTGTAAATTAAGTCTTTGAAAATGTAATAAGCCATTACGAAAAGCGTTCAGGCGTCCGACCATAAATAAAAAAGAATTTTTGAGAATTGATATTTAAATTACCACCGACAGTGAAGAAAAACATAAGAATTATTGAGAAAATTTGTGTTAGAATTATTAATCTTACCTTTTCGGTCATATTCAACAACATATGTTTACAAGAAAGACTGCTACCAAAATAAACTATATATATATATATATATATATATATATATATATATATATATATATATATATATATATATATATATATATATATATATATATATATATATATATATATATATATATTTATATATATATATATATATATATATATATATATATATATATATATATATATATATATATATATATATATGATTGTGTGTGTATTACATTCAAATAAATTCTCCGCCCCACTCGTTTCTATACAAGACGTCGTCTTCTGGAAAATCTCACGGGAGAGAAATATTTCCCAGCCAAACAGCATTATCGTTGTACACGTCACCTTAACGAGCAGTGGTATTTATGGAGTCTTTAAACCCGCTGTTGCACCATCAAGGCGCAGTTAAATTCCGAGATTTCCAAAAGAAGGTCTGTCGCGCGCAAATTCCAAAATGGAGCGAGAAGTTTTAGGTTGGTGTAATGTGTTCCTGGAGTCAGATGGGCGGAAACTTTGTTATTTTTTTGTCAGTATTCATCCTGTTAAGGAGAAAAATTTGTAAATGACCTTAACTGACATTGGGTGTAAGCTTTACACGATCCCCGCCAATTTTACGCTTTGTTGGTCATATCTACTTATACTCTGTTGTAATATTGATTAGTGTTTATATTACACTGCTTGTGTGATTATAGCACAGGCATCAATGCATTCTTCTCATGAGATGCGATAAGTATTGTGTGTGCATATGTGTATTTCCTATTTGTATTTACTATTTGTTTCTGCAGAATCAAGCAATTAGCTCTTGGACCCCTCCTTTCTAACCAATCTATTTTTCCTCTATTGTATATGTTACATATATTTCTCTAACTCACGCACATACACACACACACACAGGAAGCAGCCCATAGCAACTGTCTATCTTCCAGGTACATATTTACTGTTAGTTCAACTGAAGGATCAGGGTGAAACAAACTCTGCCCGTTTGTTTCCGCCTCCGCTGGGATTCGAACCCAGGTCCCAGGTCATAAGAACTACGACCACCGAACACTGACTACTCCGCCACGAAAACCCCTCGTACTCACCTAATTGTGCTGGCTGGGGTTGAGCTCTAGCTCTTTGGTCCCGCCTCTTAACTGACAATCAACTGATGTACAGGTTCCTGGGTCGATTGGGCTCTATCATATCAACAAATGAAACTGAATGGAGTCTGCCTCCACCATGTCACTTCCTAATGTCTATATGGCTTATTTGGGCTCTCAATTTCCACCTGTCTCCTAGTGCGTGTGCCCCTTAAGTGACCCCTTGTGTGTGTGTGTGTGTGTGTGTGTGTGTGTGTGTGTGTGTGTGTGTGTGTGTGTGTGTGTGTGTGTTTAAATAATAACACCATTTCCATCACTAAATCACAGCAAGGTTATCCTGCCCCTTGGGTGATGATGCCTGAAAACGCCACAAATCGACGTTAAAGAATAGTTGGAGTCTAAGACAATTTTCCCAGATAGGAACTTATTAAGGCTGTCACGGTGTCAGAACTTTCTTCATTATAGGAGCTCGCCATAAACTGTATATAACGCGTCCTCAGAAAGTTCTCGACCCATTGGATTTTTATTTTAGAGTGCGTGTGTCCAATTTTTTGTTTATGTTACGTGACATAGTGTTTAATTATCCAATTTGATAGACTGTGGTTGTTGCTGGAATTCAGGAAATTTCCAATTGGATGATCACCGTAAATACTAGGAAGGTAGAAAGTAAGACTATTCATCAGTTTCATTGATCCTATTATATTAAGAAAGACGATTTGTGTTTTTTTATATTTAATAAATTTCCAGGACATATTCGTCGCTTTTCTTGCCGCCTCTTCATCCTTCAAATTCTTATATACCTGCTTTGTCAAACATAATTCCTGTCTCATTAAGTTTATAATGAATGTACTCCCAGACAAATATTGCTTAAACTTTTAAATATTTTTGTCACGAATAGTCTTAACTTCCTCAGTCATCTCTTCAGCACCGGTGAGATGTCGGAGGCCTAAGAGTTACTCATGAGGCCAATATTCATTGTTCCTACTTAGACGAGAGAGAGAAAGGCGAAAGATACAGACGGACAGAGACAGAGTCAGATAGAGGAAAAGTAAGATGGAGAGAGAGAGGTGGGGGGTTAGGTAGTCATAAAAACATAAGAGGGAGACAAAGAAAAAAGAGGAAGAGGAGGTATGGGAAAATAGCACTTGGAAGGGATATGAAGACAGACTAAGTACTGGGATTTGAGGATGAACATCATAGCAGTCTTCGACCGTGCAAGAAATGAGGATTATTAATAAAATTTTGGATTAAAAAGAACAGCCATATCTTCCTAGCTAGTTGTCGAGAAAGACAGACAGATATATATAAACGGTACGTGTGTGTGAATGTGTGTGTGTGTGTGTGTGTGTGTGTGTGTGCGCGTGTGTGTGTGTGTTTGTGTGTGTGTGTGTGTGTGTGTGTGTGTGTGTGTGTGTGTGTGTGTGTGTGTGTGTGTGTGTGTGTGTTTGTGTTCACCTAGTTGTATTCACCTAGTTGTGCTTGCGAGGGTAGAGCTCTTCTCTTTCGGCCCGCCTCTCAATTGTCAATCAATCAACTGCTATTAACTACTAGCTAACTCATTTTTTCTCTCTACACACACACACAAACACCCAGGAAGCAGCCCGTAACAGCTGTGTAACTCCCATGAACCTATTTACTGCTAGGTATCAGGGGCCTCAAGGGTAAAAGAAACTCTGCCCATTGTTTCTCGCCGGCGCCGGAAATCGAACCCCAGATCACAGGTTTACGTGCCCAGCGTGCTGTCCACTTAGCCACCGGCGCCCGTGAGTGTGTGCATGCGCGTGTGTGTGTAGTAGCCGCATCAGCAATTATGTAACTATTGCCAAGGCCGCTGTTACTACTAGAGCTCCCGCAGCTGCTATATTCACTATCGTAAGTGCTGTATCACTTGCTCTACACATGTTTATATATTCAATAGGTTTCCTGTTATACAAATTTATGTATTTTTCTAAATATTTATTCAGACCCGTCTGGGGTATTGCTGAAGCTTTTAAGCAGTTTGAAGTGAAGTTTAATGCAATAATGAAGATTTTTATATCTGGGAATTTCATTTTGTCACATAACTGGAACATTTTTAGTCCTGCAAGGAACATATTTTTTCTAATCTTGAGCTTCAGAGCATCATTATTTACCTTGTAAGGTTAGTCTCGAGCATCATGGCATTTTTCTTAACCTTGTAAGGTTAAGAAACATACAGGCATCATTCTTAATACTGTAAGGGAAGTCTAGAGCATCGGCGGGTCATACTCAAACTTTAATTTATATGAAGTTGAGAAATCAAATGTAGTCTGGTAAATCATGATGCCTAATAACCAAAGCTTACTGAACCTAGATCGACTTAATGAATCTAAGGTTGTACACAATTTATCTTAAAACATCTGTATGTATTTAGAACAGGGTAAGTACTGTTCTGTAAATATGAAGACAGAACAGGCATTAAAAGGAGTTTAGGCAAAATAAAAGATTGAGCTTATAAAGGCTGTACACAATTTATCTTATAACATCTTTACGTACTTTATACGCTCAATCTTTTATTTTGCCTCGCCTCATTTTAATGATTGGACCAAGAAATGTACATTTTGTTTTTTTCTTTGCAACTATGTCTTCGAAGGGAAATATCTTCTTGCTGGAGCATCTGAAGGTTGTTGTATATTTTAAATATTTATGCTATGCATCCAAGCAATCTGCACTTCTTTAAATAAATGCATAAATATGTTTTATGCGTCCTTCATTGAGTTTGACTTTCTTATAACCTTTTTATCTAAGGCATTCCTCACCATTCCTTTTACTTAAAGAGTAAAATTTAGCAACCCACTTAACCTAACCTAACCTACCGTTACATTAAAAACATGATTATTCGTGAGCTGCTACTTTTCATAGTACTAAGAATTTCGTACATGGAAATGTGGAAGGTAGAACATTAAACATATTAGTTAAGAGAATGGGCTAGCTTGCTGAAGTCCCTGATTAAACTTTCATAGCCGACGTCGCAAGCAGACATGTTCTAAATTTTGCCAAAAACGAATTCCTTTATTTATAGATCTCGTGAACAGGGAGAGAGTTTGAGTGGAAAGATTAATAGACATAGCTTCCGCTGGAAGAACTATTCAGAACAAGATCTACTAACCTGACAACAACTCGTTTAATTTAGCGAATTTGAAAGTAATTGCCAAGAGGAATTTTATATATAAGACAACTGTTAGCAGAGAAGAGCTTAATCATAAACTTTAACTTGATGGAACTATCTGCTGAATAAGATTGCTAACGAACTTAATCTCCTATAAATGTAAAGACGACGGAAAGTTTGTTTTGAGGGGAACTGTTAAGCCAAGTTAGACTATTGAGTACTTGGAAGAGATTTATGAACTGGACAGGAGCTGGGACTGCAGGAGACAGTTAAGGAATGTTTGCCATCAACTTGTTGGACTTCTTGAAGAGAGGACGCAGCTGTACTAACTTTTCTGCATGAAAGAACGTGCTGAAAGGAATATTGCTTAAATTTTTGTTCCCCTCGAAACTGGAAAGCATGTCAGGAAAATATTCCACCATTCTCTTTGGTGAAATGGTGTTTTCGTGGACGAGTTAACAGGACTGATCCCGACGGAAAACTTCCACGATCAAATTTTTATGTAAAATTTTGTAGTGAAAATATTCATAAATTCACGACCAAAGCGAAACTAGCTTTGCGCATCGTAATAGCCAGCAAATTTGAGCAAATCTAAAATCCAAATGCTCTTTCTCTTTCAGTTTGATTTAAAATTCTATAAATCCGTAGGCGCAATCATGTCAATATTTTACTCCTTTTTTGAAAGAGAAAAACTGTAAGAAAATCAATATGAACTGACTTTTGTAAATGAGTGAATTTGATTCAAATTTTTCTCGCTAAAAATTTTACTCGTTTGAAATGGTGACTGCTTAGTGTTCATGAGACTGTGTTAGCGGTACTTTATCTTCAGGCTGTAATATAAAGGGTTAAGGAAGGGTCATCATTGCTTGGGTCACCAACCTTATACGTCTAGTACGTTTAATACGTCTTACCTAACGTGTCACATTTTTTTATGGAATTGACCAATCTGCTAAACTGCAACATATCAATACAAACTAAAGTGCCATAATATTGACGTTAGCTATGCATCAACCTTTATAGGTTAGCACGTTAGTTAATTCCATTTGATCATACGTTTCTGGTTAGGGAGAAAACTTTAGAATCATCCGGAGTGACAAATAGAGAAGATGGGCCGATTCTGAGTGAGCTCTCAGTGCCTAGACGAACATGCACCCGGATGATGATAACTAGACTTCTGGTTGGTAAACACGGACAGCTGATAACCAGATGACAATCATTATATCACTAGTTAATTACCATAACATAATCGCTAGATATCCAAAATACGGGTATTAAACGACCCAGCATACAGTACCCAACTCATCTCCCCCCCCCCCCACAATCCCCTACGGGGGAAAGGACTGGGTGAACAATGTTGATGTTACATTAAATTAACTATGAGAGCGTTGATCCTGTGTTGATTAAACTGTAGTCGAGCAAAATGTACCCTTAGGGACATGATCGCCAGAGGGGCAGTTGACAACAACATTCATTTCTTGACTGTTATGTCAAGAGTAGACGCAAACGCTCAATTACCACCCGTACTTTCAATGAACTGTTGTTGCGTGAATGATATTGAAATGCATCTGTCGATCGAATCGTCATATAATATTAAATAACACTGATATTCCCTGTATTATGTACATGATAGATCATACAGAGCAACTCATTCGGATGTTCTATACGTTCCTTAGTAGAGATTATATATTTTTGAATTAAAAACTAATAATTTACACACGAACTTTTGAGATTTTGCAGTTGAAAAGATAAAGGTTTCTTCAACTGTAAAAAAAAAATATTGATTAGGCCTTTTTAGTAATGATTAGAAGCGCGGTTTTAACCCTTGTCACTTAAGGGAGGTGATCGCAAACAAGTTCTTACTAAGACTAGAGGAGTAATTTAAAAACACCTGCAAACTTTCCCAAGGCTATAGGGGGGACTTAAGTAATTGCTAAGAACAGAGGAGATTTGGGTGCGGCTCAGACTATTACCATCACTAAAGGAGTAAACTTGGCGTGAGGCTGAAGACCCAACGTCGACTAGGACTTAGGAAAATGACTGCATTACTACTCCCTGGAGTTTACATTAGTTAATTACTGCAGCAGTGTTTATGGAAATTTAGAATTTCCTCATTCCAGCGCGCACACACACACAAACACACACACACACACACACACACACACACACACACACACACACACACACACACACACACTCACACACACACACACACACACACACACACACACACACACAAACACACACACACACACACACACACACACACACACACAAACATACACAAACACTCTCTCCCTCCCCCTCTCTCTCTCTCTCTCTCTCTCTCTCTCTCTCTCTCTCTCTCTCTCTCTCTCGCTCTTCATGAAGCTGTTGACAGCTGAGCGCCTCGTGTTATGGTTGCCACGAAGTTGAGCCAGGCAATGTACGTTGAGACCAATGACCTTATACAGCAAAACATCAGAGCCAGATATGTTGTTGAGCAAACTCAACAACACATGACCGGCATTGAAGGCTCTGATGTAGACCATTATAATAAAAATTGGTCACGACTCCCTATGAGTCTTCTGGCACAGTTCTCAAGCCTTGCCAGCAGTTTGATTAATAATAGGGAAAGTAGTATTTCTAGTAGAAAGGTGCATATTCAATAAATCTTAACCAATTTTGCAGCCTATGCTGTCGAAATGGTGTAAGATGCGTGTTAGTGCTGTAATATTTATGGCTGTTCAACTTGTTATTGATTTTGTCTTCCGCTCTTTATAATAATTGATGAGTCAACATCATCACAGAACGCTAGGTTTTCTTCATTCCTCAGTGTGCCATCATAATGAAAATAAATCAAAATCTATGAAAATTCAATTTATCACTGCAATCAGAAACATTGAAATGGAATTGTAACATATTTAGTATAGCATGTGTGTTGCTCATGCATGCGACATATGGCGCTGTTTTTCATGAAAAGCATAGTTTTACTATTTAAAGGTGTGGCATATAAACTTAAACTTACGAAATGAACTGTATGATAAACAGCACAGCTCAATTCCAACACTATGTAACGCAAAATAATTCAATAAATAAATAAATAAATTGAAATCTATGAAAAAAATTATCAATGCAATCGAAAACATTAAAATGGAATTAGTGACATATTTAGTATAGCATGCATGTTGCTATTATGTGGAACAGATGGCGCTGTTTTTCAAAAACGCATGTTTTTACCTGTCACAGGGGTGGCATCAATATAGTAGGTATATAAAAGACGCACCTATTCGGATGCAACGTTGTGTTAAAAATTTAAAGCAATCGGTAAAGAGCTTTCGGAGATTACAGCGTGTGTTGGTCTTACGTTCAACAGATGGCGCCGTTTTTTAAAATAAGCATGTTTTTTTCCTGTCACAGGTGAAGCATGTATATAGTAGATATATAAAAAGACGCGCCTAATCGAATGCAAACGTTGTTTAAAAATTTCAATGCAGTCGGTAACGAGGATTCGAAGATTTCCCTCACATGAAAAACACATGAAAACACAGTTTTTCAGAAAAAGCTTTTTTTTTACCGTCACAAAAGTGACATCTATATAATATTTATATAAAATCCTGCTCGGATGCGAATGGAACGTTGTGTGAAAATTTCAAAGCAATCGGTGAAGAACTTTCAGAAATTAGCGGTTATGCACAAACGAACATTTATATTTTTATTTATATTGAAGATATGCAAAGGGTAAAGTGAAATCAAACAAATAGGCCTGAGCATCATTGGTGGGGGATAACTAGATCATTCAAGTAGACATTGCACAACAATATGACAAGCCCAAAGACCTTTCATGAGAGAATACTACCAACTTCAGTCACCGATAATGACCAAGACAGTGTCATTTTGTTGTGAGATTATCTCAAGAACTTTGTGAGTAGTTGAAACCCGGGACACTGGTCTACAGTTGCTGATCAGTGAACGGCTTTTTTTGTTTGTGAACTGGAACAATATCGCCCTTCTTCCACAGTAGGAGTTATGTGCTATAAGCTAAGCAGAGATGTTAGGGCAAGTGTCAGACGAGGCTAGAAGTTCTGCAAAGCTGTATAACAATCTCGTGCTAACCTTATCCAACCCCCATTGCCTTAGCTGTGAAATATTTTTCTCCGTTACACTCCCTGGCTTCCTCCTCCTTGGAAGGAGGGAGACAATATTTGGATATAGTGTCAGTTGGAGGTAAATAATAATGGGGGTACAGTGTGAGGAGGTGTTGAGGGTACAGTGTTTATGAATACTGGGTTACAGAGTTTGATGTAGATAGACAAACGTGAAGTTCAGCGTGAGGGATGTAGAGAATTGTAGGGTATAGTGTACGACTAAGGTAAGCATTGTGTGTGTGGGACTCAGTTTGAGGTACAGGTCGGTAGTGTACTATATTGCATGTAGTACAGATCGTGAGATACAGCTATTTAGTGCAGTATACTGAGAATTATTATGAGCATAAGAATGAATCGTATAGTGCTGTGCACCGTGTCGTAGAGTGCTTAAGAAATGTCCAGTACACTGCATGTCTGATAAACCTCTAGAGACAATACAGTGTAGTATTTGTTATAATGATAGGAACAACACAAAGTGCAGTGCACTTGACACTGCAGATTCAATAAATTTTACTATGCATGATACACTACAGAGTAAATTTTAAAAGAGGCTGCACAATGTTCTGGGGGAAGTGCCAGATAGTAAGAGAAAAGAGACAACCAATACACCATTTACACCTCGGCCAATATTGCCGAAATATATTCATTCGGAAAAAATCAATCAGAAGCGATTTTTAATTTTTTCGATTCGATTGTCGATTTTTGAGTTTTGCGGTGTTAGTTTTCCGTGTTTATATTCCTGTTTAAGTGGTTTTCGTTATGGTAATGGAATGGTGAGTAACTTCAAAAATAAGACAAAAAAATGTCATGAATAACAAGAAAAGAAAATAATCTATACATATATTTGTTTATCTTTTTGATAATATAATCATATATACTTGAATATTTAGCTATTCGGTATTACTGATTTCAGTATTATAATTATTTTGAGTAGTATTATATATACATTTTATTATTATTTTTATTATTACACGTGAGCTTTTAATATTAATATCACTGCCAGTTTGTGACTCCAATTATCAACGTCTTTACTGACAAGAAATCAAATGGACTCACTGCAATAAAATCTTAGAAAAGTGTGAAATACGATCTTTGAGCAAAAAAATATTCAGTAAAATGAATTTGGTCATTGATTCTGACCATTGGAAAACCATTAGTGCTGTGATCACGTCCGATTGTCAGGAGCCCTGTTACCCTTCCTGCCTTCCCCTATGTTCCTCTGCTTTCATCGGTCTTTCCCAGTCATTTTTGGTCGTCTACTGCTTTCATCTGTTTCTCATTTCCTTTCATCAACATTTTCATACCTCTGACTGCCTTGTTCAGTCTTCATTTTGTTTTCTGCTGATTCTGGTGGTTTCTTCCCTCTAATCACCTGTACCCTGTTATCCATTCTTTTTCCAGCTGTGCCATGTTCTTCCCTGCCCTGCTCATCCGTACCTTGTTCTCCATTGCTCTACTCACCTGTGCCCTGTTCTTCTCTCTCTTACCGAACAGCGCGTTGTTTATCCCCGCCATATACATATATATCTTGTTTTTTTCATACTTTATCCACCACCACCTATTACTCCTATAATGAACACGTCATTCCCACACATAATGCCTCCCTTCCAATCCCTTTTCTCGGCCCTTGTCACACACACACACACAGACACACACACACACACACACACACACACACACACACACACACACACACACACACACACACACACACACACACACACACAACTCACCAAGCAACACAAATTAGGCAGGAAAGAGAAGGGTGGGCAGACTGCATTTTCTTGGACTGTCAACAAGCCTTTGACACAGTACCTCACAAAAGGCTGTTACAAAATTTGAAGCAGCAGGCAGGAGTAAAGGGTAAGGTGCTCCAGTGGATAATGGAGTATCTAAGCAATAGGAAACAGCGAGTAACGGTGAGAGAGGAGGCATCAGAGTGGCGAAATGTCACCAGCGGGGTTCCACAGGGCTCTGTACTTGGACCCATCCTGTTTCTAGTATTTTTAAACGACACTTCCAGAGGGTATAGACTCATGACTCATTCCTCTCAATGTTTGCTGGCTTGCGTAAAAATCTTCTGGTTTTCATAGTAAAGTATATCAACAGGATATATCCTGTAGAGCAGTGCTAGCAGAGTGAAATTCTTTCGTGGAAGAAAATCTGTATCAATGGAATCATCTCCTTTCTGAGAAAACACACACAAAAATTACTGCTGTTTATATAGCCAAATATATATTATACGAACCACTAATAAACTTTCTCTCTCGAATAATCTTAAACTCATTGAAACAATGTCTGGATGAAGTTCTCAAACCATATTTTAATGATGAAAACATGGACGTTTGCACCTTAAAAAGGTTCACAGTTATGCCGTTTTAGAAATCAAAAAATTAATTTAATTAAAAAAATTACATTGTTGAGAAAAAACTAGGATTATAATTAAAACTCTATGAAAAGCTAAACCAAACCTAAGCCTAACTTAACCTCACCTGGGATAGATCTTATATGAATATAGGCTACTTTAAGATTAGCTTAAACTAGCCTAATCCTTGAATATGCCAGCATTTGTTCTCGCTATTTTGACTAATTTTAAAACTCTTTGATGAGCAAAAGTCCAAATAGCTTATATCATATATCAAATTGTTCATATATTGTCATTATCTGTTCCGCCTTATATGAAGGCGTGTTTGGAAAGTTAAATTGTCGATATTTAGCGATTTTAAATTTTTAAAAGAAAGTATGTATATCAAATTATTGCCGTATAAAATATATTATTGGTCCCTGCGCCAATCAATTTTCCGCTTTCTGATCCTTTTTTTCCTTTCTGTCTCCTCAATACTGGAATGATTTTTTTAGTGGAGAATCAGTTCAGTTCTGCCAACAGAATCAGACACTGAGATAGAAAATGCAATGTTTGTGGAATATTTGCGCGACACCGGGTTCCTCGGGGATATCTTTGTGGATCCCACGCAAAATGTGGGAATGATATTCGTCCTCTGATCATTATTCACGACGCCATCAGCGGATTTCTCTCAGATCGTTAATTACGATCATCCCTATTCAGCTTGACTGCAGGATTTATATACACCTAAATTAGTACATGTCACCGCAAACAGGATCTATTGTAACTTAGGATACTAACGTCTAACTCGCTAAAACAAGCGAGAATCATAAATTTAGCGAAAATCAACGTAACGTAACATGTAATAAAACAGAGCAGCTCAAGTCATTGAAGCTGAAGATCAATCACTTGTAGAGCTAAGCATAAGAATCCGTCCAGGGAAAGGAAATTATAGTTGCTAGTTCTGATATTTAACTGTCAGTGTAGGCGATGTTTAATATACACTGGAGAATTGTTATATAGACAGCATATTACAAAAATGAAACATGAGACAGTCAAACAATCAAATGAAACAGGTAAATTCAACCCAGATAAAGCACAATATACCTAATATACTAGACGCGACACAAATAATTTCCATTTGACTCATCAGAGCGTATTGAGCGCTTGAACGCACAACCAAGAAAATAAGTCTCAACACTAAATGTAATAATAAGAGTAAACATGTGATTGATCCTTACATACTGTTGACGGGACATTGAATTTCACAGCAGACGTTCCACCAAATTGATAATTAAAGATCAGGAATATTATTTTACATAGGTAACTTTTTAAAATTGGTATTTGCTTACAAGTTATGACTCAACGAAAAAAATATTCTTAGGGAAATTACATAAGGAAGTAAATGGGATCATTGGCTACATCAATGATCATGAGTACTGACAAAAGTAATGTTGACGGAAAAAATAACTGCCTAATACTCACGTCATATAATTTTTAGTTTATGATTAACCAAGTCACAAATGCAGAAAAAATTAAGAGGTGAAAAATTTGTAGACAATTAAAATCTATTCAGATATAGTCGCAGTGGCCTGGTCCCCCTGGCCTGGGACTCTAAACCCAGAAAACACCTCAAGATAACATACCTCAACGTATGGCTTAATGCTTTCTCCTGATAATTACGCAATTTAGAAAACATTTGTTGTCTGAATATGACAGGATATTGAATATTGTTTGGATATAGGGGGTATAAGAAGATTGGGAAACAAACGTTTTTCATTTATATTAAACATTGTACAAACATGCTTTTTCCAGGTCCACTTTCTCCATCAATCACCTAATAAATAATAATTTCAAATTGATTATTAATACCGTAATATATATTATCATGGAGTACAAACAAATTCTGTTTCTCATATTCTTCATTAGAAATTTATATCTTCATCCGCCTTCAACTGCCAATCAGTCAATCAATAACTTTATTATAAATGTTTTATAAATTTATAACTGTGTTAGTTTACACCAATTTACATCGAATTATATTTGCCGTAAATTGTTTTTATATACATCCCTTTGCCTTCATTTACAGTTTATTCCATTCCCTTACCTTCTCCTCTTATTTGTTTTCTCACTTATTAGTTTTTAGTTTCTCATGCCATCTTAATATTCCCTTCCACCCTATTCCTTATATTATTCATTCGACTACTGATTTCGATCTTTTCTTGCATCTCATTTTCTTACCGAGTTATTTCATTTATTTTTTTGTCTTTTTTCCCATCCTTCCCTTCTCTGTTCTAAGCTACATTATACGTAACATTTAAATTTTTCTCATAATTCCCTTCACACTATTCTACTATCCCTTTCTTCTTACTCTTCTCTTTTATTTCTCTTACGTTACTCATATTGTTTACTAATTTTGTCTATACTTTCTTCCTTCTTTACCTTTTCTTTCCCCTTTCCTATGTTACTAAACTCGTTCATCTACTTTTATCTACATTTTCCCGTCCGTTCCCCTCAACAGCATTCTTTCTCTGACACTCCCCTCGCTCCGGCCTTAATCCGTTCCCTCGGGACACCTCTCCCTCTTCCCTCCCTTCCACCAGCATAACACACAGACAGAGACAAAGCTTGGTAGAGAGAGCTGGACAGATATATAAAGGGAGAGTTAGAAACAAAATGAAATATAAATAGGAAGGCACAGATACCGAGCGGATAAGAGAGAGAAAGAGAGAGAGAGAGAGAGAGAGAGAGAGAGAGAGAGAGAGAGAGAGAGAGAGAGAGAGAGAGAGAGAGAGAGAGAGAGAGAGAGAGAGAGAGAGAGAGAGAGAGAGAGAGAGAGAGAGAGAGAGAGAGAGAGAGAGAGAGAGAAAGAGAGAGAGAGTAAAAATGGGCAAAATGTATCGCCAGTCCACAAAAATTCTAGGACCTAGTAGTTGCTCTTTGTACGATCCCTGTTAAAAAAATCGTGGGTTTTCGGTGTTCTCAATTGAACCACGGTAATGCTGGCAAGTTTGTGTTCGGCAGCTGAACACTCAGTACAATTTATGTTCAATTATGTTTGTTTTTTTACACAAAATCCTGACACAACTGTTGTCGGGTGACCATGGGCGACCACCCGACCCTTCTCGTTTTACCATGAGTGATAATGCAACCCTTGTCGTGTTACCTCGGGCGACAACAAAACCCTTTGGCTATAGAAAGTTCTTATTAAAAGAAGGCGCCAAGCTAGAAGGACTATGTTGCTATAGTACATATCCTTTTATTCAGTGTTTTTTTAATAGAATCTAGATTGAGACATATTTTATAGTCCATAGAATAAATCCATTACGGGTTCACCATAGACCGTGCTACTTGGAACCTTTTCTTCAGAGTAACTGAATCTAAAAAAACCACAACAACCTCGCTTCCATCACAATCGACATGATAATGGTCCAGGAGGGATCGAAACGTCGTCGTCTCCTCATCTTCTGGTGTGTAGTTTAGTCTTCACCTTCTATTATCTCCAAAAAAAGACCTCTATTGCACAACTTGTGCTAGACTTACCAGCTATTAGCCAGAAGTATAATGAGATTTCTTGTATCAGGCCGATCTGTTATTTTTTTTATAGTATATTATTATAGAACAAAAAAATGGCAACAATTAACTGTCATCCCCTAATAGTGCATGTTATTTCACATGACTGAAATATTACCAGTATTACCAGTGTTAATCTGAATAAAATTTGTTAGTAATATTTTTTAATTGTCTTGATTTAATTCATATGCGTGTCCGTTGTTTGTTTGGTGATTTCTTAAGCCCCTTCATCTATTAAAACTGACGATAGCTCTAGACAATTTCCCTAATTAAGGAAAGGAGGTAATCCAGCACAATGTTATGCTTACGGGAGGACACCGGACTAAATAATGATATTATTCACACAAATTAAATTTGTAACAAATAATAAATAGTGAAACCATAGTCAATATTAGAGACCGAGATCACAATGATATATACTATTGGTGTCCAGAGAACATGTTCGTAACCACAGAGTCAAATGTTTTCCACTTTCTTATCCTTGTCTCCATTTATCATCGCCATACTGATAGGTGTTTTGTTAAAGTTTGTTTGGCCAGTTTATGCATGTTAGCTGATTACAAGCAAATGTGCATAAAACGCAGGTCAACTGGTCACTTTTCAAACGTTGTCAGCGAATTTTCCTCTCGTCTATATTTGCATGTCAGTCGTGATCTGGAATGGCCCGAAATGAATAAACAATCTTATAGTATAATGCTATCTTCAATAAAAACAAATTAACGACGATACTGTGTAATATGTACAGTGGTAACGAAGGCCTATGATACAAAGGAATTGTTTGACTGTATTTAAAACACTTTTAAACTTGTATCAGAAGTGACCATATCTTGCAAGGTTGTGGCTGTTGATCATTCAACTACAAGCCAAGCTTAAATAAACGAGGAAGCTGCCACATGCCAGTGGTTTCATTATTTATGTATGTTTAATCCGACCAGCAGTACGGAGGGAGGGAGGGAGGGAATTATCAAGGGAAAGCGCCAAGCTATTACGACTATATAGGGTAGGGGAAACAATTTTGTTCAGTTCTATTTACAGACACAGTGAGAGAGTTCAATTAAGGTTTACTGCAATGTATATAGAAAAAGACAGCATATAGACAAAAGGAGAGGGAAAGAGAGAGAACTGGTGGGAGAGTAAGATACAAACAACAAACTGATAGAAAAACCAAGCCAAACAAATATACATATAAGAGTAGGAGAGATAGAGATGAATAAGACAGACAGATAGAGCCACTGCAATGCTGGTAGGCAAGCTTATGTTCACCGCCTGGGCACTCAACGCAATTGGGGATGACCTATCTCTGTGATTAATTGTCACTCAAAATAAAATATACGAAGCGGTCTTGCTAGCATTTAAAAATGTAATTCTCCTGATATCACATCATTAGTGAAGATGGGATAGGGGTATGTATGTCTCTCTATTAGATAAATAAACATATTATGTATATATATATATATATATATATATATATATATATATATATATATATATATATATATATATATATATATATTTGCTATTGATGATTACAAAACGCTGGTCATAGGTATGCGGAAAACCCCACAAAAGGGAAAAAGGAAATGAAACTTTTTCGACCGGTCAAGTTCATTCTCAACAACAGATTGGCTAAGGAAGGCAGAGAGATGGTAGTAGCCACGTCTGTGACCTAACTACCCGTCCCTAAGGAAACGAGTAATTAGAAAAAGAGAGTGAGTAGTCTAGAAAAATCCAAAGAACATGAAGTCAGAACATAAGTGTAAGATTAGACAATGAATGTTAGACATTTATGATAGTTCTTATGTCTAAACCTATACTTATGTTCTGACCCATTGTTCTCTGTTCTTTATTCCAGACTACATTATCCACTGATCTGGTTACATGTTTCCTTGGTGATGGGTATGAGGTCACAGACGTGACTTCAGTTGTCTGTAACCTGTGTCTTCTCAGTCTGTTGTTTAGAATGACCTTGACAGTTCGAAAACGTTAAATAGGAAAGAATTTTAACGATTAATATGGAAGACATAAATGGCAGTCCTCATTCTCTTCCCTTTCTTCGCCGTGTGTTGCTATTGATTAGCAACTGAGCCGAAAGCCATAGTTGACTCTTTCGCAGGAATTATGATCTAAAACGTTTAGATTTTCTAATCTTTGAGAAATATTTGTCTTCAACATTAAAGTTGGTTCTATGCAATCATATTTACCTTCACTATCTATATTGGATTTACTTGAGGTCTTGCACCTATAATTATAATATTAAAACACTGATGAACACCTAAAAAAAATTTTAATGAATAGGTGTTTCTATAGAAACGCAACTGGTCTATTTCTCTCACGTATCTAAATTATAATATTTCCTCAATATGTTTAAGCAATGTTGTATTCTCACACGTCAAATACAATAACAAAAGATATGCTCACAATCGTCTTAAATTTATGTTTAATTTCCAGCATCCACCGGTGATTTAAGCGCACTCTAATCCTTACCTTTCTCAATAAGTCCTCAACGAACTCAAAACTCCACCCACCTTTTCGTGTTACCATGAGCGACAACATGGTCATCTCGTCACCGTACTGTGAACCTCACACACGCACTTGTCTCTTCGCCGTACTGTAAACCTTACACACACTCTCTTGTCTCTTCGGCTAACTCTGAATCTCGTATTACTACTCACCTCATCAACACACTCTAATCATCGCATACTAAGTCAACTGCTTAACGCACTTCAAGCCTTCCAAACCCACTTGTATTCTCAGTGCACTCTAAATCTCACCCATCTACTCGTCTCCTTACCACTCTCTGAAACTCATTTATGCACTCGTCTCCGAAAAGCACTCTATGCAAATTTTGTTTCTCTTTAGGGGGTTATTACTTGTAGTAGGACCACCTTTATTACTCTAAAATGCATCAACACTTTCATTATTTAAGCTCAGTAGCAAACAGAACTTCATTCCATTGTACACCCAAATGAGCCACAGAGATATTAGAAAGAACTTTTTCAGTGTAAGAGTCGATAACAGATAGAATGCATTAGTCAGTGATTAGGCAGTGATGTGGTGGAGCCAGAATTCATACACAGTTTTAAATGTAGATATGATAGAGCCCAGTAGGCTCATGAATCTGCACACCAGATGGTTGACAGTTGAGAGGCAGGACAAAAATTTTGATGTAAAAAAACAGTGTCTTTAATCAGAAATGTTAATAATTCATATTTTTTTTACTGTTTTGTGAATTTTATTTTCTAATATTTTTCTGTTTGGTGCCATTGTTTTATTTAGGAATTTATTATTCTGTATTATGTTGACTTAGCTTAAGGCTTGCTTGTTATAATATGTTTTTGTTTTGGGAAGTAATTTAGACCGTAACACTTAGTGACTAACCAGCATGTATAGTGTAAGCCATGTTATACTTCATGATAAGAGAAACTCCCTGCCCCATATTAGTGCATCAAGCTGACACAGCTCGTGATGCACGTATAGGGGAATTCAATTTATGAAAGGTTTTCAAATGTGCATATTTCATTATGTTAAATTTTGCATTTGAGATATAATTTCCTTGCAAGAAACATCTTTTCAAAGAGAATTTTTGGTTCAGTATATTTTATGCTCTTTGCTGAAATAATACAAATTTTATGCTCCTTGAAATAATAAAATGTGTTTCACTTCATAGTCAGATCAACTGTAAGAACATTTTGTCCTTGTGTTGCACTAAAGTAATTTCATCCCTGAGTCATTTAGAAAATGTTTGTTTAGTAGGTCCAGCTATTTGTTAATTTGTCTTTAATGTGTTTACCTAATGCAAATCAGAGTGAAATTCTGCAATTTAATTTTCTCCTCAGCACATCCTTACTCTAAGGTCATAGGCGAAAGAAAATAGGAATCTAATTTAATTCATCTTCAATTCTTATTCACTTGATCCTTTAATTTCAACTCTTAATTTATACGATCTTATCCAGTTTCAATCTCATTTAATTTTCATTAAAAAATAGACTTACTCTCGGTTTCTATTGCTTTTTCCTTTACTATCCCGAATTTTTCTTACTCCCAATCTCTCTCTCTCACTCTCTCTCTCACTCTCTCTCTCTCTCTCTCTCTCTCTCTCTCTCTCACACACACACACACGTATACACATTAAAATTATATTTGTGTATCTGACTATTTCTCAGTTTTTCGCTCTCTATTTCCCACCATTTTTCTCTTTCGACATCGCCCTCTCCTCTGCCCTAACAAAGGGTAAAATTCAGCCACTTTGATGTACGATTTCAGGAATTTCACAGGTATGGAAATGTACAAATCTTTTCCTTTGCATCTCCAAGGATGCTTCCCAAATCAGTCATAAATCGTTTCACATTACAGGAAAGGGGAAATATTTACATCTATTATATATTTTTTCTAAAATTCAATGTCTAAATAAGTTAATATAATTTGTTTTGTTTTGTTTAACTGTTAATATATCATCAGAACTTTGATAAAAAATTCATATTATCATACCTCTCATAATATGCTATATTTTTGTTAAATTATAAAAACTAGCTACTTTTTAAAGGCGCCAAAAACAGACCCAAATATCCCTTCTCTGAGAATGTAAGGATATTTACTCAGAGGGATTTAAATTATTTAGGAGAATTGTCAAAACAGAAAAAAATAAATGTTATTTTGTGAACTCGAAAATTTTTCTAATATCATGTCTAATTAATTATTATTACTCTGCTGAATTATCATTACCCACGTAGCTGATTACTATGTCATACGTTCTCAGAAAGTAGGTATAATCATACCATGTCGGATATAGCCTCGGAGGAAACCACACATAACGAATTAGAGGGAATATTTAGGTCCCCCTCCAATGCAGTTTCTGTGTGCTTTTCTCCTACCACCTCCTTTATTTTTATTTTGTTTTATTTATTATATATTTAAACGTTACAAGATATACATTGGTTGATACCAATATATATCGTTGTGTCTTGCATGCCAGCCCTTTGTGCTTCCGCAATGCAACCATTGCATATATATATATATATATATATATATATATATATATATATATATATATATATATATATATATATATATATATATAATATATATATTATTTAGGTTTGAACTGAAATCTTCTAACGGCGAACTAGTGATCTTCCCAAGGATGCAATCCTACAAAAAGTTGTCTAACTCAAAGTTCCAATTTACTGCCTGGAGAAATGAGGCATTAGGTGAAAAATAACGTGCCTAACTATTGCCGATATCAAATAGATTTACAATTTGTTTGTTGTGTTGCAGTTTTCGCACCACAATTTTACATTCCCTTGTTATCCTATTGTCTGTATTTTTTTCTGGTAACCTAGAACAAGTTAGGTTGGGAAATTCTTTATAAGTCGTCGCTTGAAAATTAACATTATCAACCTTTATCACTCAGAATGGCACATCATCACCGAGATTGTCGTCGTTCCGTTTATTATTTATGCGTCACTAACAATCACTATAACAAAAGATGCAATATTTTAAGACGTATTGCCCCAACTTGTAATGCAATTCGATAGGGAGAGAGATTCTATCAATACACAGACAGGTATTCTAATACATAATATAACGTAAAAATACAAATGGTAACATATTTCTATATACATCAATATTCCGAGCTCTGTGGTAGAGGTTTGATAACTGACATAACCTTAGGACGCCCGATGAGGAATTGTTCTCTCATAAATATACCTTGTGTTCTCTGCGTTTTCTCGCATTGAACTACGCACCAAATATATCCTGACGATATTTACCATAAATATGTGAACAAAAAAAATTGTGTCACACAGCTCTTATAATATGTTGAATATATACTAGTCTTGGATAAAATGTATATAGAAAAATATAAAAATTGCGAAGCCACCTGCAAACATTCAAAGGATATAAAATATTATTTTCCAATAGCATGGAAGATTTGTAAAGCTATATTTTGCATAGCGCTCACGTGCATTTAACACAAGTATCAAACAAACATCTCAGTTGCCGGCCCAATTAACATGTGGATGCAGATTACTTCAGATCCTCTCATAAAACAGCCCAGCAAATAGCATTTGATGAGATCTATACATTTAGTGGTGTAAACGTCCATTAATTAGTACATTATTGCACTGATTATCTCGTCACTGTTCCTATGGGTCTTGCCGTATTGCGTGTTGCCGTCCGCGACTTATATATGCCAAAAATGTAAGTAAATGTAAGTATTAACTAGTGTTGATACGCATGTGTCGTTCCACACCAACCACCGACCGTCTGCCATGGAAACACCGTAATTTCGTCTGGGCTATCAGTGGAAATAGCAGAATTTCGGTACTTTAGGAAACAAGGTTTTTTTCTATGCTGGGCACTTGGGGGTTGCTAGCCTCCTCGTGATTGTGTCATAGGCTTCACTGTGACTTGATTCCACCGGCACCTAGTGCTTTGGCAAAGCAGGCATTCTCGAGGTTATCTTGAAATGATTTCGGGGCTTTAGTGTCCCCGCGGCCCGGTCCTCGACCAGGCCTCCACCCCCAGGAAGCAACCCGTGACAGCTGACTAACACCCAGGTACCTATTTACTGCTAGGTAACAGGGGCATTCAGGGCGAAAGAAACTTTGCCCATTTGTTTCTGCCTCGTGCGGGAGTCGAACCCGCGCCACAGAATTACAGCAGGACAGAGTCCTGCGCGCTATCCACCAGGCTACGAGACCCCTGCATTCTGACTGTATCTGTCAGCCCCTGCCTCATTGCAAATGCAACTACAATACACTACAATACGAAGGGTTTGCAGTTTGAGACATGTAAATGTTTGCTTACTTGGGAGTCACTTATAGAAATTTTCCGGCATGGCAAACTATCACTGCTGTGATTGGAGCGATAACATATTTTGTTAGGACACTACCGAAACACATTGTATCATGGAAAGTGCTAGTGGGCTTTTGATGGGGTGGAAGGAAAGCTGGGGTAGCGATTCCTTGAAAAATTACCTAGGTAATCCGGCATAATTTTCTTTGCCAAGACATCAATTACAAATGAGTCAAATAAATAGGCTTGTTGAGCGATCAGGGCGGCTGTGTGTACTCCGAAGCTTTCCTGCCCACAAGTCTGCTGGGAATGGTAACTATTTCCCCATTGGATCATTGACTGAAAGGTTAAAACGTTTTTATCTTACATATTAGCAATAAGACGCAATCACCTAATTTGGGTCTCTGAGGGGTGGGGGGGGGGGGTGTTGGCTAGAAATCCCAAATTCTCAGAACATGCATTATTCTGATGAGAGATAATTATCTGGTAAGAAGGTGATGTGTATAATAAGCTTTGATACCTTCAATCCTTTCAATCATATACTGCAGGTCAGTGACTCCTTGCCAAGGAGATCGTCGAAGGCATTTGACCTAAGAGAAGCAAATGTTTTATTTTATATCACTAATGTGGAATTCTAGATTACTACGTCTTAACTAGAGTTAGGCGTGTTGGTTAGCGGCGACTATTTCGAAACAAAGATTTATGAATAATGTTTTTTGAATTAAATTTTAATTTCCTGAGTTGACTCAATTCTAAAAATTTATGAAGGTGTCATTAATAATGGACAAGACGTCAGGTTCATTGTACAGGCTTTCTAGTGCTTCATATTTTACTATGTAAAATAGGAGACAGGCAAAATGGTCACCCTGAAAGACACCTTTACGCGAGTTTATTTCATTCATACCAAATAATATTAACATTAAGTTCTCACTGTAGCATGAATGTACGAATTTGTAGAATGGAAGGGAAATTACGATATTTGGCATAAATAAACGCATCCATTTAGATCTAGTTTAAAGCATTTGTTTTTTAAGGGTCCAGTAGACAGTTTTTTTTAATTGTTCGATTTCAATAAATCTTTTTTACGAGTTGTATATGAATAGGGTTTCATCTGCTCCAAGTGTCAGCATCGTAGCATAAATATGAAGGGAGAAAAAATATTGAATTATGTGTCAAAAAATTTAAAAAAATGGTCAAAAACGAATATCAAGCACAAGTGTCAATTGAAATCATGTCTATGACTCTCAGCTATCAAAATAGCATATAAAAAATATATAATTAGGTTTATTAAAAAAATATTAAGTTAATTTTTTTTTTCTTATTTGTTTATTGGACGATTTGAATGAAACTTATACACCTGACTGCACGTAAGCCTATCTGTAAGGGTTCCAATTTTAGAGGAATTTGTTTGATGTCAACCTCAGCCACAGATGGCAGGACCTTAGACTTTATTTTTTACTTATTTATTTCAAGTAACATAAACGTTCATATAACTCTTTCATTTTTTATTCAATTTACAAACATGTTTTGGAAAATCCCCAACTTCAGATCCTTTATTATATGATAATGTGTCAGAAAAGTGTCATAGAAGGATTATATCTAAAACGTGTGGTTGTATATACACAATTGAAAATGTGTAATATTCGTTGAAAATAAAAAACAAAAAAATTAAATCTCCCTCTCTATTTAGGCTGCAGTACTGAAACTTGGAATAATTGCAGCCCTTTTCATATACAACTAGTCAAAAAATATTGGTTGACATTGAACAACTTTTATATAACAAACCATTGGTCCTTGAAATCCTGTTTTGTAAGGAACCCTTGTGTCTTTGATGCTGGTAATGTGTACTCAGGGTTCATGTACCACATCTCTGGGAATACCAAATCCGAGTCATTTTGGTTTTTGTATACTAACTTGCTCCTAGATGACTATTCTCATAACAGCCTCTGCTAGCAGCTGTAGGGGAGAATTTCCGACGGCGGTGTGTGTGTGTGTGTGTGTGTGTGTGTGTGTGTGTGTGTGTGTGTGTGTGTGTGTGTATTCATGGGTAGATGTATTTACCTACATGTGCCTCAAGGATTGAGCTCTTAACTATTGTCCAAACATTCCTGTCCAGTACGACAGGAGAATTGAACCCAAGATTCTCATCAGTGAGCAGATGCCTCACCTCACAGAGTAATTTTCCATATTTCCATTAAACTAAGCGTATTTTTAAAGATATGATCAAAAATAACCGTAATGTGCTGTAAACTTTATCCGAAAGGTTCTTAATAATCGAGAAAATCTTCGAAAATTACATTTTTTATTGAAGGTAAGCGGAGGTAATGAGAGAAGCTGGAATCTTTAATTACTCCACCAAGGCGAGATTTAATTGAAATTTTAAGTAGGTCAAATGGCACAGGAAGAATCTGAGCCGAGGACCGTGGAAACCGAGAGATTTCTCGGGGGGGAATTCATAATATGAGATGAAAGATAGAGACAGCGAAGAATTATGACCACACACTGAAGGGGAGAGACTCAGATAATCATGGATTACAGACACGGGAAAGGAAGACGTGCAGAGGAAGAAAATTTCAAAGGACTGGATGAATGATGGTCACAAGCAGGCAACGAACTGAGATGTCTTGGAACAGAGTGTTACAAAGATGAATTTTGATAAATGGCCAAAGATAAATTTTTGACAGATGGCAGAGGTTTTCTAGAGCCTCGGCGTGGCAATACAGATGGGAATGTCTTTCACGTCCACAGTTCCTGCTCTGCCTCGCAGGAATTCCAGGAGATTCTCAAACTTTAATTGTCCACAATATTTTCGTAAAGCAATAAACTAAATAAAACTAGAAATTGAGAGAGAGAAAGAGAGAGAGAGAGAGAGAGAGAGAGAGAGAGAGAGAGAGAGAGAGAGAGAGAGAGAGAGAGAGAGAGAGAGAGAGAGAGAGAGAGAGAGAGAGAGAGAGAGAGGTTTGGTCATATCATCAGATATCAACATCTTGTCACATCACATCATCCGCATCAGTGTCTCTTGACGTTAAATCACCTTCAAAAACACTTTATCTTATAGGCACCTATATATATCTATTACCAGCACTGTAGACGGGTAAGGTGTATAAGTGGAGATGGGTATGGTTTGACGATGTTGAGAGTGAGGGAAAGAAGAGGGTTTTGTAAATGGTTTCAGTGATGAGGTGAGAAGGGGAAGGTGTGTTAGGTGAGGGGTGATGACAGTAGAGGGTTTGTGTAGACACAGTCAGAGGGGTGTGTAGATTTTTAAGTAATGAAGAAAGTGAGTGGTGAAAATGGTTTCATTGATGTGGAGAGAATGGGAAGGTGAGTTATGGGGTTTACGGTGTTAAGTGTGTTTTTGGGGAATACTGGGTGGGTGAATGTGGGTTGTGGCTGGGAGTATATGTGGATACATTTAGGAAGGCTATGTGTAGTGGGAGATGGGTAGGTTGTTTGTGTGAAGAGATTGGGTGGGGCGTATTTAGCGCGAGACATGGATGGGGTGTTTTTTGGGTTATACCTGAGAGGGTATTTGTGTTGGAAGTACCCAATCTCTGAGGGTGGGTGGGGGGGGGAGGGTTATGTTGATAATGTGTTTGGGGGAATACCTGGGGTCGACCCGGGCACCACCAGGTACTCAATCTAGTATTTTTTGCATCAATTTATATCATATCATACGAGTCAACTGCTCATTGAACACTTCAATGGCAGACCTAGGTTTCTTAATTCTCTAACTTAACACGCGCATCGATTGCACATCTAACGAACGCAGCATACAAAATTTGTTAATGTTATCTCCTCCACATCCACATCCACGTCTTATCGTGCACGGAACGCCAACCCAACGCTTCAAACATCTTGCTAGACACAAGAAGCGCCTCCAAGACATTCCAGCGAAGCTGCTGGATAACATTATTCTCTCTCGGTGACTCACTTTTTATCCTCTTGGATAAATCTCTAAATATTGTAAGGAATTATCCAAGATGGAAGGTGCACTAAATGCCCAGGACGTCACCTGGGTCTAGGGATGTAAATACCGACTATTACACCACGAACGAGGCAGTAAGTTGCGCCTGGTTTAAGCTGAGAGGGTTTCTATCTGAAGCCTTTGGAAGACAAAACCTGAACATTAAAGTGAACAGGGATATCTTAAAAATTGCCAAGCACATAATAATATATATATATATATATATATATATATATATATATATATATATATATATATATATATATATATATAGCATAAATAGCATAAACAGTATGCATAAATCACCACCTCTGGTTATGTTTGTGGGGAAGCTTTGTCTCTGAAATATGCATAAATACGAATCCAAATGAGGAGTCATAAATAAAAAAACAGCAAAACATAATTATAGATTGTCAAAAGATTTACAAAAGACTAGTCCTTCAACTAAGAAGCTTCAGCTACACGGATGAGCTAGCAAAACTAGACCTTACCAGATTGTAAATGAAGATTGGAAAGCAGTTACATACATACGAAACAAAAAGAATAATAGAGGTATTACCAAAATATAAAAAAAAATTAATGAACAAGAGCGGAACGAGAGCGAATGTGTTGAAATTAGAATCATTAACATCATTATTTCATTAACATCATCGTTATCATGATTTCAGATGAAAGAAACAACTTTTACAGTGCAAGAGCAGTGCGCAAGTGGAAATAAGTGAATAAGAGATAGTTGATGGTAACTTCATCCATTGTTTGTAGAGAAGACATGGTGAGAAACCAGAGGGTAAAAAGCCATTTATATTTCGAATAAAAGGCTTGAAACAAACAAATTAAACTATGTCTAAAATACGCTAAAATCAATAAGAGCTTACGATAAAAGTTAATCCAGCACGTATTAATAAGTTAGCGCAAACACACACACACACACACACACACACACACACACACACACACACACAAACACACCCCAAGAGTCAATGCTCGATCCTGCATGCACAAATCGATGAGTACACACACACACACACACACACACACACACACACACACACACACACACACACACACACACACACACACACACACACACACACTTACACACACACACACACACACACACACACACACACACACACACACACACACACACACACACAGCTTGTCACTCAATGACAGCTTGAGGCTTCAAGAAGACCTGGACAAGCTGCAGGAATGGTCGAACAAATGGCTGTTAGAGTTTAATCCAAGCAAATGCAGTGTAATGAAGATAGGGGTAGGAAGCAGGAGACCAGATACAAGGTATCACTTGGGAGATGAAATACTTCAAGAGTCCGAGAGAGAGAAAGACCTGGGGGTTGATATCACGCCAGACCTGTCCCCTGATGCTCATATCAAGAGGATAACAGCAGCAGCATATGCCAGGTTGGCTAACATAAGAACGGCCTTTAGAAACTTGTGTAAGGAATCTTTCAGAACATTATATACCACATATGTCAGACCAATCCTGGAGTATGCGGCACCAGCATGGAGTCCATATCTAGTCAAGGATAAGACTAAACTGGAAAAGGTTCAAAGGTTTGCCACCAGACTAGTACCCGAGCTGAGAGGTATGAGCTACGAGGAGAGACTACGGGAATTAAACCTCACTTCGTTGGAAGACAGAAGAGTTGGGGGGACATGATCACCACATTCAAGATCCTCAAGGGAATTGACAGGGTTGATAAAGACAGGCTGTTTAACACAAGGGGCACACGCACTAGGGGACACAGGTGGAAACTGAGTGCCCAAATGAGCCACAGAGATATTAGAAAGAACTTTTTTAGTGTCAGAGTGGTTGACAAATGGAATGCATTAGGAAGTGATGTGGTGGAGGCTGACTCCATACACAGTTTCAAGTGTAGATATGATAGAGCCCAATAGGCTCAGGAACCTGTACACCTGTTGATTGACAGTTGAGAGGCGGGACCAAAGAGCCAGAGCTCAACCCCCGCAAGCACAACTAGGTGAGTTCAACTAGGTGAGTACACACACACGCGCGCGCACACACACACGCAATCCACACACAGGGGCCTCGCGGCTTGAGTGGATAGCATGTGGGGGTCGTAGTCCTGGGTTCGATTCCCGGTGGAGGTGGAAACAAAAGTGCAGTTTCTTTCACTTTGATGCCCCTGTTCACCTAGCAGTAAATAGGTACCAGGGAGTTAGACATGTGGTACGGGCTGCATCCTGTGTACTCACCTAGTTTTACTCACCTAGTTGTGGTTGCGGGGGGTAGAGCTCTGGCTCTTTGGTCCTGCCTCTCAACTGTCAACTGGTGTACAGATTTCTGAGTCTACTGGGCTATATCATATACACACATTTGAAACTGTGTGTGGAGTCAGCCTCCACCACATCACTGCCTAATGCGTTCCACCTGTTAACTACTCTGACACTGAAAAAGTTCTTTCTAATGCCCCTGTGGTTCATTTGGGTACTCAGTCTCCACCTGTGTCTCCTTGTTCGCGGGCCACCCGTGTTAAACAGTTTATCTCTATCTACCCTCTCAATTCCTCTGAGAATTTTGTAGGTAGTGATCATGTATC
Organism: Procambarus clarkii; assembly: GCF_040958095.1. Taxonomy (NCBI): domain Eukaryota; kingdom Metazoa; phylum Arthropoda; class Malacostraca; order Decapoda; family Cambaridae; genus Procambarus; species Procambarus clarkii. Next base: position 37,227,076 of record NC_091167.1, read on the forward strand.
CCCTTTCTCTTCAGTGTTCCAGTGTGTGAGTTGCATTCCCGCAGCCTGTCCTCGTAACTCATGCCTCTTAGTTCTGGAACTAGCTTAGTGGCATACCTCTCAACTTTTCCAAGCTTCGTCTTGTGCTTGACAATGTACGGGCTCCATACTGGGGCCGCATACTCCAGGGTGTGTGTGTGTGTGTGTGTGTGTGTGTACTCACCTAATTGTACTCACCTAATTGTGCTTGCGGGGGTTGAGCTCTGGCTCTTTGGTCCCGCCTCTCAACCGTCAATCAACTGGTGTACAGATTCCTGAGCCTATTGGGCTCTATCATATCTACATTTGAAACTGTGAATGGAGTCAGCCTCCACCACATCACTTCCTAATGCATTCCATTTGCTAACTACTCTGACACTGAAAAAGTTCTTTCTAACGTCTCTGTGGCTCATTTGGGTACTCAGCTTCCACCTGTGTCCCCTTGTTCGCGTCCCACCAGTGTTGAAAAGTTCGTCCTTGTTTACCCGGTCGATTCCCCTGAGGATTTTGTAGGTTGTGATCATGTCCCCCCTTACTCTTCTGTCTTCCAGTGTCGTGAGGTGCATTTCCCGCAGCCTTTCCTCATAACTCATGCCTCTTAGTTCTGGGACTAGTCTAGTAGCATACCTTTGGACTTTTTCCAGCTTCGTCTTGTGCTTGACAAGGTACGGGCTCCATGCTGGGGCCGCATACTCCAGGATTGGTCTTACATATGTGGTGTACAAGATTCTGAATGATTCCTTACACAGGTTCCTGAACGCCGTTCTGATGTTAGCCAGCCTCGCATATGCCGCAGACGTTATTCTCTTTATGTGGGCTTCAGGAGACAGGTTTGGTGTGATATCAACTCCTAGATCTTTCTCTCTGTCTGTTTCATTAAGTACTTCATCTCCTATTCTGTATCCTGTGCCTGGCCTCCTGTTTCCACTGCCTAGTTTCATTACTTTGCATTTACTCGGGTTGAACTTCAACAGCCATTTGCTGGACCATTCACTCAGTCTATCCAGGTCATCTTGTAGCCTCCTACTATCATCCTCTGTTTCAATCCTCCTCATAATTTTTGCATCGTCGGCAAACATTGAGAGGAACGAATCTATACTCTCTGGGAGATCATTTACATATACCAGAAACAGTATAGGTCCGAGGACTGACCCCTGCGGGACTCCACTTGTGACGTCTCGCCAATCTGAGACTTCACCCCTCACACAGACTCGTTGTCTCCTGTTGCTTAGGTATTCCTGTGTGTGTGTGTGTGTGTGTGTGTGTGTGTGTGTGTGTGTGTGTGTGTGTGTGTGTGTGTGTGTGTGTGTGTGTGTGTGTGTGTGTGTACTCACCTATTTGTGCTTGCGGGGGTTGAGCTTTGGATCTTTGGTCCCGCCTCTCAACTGTCAATCAAGTGTGTGTGTGTGTGTGTGTGTGTTTTAGAGAGAAATATATGTAGTATACATAATAGCCAAAAAATAGATTGGATAGAAAGGCGGGGTCCAAGAGCTAATGGCTCGATTCTTCAGAAACAAAATAGTAAATACACGCACAGTGAACACGTTTTTCGAAAGAAAACTTTAAAAAACAAACAACAAAACATGTAAAAAAAGAATATAATACAATCACTTATCAGAACGTTACAAGACCAATACAGCACTAACAACCTCTGATTCCTGAGAGAGCTCCTCGTGTCCGGCAGTAATTTATCCCTCACACTGACAGCATAACATATATACTTCAGTGTAAATTCTCCTGAGACGAAAAAGGCTCGCTAAATGACGAACAAAATGTGTTCAGTGTCACCTTCTTTTCCCATTACATTTCTCATTTGATAGTGCCAAGCTTTCATCTTAAATTGTATCGTAATATTTTTGTAGCCTTTTTTATGTCGTTCATTCTTTTATAATCTCTCCTTAAATATCTCATTCCCTCTCTCTGAGATTATATTTCATTCTGTTTCAACTTTTCTTTAAATTCATATAATTTCCAGCACTCTCAATAATTCCCTCACTTTCAATCTACCTTTCACTTTCCGTCTTTTAGGCCCACTTTCGTTGAAGATCTTTAACTCTTGTTGCTCTCTCCTATACTCCTGACACTTATTATCTCCATGAGAATGTGTGTGTATTCGTTTATGTGTGTGTGCACTTTCCTCGATGCATTCACCTGGATGTTCTTTCAGGGATGATGTGTTATGAAGCACATCCTTTCGACCAACAGTAGCTAAATGCAACGAATACAATTGCTTTTCTTGTCATATATACATTTGAAACTTTGTATCGAATTGACCTCGACCACTTTCTCATCTCGCCCCCTCTATTTATTTATTTATGATTCCTAAACTCATGAAATTTCTACTCGCATCTCTGGGACTCATTCGTATCTTCAGTTTCCATTAATGTTTATCGTTTTACTCTCCCTTACTGTAAACATTGATTCTGTATCTACTTAGAATAAAGTCAGCTGTTCTCATGCTTAAACGTTTGTCCTTTTCTCCAGTGTAATGAAGTTCAGCTCCTTTAATCATTTTTCATTGACCAGTCCCATTAGCTTGTTGTATATCATTGTACTTTTTCTAAGTTAATTAAGCTTTTGGGGGGTTCCATGAAATGGCAACATACTCGTGAATGCTGCCCTCATACTCACATAGCAAGAATATAGCGCTCGGAAGGCTATTCTGTCGTTTTCCCTCCGAGAAAATGGGCTTTAAGTGTTAGAAAAGAACAGCGAGAGAACAAAATTAATTCTATGTTTCAGAAGTTTATAGTTTCTCTCTCATTTGAATACGTAATATATACCAATCCTCCTCACCGGTGAAACCAACCATTTTTGCGCCCAACCATTTCTGTCCCGCCCGGGATTCGAACCCAGAATTCTCGATTGTGAGTCGAGAATGAACCCGACTACTACCAGAACTCTGTGTGATACAGGTATGTGATAAGTATAAGAATTTAACTGTTCATAGCATCATATTCTGATAATAATGTTGATCTATAATTTATAAATGATGCATACAAACTGAGCGCAAAATGGTAGAAATACCTCAACAGGACGTGTCTGGTGACCTGGAGGTCTCAGGTCACGACCTGTTGTGACCTGTTGTCTACTTTTCCTTTAACCTAGTCTTTGTCTAGGGTAACGTTATGTACCCGTGCACGTTATGTAGCCGTGCACTCAGACCCTCTCGTGCAGTGTTTTGTTCATCTTGCCATGTACAACAGTCCTCCTCAATTTAGATTTTTTTCATTAGGTGAGCATCGTCAGCAAATATGTGTGTAAATGAGTTTACTTCGTCTGTTAAGTTGCTATTTATATTTGAAACCGGTTAGGGCCTTATAACCATGAAGTACTTTGGGCCTCACAGCTGAGGGGACAGCTCTTCAGATTCGTAGTCTTGAAGTTCTGGGTTCGATCCCTGGTGGAGGCGGAAACAAAATGGGAAGAGTTTCTTTCATCCTGATGCTCCTGTTACCTAGCGGTAAATAGGTACCTGGGAGTTAGACAGCTACTACGGGTTGCTTCCTTGGGGTGTGTAACAAAAATGAGGCCTGGTTGAGGACCGGGCCGCGGGGACGTTAAGCCCCGAATTAATCTCAAGATAACCTCAAGATAACCTCCAATCATTAATTCCCTCAATTTTCAAATCATTTAAGGGGACTCTTTCCATATTTCTAGAAGAGTACATTTTCATTCAACTGAGTGCTTTTCCAAACTTTAGTTAGCTGGTAATACGAAGTTGATGCTTGGATAGAAAATTCATGAGTTTTAAGTGTTCGAAGAGTCTCCTACTATTTAGATTCCCAAATGATTCTTGTCGATACTTCTTAATGTAGTAGGTCAGTAGTTCACTGGCTCCTGTCTCTCACTTTTCTTACATTTAGGGACACTATTAACCACACTTTGTAGCCTTCATCACAAACATCTTATTAAACTGCTCCCTTGCTTCTTCTGGTGTTACTTCTTTTACAGTCAGTCTTTCCTCAGGATGCGTCTGTTCCCTCGTAAATTGTTGATCGAGAGGTAGCTCTATTTCTAGCTCTAACATTTCCCGGAAACAAGTCTAATTCATGTCCTTGTATGCAGTATCGTTTTCAATCTGCTTCTGTTCTCTTCTCTAAGTTTCTGTATTCGCATTTATCTCTCGAGGTGTTGTTGTACACCTCTGTTATGAGGTATAGAAATTTCTTACGAACACTTACGTTTCTATTTTTTCGCCTTCAAGCATTGCCTGTAATACCCAGGGGCTTTTTCCCACTTGGCTAAGACGTATATCATCTGTGTTTTTGGAGGAGGGTGTTATGTGTATATGTGGTTAATAATTCTAGTTTGTCAACGTATAAAATCTTATAAACAGGCGCTCGTGAAATAGGCTATTGATTGAGTTTTTGTTTCTCTAGCTTGTGGTATGGTATATTATGAATATATTCATTAAAGACTTCAATTAAACTCTCAGGTCAAGTGAGAAAGAGAAACAGACAGACAGACACACAAGCAGGTTGAGACAGATGAAAAAGAGGATTTGGTTTCATTTAGAGAAGCAGTTGCCTTCTTTATTGCAGGTGTGAGTGACTCCGTAAAGGTGAGATTCACAATGGTTCGTCTTAAAGCTGACTCACTCTCTCACACCAGCTGACTCGCCACTGCATTCATTCTCTCTCATCACTTGACTCACTCTGACATTGATTCTCACACTGCTTCACACACTAAAGCATTTACTCTCATACACAGCCTGACTCACATATATATAATACACTCACTATCCCATTCACTCTAATTCTTTATCACCTCTTGACTCACTCTGGTACACACACACACACACACACACACACACACACACACACACGCCCCCCATGGGGCTGGTGGCTGACTGGACAGCACGCTGGACGCGTGATCCTGTGCTCACGGGTACGATTCCCGTCGCCGGCGAGAAACATTGGGCAGAATCTCTTTCACCCTAATGCCCCTGTTACCTAGCAGTAAACAGGTACCTGGGAGTTAGTCAGCTGTCACGGGCTGCTTCTTGGGGTGTGTATGTGGTGTGGGGGAAAAAAGTAATTAGTAAGAGTTGATGGACTGTTGAGAGGTGGGCCGAAAGAGCATAGATCAACCCCGCAAGCACAACTAGGTGAATACAACTAGGTGAATACACACACACATACACACACACACACACACACACACACACACACACACACACACACACACACACACACACACACACACACACACAAACACACACACACATTGTTTAGCACAGGGGGAAGGTGAACAAGGGGACACAGGTGGAAACTGAGTACCCAAATGAGCCACAGGAACGTTAGAAAGAGCTTTTTCAGTGTCAGAGTAGTTAACAGGTGGAATACATTAGGAAGCAATACGGTGGAGGCTTACTCCATACACAGTTCCAAATGAAGATATGACAGAGCCCAATCTGTACACCAGTTGATTGACAGTTAAGAGGCAGGACCAAAGAGCCAGAGCATCCCCCCCCCCCGCCAGCACAAATAGGTGAGTTAGGTGAGTATACACACACACACACACTCACACACATTGACTGACATACTTCCTCACTCATGGTGTCTGAGAATGACTCGCCCCTTCACTCACTCTTTCAGACCGTCTGACACTCACCTATTCTCACACACCTCTTGACTCACTCACCCAGTCACGCCCAATCATTCATGGTTTATTCTCTCTCTCCTAACCTGACTCACCTGAGGATTCCATAAGTAAGGAGTCATCACTCACTCCTTAAATGATAATTCACTTAACTACTCATACACCTCCACTACAAAAGACTCACTTTTGTAGTGGAGGTGTAGCGGGGTCTGTATTGAGGTGCGGGAGGAAATGGTGGAAAGAAAGGTGGGTGTGTTGGAACAACCTGCTCTCGCACAAGACAGCACATATAAGACTTATTGCTTATAGTCACTATTTCGCATATAAATAAGTATATATGTGACATATTCCAAGCCATATTTTTTTCAAGGCACTAACTTTTTCTCTCAGTTTTATTAAACAATAGAGATTTTATAAAAAAAATTGACAATATCCTGAGTTACTTTACAATTTATTTAAATATTTTACTTTTGTTTTATAATTTTTATAAAACTGTAATATCACTCTAGGTATAGATTCAGTACTAATTGTAATATCATAGCATACTAAGAAAGTTAAGTTAGGTTGTGGGTTTCTATTCAGTTTTTCAAGGTAAACTCAAATATTCACAATAAATTAGTATGTCACACATGCACTTATTCATAATCAAGATATTGACTATAAGCAAGTGCGAGAACGGGTTGGTTGGAGAGTAGGGAGAGTCTTTGGTTCATTGGGAGTAGGGACTGTTCGATGGGAAGCACATATGTAATGTTTAGCGATTGATTTTGAAGAGTTGAGTTATTGATGGGAAATGATGGGTGAGGTTGGTGGGGAGGGGAGTGAGAGGTCTTTGTGAGCTCATCATTGGGCGAGTCCATTGATTATAGAGTGGAAATTCCCTTTGTGTTCCTCGCTTTGAGGAGTCTTTAATTATCGAATGCGTGTTCTTTGTGTTTGTGGAAGTTCTTGTGTTTCTTGTATTTTTTTCATAAGTTATTGACTAAGAAGCGGAATCGTTCTTTATTGCGCGAATATATTGTAGAAATTACTGTATGTTCCACAATGGTTCCGAGCAAATTATAATAAAATCTGGATTGTTTGCAAACATATATTTTCACTCAGGCAAAAAACATATTCCTATCTTGGTACGTTCTTATATTTGTATAGCTCTATATACTCCCTGCCTTTCTCCTGCCTCAAAATATTTGTGACAATAAAAAAACACCAATAGTTTTCTCAGGGTCTGTCCTACTTTAGCTCATAGGAAATACTCCCACTTTCTCTCTTATAGTTTTCATCTTCGTAACCACATCAATGAAGATATCTTCAATTTATTTCCAGCTAACAGAATGGTAAGCTTAGACGAGGCTGTTCCCCACAAATACGCCCAATATTGAATATGGTCTTCCATATGTCAGTTACCTGCACTGCATGAATATCTACAACTGATTTGAACTAGCCTCACCCCATCAATCCCTCACTCATACTATTCATCTTCATAACCATATCAATTTATGAGTCTTCATCTCATTTTTGTAGCGGAACGGTATGCCTAGATGCAGCTATTGACTAGTGATATTTCTATATATTATATATGAACTTTGTCATGTGTGTATTCACCTAGTTGTATTCACCTAGTTGTGCTTGCGGGGTTGAGCTCTGCTCTTTCGGCCCGGTTCTCAATTGTCAATCAATCAACTGTAACTAACTACTAGTTACAGGAAGCAGCTCCGTAACAGCTGTCTAACTCCTAGGTACCTATTTACTGCTAGGTAACAGGTGCATCAGTGGTGAAAGAAACTTTTCCTATTTGTTTCTGCCTGGTCCGGGAATCGAACCAGAATTACGAGCCCTGCGCGCTGTCCGCTCAGCTACCAGATCCCCGTAGTGTATGTGCGTGTGTGTGTGTGTGTGTGTGTGTGTGTGTGTGTGTGTGTGTGTGTGTGTGTGTGTGCGAGTGTTTACTATAAAACAGCAGCAATAGCATCCTCACAACCAGCAGATGAAACACGCCATTTATCGAAGTATCTAAGCAACAGGAAACAGCGAGTAATGGTAAGGGGAGGGGGAGACATCAGAGTGGCGAGATGTCAACAGCGGAGTCCCACAGGGCTCAGTACTTGGACCCATCTTGTTTCTAATATATGTAAATGATCTTCCGGAGGGAATAGACTCATTCCTCTCAATGTTTGCTGATGATGCAAAAATTCTGAGAAGAATCACGACAGATGTAGACAGAGACTACAGGATGACCTGGACAAACTGATGGAATGGTCTAGAAAATGGCTGCTAAAGTTCAACTCAGGAAAGTGTAAAGTAATGAAAATAGGCGATGGGAGCAGAAGGCTGAACACAAGGTACCATCTGAGAGGTGAAATCCTATAAGAGTCAAATAGAGAGAAAGATCTGGGGGTTGATATCACACCGAATATGTCCCCAGAGGCCCATATCAAAAGGATATCATCAGCGGCATTTGCTAGGTTGGCCAACATAAAAACTACCTTTAGAAACTTATGTAAGGAATCGTCCAGGACCCTGTATACACTTATGTCAGACCAATCCTGGAATATGCAGCTCCTGCCTGGATTCCATATCTAGGTAAACACAAGACAAAGTTTGAGAAGATTCAGTGGTATATCACCAGACTTGTCCTGGAAATGAGAGGAATGAGCAACGTGGGACGGCTAACTTCACGTCCCTGGAAAACAGAAGAGTAAGGGGAGACATGATAACCACCTACAAAATTCTCAGCGGGGATTGACAGGGTGGACAATGACAAACACTTCAGCACTGGTGGAACACGAACAAGGGGACACAGGTGGAAACTTAGTACCCAAATGAGTCACAGAGACATTAGAAAGAATTTTTTCAGTGTATGAGTATTTAGTAGATGGAATGCACAAGGAAGTGATGTGGTGGAGGCTGACTCTATACACATTTTCAAGTGTAGATATGATAGAGCCCAGTAGGCTCAGGAATCTGTACACCAGTTGATTGACAGTTGAGAGGCGGGACAAAAGAGACAAAGCTCAACACCTGCAAGCACAAATAGCTGAGGACAAAATAACTACTGAAGAAAACAACAGAGGCCAAAGCATAAGGCAGAGTGGATACAGAAGATAGACAGAGTCAGTAATCAGGTGCAGGGATGTGAGTCATGATGAGATTCATCACCCGGTGTGACGCTGGTGTAGCGAGAGCAATCAATCTTGGAGAGAAACTGTCAAGGTGGCTGCTAGTTGGGTCCAGTGGGCGTGCGTGTGGTTGTGTGTGTGTGTGTGTGCGTGTGCGTGCGTGTGTACTCACCTATTTCTACTCATCTATTTGCGCTTGCGGGGGTTGAGCTTTGGCTCTTTGGTCCTGCCTCTCAACTGTCAATCAACTGGTGTACAGATTCCTGAGCCTACTGGGCTCTATTTTGTCTACATTTGAAACTGTGTATGGAGTCAGCCTCCACCACATCACTGCCTAATACATTCCATCCGTTAACTACTCTGACACTGAAAAAGTTCCTTCTAACGTCCCTGTGGCTCATGTGGGTACTCAGTTTCCACCTGTGTCCCCTTGTTCGCGTACCACCAGTGTTGAATAGTTTATCCTTGTTTACCCGGTCGATTCCCCTGAGGATTTTGTAGGTTGTAGTCATGTCTCCCCTTACTCTTCTGTTTTCCAGAGTCGTAAGGTGTATTTCCCACACACAGCCTTTTCTCGTAACTCATGCATCTTAATTTTGGGACTAGTCTAATGGCATACCTCTTAACTTTTTCAAGCTTCGCCTTGTGCTTGACAAGGTGCGGGTTCCATGCTGGGGCCGTACATTCCAGGATTTGTCTTATATATATGGTGTACAGGATTCTGAATGATTCCTTACACAGGTTCCTGAACGCTGTTTTGATGTTAGCCAGCCTCGTATATGCCGCAGACATTATTCTATTTATGTGGGCTTCAGGAGACAGGTTTGGTGTGATATCAACTCCTAGATCTTTCTCTCTGTCCATTTCATTAAGTACTTCATCTTCTATTGTGTATCCTGTGTCTGGCCTCCTGGTTCCACTGCCTAGTTTCATTACTTTGCATTTGCTTGGGTTGAACTTCAACAGCCATTTGTTGGACCATTCACTCAGTCTGTCTAGGTCATCTTGTAGCCTCCTACTATCATCCTCTGTTTCAATCCTGCTCATAATTTTTGCATCATCAGCAAACATTGAGAGACACGAGTCTATACCCTTTGAGAGATCATTTACATATATCAGAAACAGTATAGGTCCAAGGATTGACCCCTGCGGGACTCCACTTGTAACGTCTCGCCAATCTGAGACCTCACCCCTCACACTGACTCGTTGTCTCCTGTTGCTTAGGTACTCCTTTATCCAATGAAGTACCTTCCCTTTCACTCCAGCCTGCATCTCCAGCTTTTTACACTAACCTCTTGTTTGGTACTGTATCAAAGGCTTTCTGGGAATCCAAAAATATGCAGTCTGCCCACCCTTCTCTTTACAGCCTGATTTTTGTTGCCTGGTCATAGATTTCAATTAACCCTGTGAGGCAGGACCTGCCATCCCTGAACCCATGTTGATGCTGTGTTACAAAGTTCCTTTGCTCCAGATGTTCCACTAGCTTCTTTGCACAATCTTCTCCATCAGCTTGCATGGTATGCAGGTTAGGGACACTGGCCTGTAGTTCAGTGTCTCCTGTCTATCCCTTTTCTTGTATATCGAGACTACGTTAGCTGCTTTCCAAATTTCTGGCAGCCCCTCTGTTGCCAGTGATTTTTTATACACTATGGAGAGTGGCAGGCACAGTTCTTCTGCTCCTTCCCTTAGTATCAAAAGGGAAATTTCCTCTGGGCCTATAGCATTTGTCACATACAACTCTAGTAAACACCCCGCTGATAATCTTCAAACTCTTCCAGTGATTCCTGGTTAACTATTCCCTCTCTTATTTCTGGAATTTCTCCTTGCTCTAAGGTGAAGACCTTCTGGAATTTCTTATTCAGTTCCTCACACACTTCCTTCTCGTTTGTGGTGAATCCTTCTGCCCCTATCCTTAATTTCATATCCTGTTCTTTTACTGTTTTTTCTTCTGATGTGGCTATGCAGCAATTTAGACTGAGTCTTTGCCTTGCTTGCGATGTCATTCTCGTATTGTGTTTCTGCCTCTTTTCTCATCCTGACATATTCATTCCTGGTATCTTTCTCTGCTCTCAAATGTTCTGTTTATCATTATAGTTTCTCCTTGCCCTTTTACTTTGCTGCTTAGCTAGCCTACATTTCTGATTAAACCATGGGTCTCTCATCTTCATTTCACTGTTTTCCTTTTGGTCTGGGACAAACTTGTTTGCTGCTTCCATGCACTTCTGCGTGATGTAATTCATCACGTCTTGGTCCGTGATGAATTACGGCCCCTGAGCTCTGTTTCCCATAGATATATGTTAGGAATTTTCTTATCTCCTCATAGTTTCCCTTTTGTATGCCAACCTTTTGTGTGTATGTGTGTGTGTGTATGTGTGTGTGTGTGTGTGTGTATGTGTGTGTGTGTGTGTGTGTGTGTGTGTGTGTGTGTGTGTGTGTGTGTGTGTGTGTGTGTGTGTGTGCGCGCGCGCGTGTATGTGTGTGTGTGTGTGTGTGTGTGTGTGTGTGTGTGTGTGTGTGTGTGTGTGTGTGTGTGTGTGTGTGTGTGAGGGTGGGTGGGTGTGTGTGTGTGTGTGTGTGTGTGTGTGTGTGTGTGTGTGTGTGCGGGCGCACCTTGATATACTGCCCAAAATATGTTTGCAGTGTTCATCAGAGGTTCCTAGCCCCACCTTCCAAACATATTGTCGGATTCACTATTGAAATATTATATTAAATTAGGTTAAGCCATGTACATGTAACCCATTCCACTTATTAAAGCTATGCTTCATTGTCGACCATGTCAGTTCCCTTTGGATTCTTGGATGTCGGAAGTATTGCGAAAAAGAGAGAGAGAGATAAAGATAGAGAGAGAAGAGAGAAGAGAGAGAGAGAGAGAGAGAGAGAGAGAGAGAGAGAGAGAGAGAGAGAGAGAGAGAGAGAGAGAGAGAGAGAGAGGGAGAGAGAGAGAGAGAGACTATTTGAGCAGATCTCAAGAGGGATAGAAATTACACCCATTCCCCAATCAATCCTTCCGTCCCGGTCCTCAACCCCACTCCTCTTCATACCACACATCAATCACCTACTCCTCCCCTTTTCGGCCTCTGCGTCACCAGACAGTCTGATTCATCGTAGGATTTACGCACCAAATCCCGCCAGAGGCAAGGAGGGTACACTCCAGATGGGTCCAGGAAAGAGGTGGAAAGAAGGGAGGTGAAACTCCAGACAAATTTCAGATAGGAACACACAAGAGAGGTAATTTTAGATCGGTCTTAATGAGGATATAAGGGATTGAAATGGGAACTACAGTTCTGCTGGTCGTCGGGAACTGGAGTTGGGACTGTTAAGAGGGACTGTAGATCTGACTGGTGAAGAGCAATGCAGTTCTGAATGTCGTCGCGGACTGCAGTTCTGTCTTTAGACGGGGACAGCAGTAATTTCTCAAATGTTATAAGGAAATTTTCATTAGTCATGGGGGTCAAGCTTAATGCGCGTTAACAGCGACTTCAACACATTGACGGAGATTGCAGTTCGGACTGTTGAAATTAACTGCAGTATTAACTATCGGCGGGCAAATGAGATCTGACTGTCGACGGAGAAAGGAATACTGACTGTCGGCAAGAACTGGAAGAATTTTGTTCGTTGACTCTTCAACACATTAATGCAACTGGTGATTGTGTAATGTAAAAAAATACACAAAAGCATGCCCTAAGTTTTAGTTTACAACTCACTCCATCAACAATGTCACAACAATCAAGAGCACCTTACGTAAACAAAATCTCACAATTATGGAAATTATTTTGACAACAGATCGGAAATCAAAACATACTGTCACTCTATCAACTGAATAATTTTACTGATGAATAGTTAATATTAAAAATTATAATTACAAAATTGTAATGCACAATTACATTAATCTGTTGTTGAGAAAACATAGGCTACAGTATCCGTTAATAATGACGAAAAAGTATTTGGAGTTAGACGTCACTATGGATATGGAATAGCCAGAGAATGAATAGAAATCCAGTTCATATTTTTAACATCAAATCCACCTGCCCACAGGCTTGTTTTTGACCAATATACTCAATAATCTGCTCATTGCAAAGCCACGTCCCGGGAGAACCAAAATCTCCTTCAAGTTGTCAGCTTTCCAAATCGTCGATCAGATTACAGGCTAATCACCATTAACTTTCCTCGGAGCACGAGTCGTCAAATTGCCTTCATCCTGCTCACTCGCAGAATTCATTTAAATCCCTCTCGAGCGAAGGAACAGTCAACCTTATTATGAAGATCACTAGAGACAAGAAAGCTCCCGTCGCTTGATTGCAATGCTGAATAATTCATGGCTTTCTCCACTCACCTGTCAATACCAAGTTTTATTAGGATGTTTATTCTGTTTAATTTCCAGCGTTTTAAATTCCGCCCGTAATATAACCCATCTCAAAACTTTGTTGAATTTTTTAACGTAAATTATATATTCATACGGTTTTGTATTTTAAAACATGCAAAGACCTACAAATGAATGTCGCAACTTTGCATTATTAACTGACTTCATAGGAGAAGCATACTCTTATAAGGTTGACGCAAGCTACAGTCAAGCGACTGATCATGTAACAAGGTCTAGACTACTTGACCTTCAGGAGCAGCTATCTCTTGCCCTTGAATGTATGCTTTACTTAGGTACATGTGAAACTTGCTAGATCTGAACTTGACCTTGGTAGATGCATACTTAAATTTGGAAGATCTGTTTTTCTAGTAGTTAAATGTCAATACAATTATGGAAAATGTGAACATCAACCAGATTCTTCTTAACTTGACTCTTAGATGTCTGACCTTGGAAGAGATGATCTAATTTATGTGTTAAAACATATAAATTTGTTTCAATGATTTTATTCAACTAATTTTGAGCTCCATTATTCAAAAAACAGCGGGAAATTTGAAGAATACATTCACAGATGCATACAGAAAAAAACATTAGTGAAACTTCAAGTATATGGAAAACATACAAACTTATATATATATATATATATATATATATATATATATATATATATATATATATATATATATATATATATATATATATATATATATATATATATATGTAGAGAGAGAGAGAGAGAGAGAGAGAGAGAGAGAGAGAGAGAGAGAGAGAGAGAGAGAGAGATAAAGTTGTTTATACAGCACTAATTATGTGAATTCAAAAATGTTAAGCTGCAGTCTAAATAAATGAGGTCAGGACAGTGACGTCGCTGTAGTGGGAAAGTGTAACCGATAAATATACTGTGACCACGAGCAGGAACCAGCTTGCCTTAGGAGCAAATCTATGTATTTCCAAATTCAGGAACTCCGAGCACGTACACACGTTCTCCTGTGTTTGTCTATCTACGTGTACACATATTTCATCTTGCAGGGTTTTCAGCTCCGACGGTCTGGCCCGTCCTCTCAACGTGCAGTCAACCCAATTTAACTTGCGAAGAATTAGGGGTGACACGATTGAGGTGAACGAATGGATGAATGGGCATAACAAAAGGGGATATTAATAGTGTACTAAAAGTATCAACACAAAATAGAACACGAAATAATGAGTATAAATTGGATAAATTTAGATTTAAGCAACACCTGGGTAAATACTGGTAAGGTAACAGGGTTGTTGATTTGTGGAACCAGTTACCGGGAAACATAACAGAAGTAGGATCCCTTGATTATTTCAAGCGTAGGTTAGACATATGTACGAATGAGACTGGGTGGATGAAAAAAGGAGATGCTCGTATGGGCTAATAGGTCTTAGGCAATTACCTTAATTCTGATGTTCTTATATTCTATCCCGCAAATATATTCCTGAGCCAATTCAGCACTATCATACCAGTTTTAAAACTATGTATGGAGGCTACTTACGCCAACGCAATTCTTATTGCTTTCCATATTTTCAGTACTCAGAGATTGATTAAATAATTGTTAATATTTCTTTGACTCATTTTCTAGTTTAGTTTACACCTTCCTCTCCTTATTCTAGTGCCACCTGTGCTACATAATCAATTTCTGCAATTCACCGAGGATTTTTTGTGTTCTAATTATGTCTTCCTTTACTTTCCTTTCTTCCAACAAAGTGAGGCTTAAATTTTGTAGCCTTTCCAGGTAACTCACACCTCATAGTTCTGGGACTATCCTGTTAGCTTGCTGCCGAACTCTCCATATGCGAGTTGTGTGTGACTTTCTTAGATTCCACACTAGAACCTCATGTTCCGTGATGAGAATTCACGAAAAGATTCTCTCTCTCTCTCTCTCTCTCTCTCTCTCTCTCTCTCTCTCTCTCTCTCTCTCTCTCTCTCTCTCTCTCTCTCTCTCTCTCTCTCTCTCTTGTAATTTAAAGTTGGTCAAGTCTTGTTTGGTATATTGTCAACTCTCTGTTCACGCATTTATCTTTGCCCTACTCTGGCCGCTCTGTCATTCTTTATGACCCTGTTCTACCATGTACTTAGTTTCATAATTTGTTCCTTTCCCGTCATTTTCTTCCTGATGTGGCTATGAAGTTACATGAAGTTGGTAGGAATGTGTATCTGGTATGAACTGAAAACTGTAGAAAACCCGAACTGTACATCTTTTTTGTGAGTTTTAGCAACATTGCATATAAATTGTTTGACGTTAGGGATATTTGAACACATCTTTGTTGAACTGTCACACAAACAAAATTAAATCATGCGGAACAGGCCGCTGCAAATCCCCCCTAAAAGATTATTTAAAATTATCTGTCATTTGACTACAAAGTTTAATTAAGACTAATAAAAGTAACGTGATATAATGCGTCACTAAATATTCCGGAAAGCTGTCATTATTGGCAATGTTGTTGTTATTACTCTCGTTATTGTTGTCATTGTTTGTGATTCTGTTCGTTGCCACTTTGCTGATTTTGTTGTCTTCCTGATTATTAACGACGTCACTCATGTTGTTCTCGTTATCCAGTTACAGTAGTTTTTGTTGTCATCTTGGTAATCAAATACGCGTTGCATTTTGTTCTTTTTTGTATGCTTGAGGCGTTGGTTCGATGTTGAATCAACGTTCTTAACTACAATTCAACGTTTATAGCGTTGATTCGGCATTGATCTTGGTTAGTTTTTACCCCGTGGGTGACAGGGTCCCAGTGGCCACAGTATCCAAGCGTGGTGCCGGTTATATTTCATAGTGCCGGCCGCCAGGTCGACCTGATCAACGTTGAACTGGCGTTGTTGATGTTGATTCCGCGTCGAAACGAGTCTCTCCTAGTTCCAACTGGGCAGATGTCTTTTTAAATTGAATTGGGACATTGACAAGTGGAATTAAAAGAATAAACTGATCAACCTAATTACAATATTTAATAATAGAAATTATGCTAAAAAGTTATTTTGGGATATTGTAAGGTCCTGGGTAAATGTTGGTTTGACAAGAGTGCTGCAGATTTTCGGAATAAATTACGGAGTAACATAATTGACGTAAGATCGCTGGATTACTTCAGATTTATATTATACATATGCATGGCATGGGCAAGTTTTGGAGAACACTTAATGATGCTACTCATAGGACAGAAGCCCCGACCAAGCTGGAAAAATACACTTTCTTACTAGTATTCACACGATTAAAAGATTGAGTAACCTTCAAATCCTAGAACATAAGAGAACAACAGTGGGAATACTGTAAGAGCAGTTAAGGCTGTTTTTGATTTCCTTGACTTCAAATGATTGGTATTACAGGCTATTAATCGTATCACTCACTCAATAAAGTGGTGTAAAGCCTGCCTCGAAGCGGAAGGGGAGGAGGAGGACAGTGTTAATTTCGAATTCAATTGAAGCTGATTTACGTCGTCACAATAGTGAGAGGGGAGAAGCAAACATTAATTTTCCTCTCTAACTCTGATGTTGACTTCTTCGCCATTGAATTGATTAATTCATGGTAATTTTTACTTTTGTTAGAAGAATTAGTTTCGATATCTTATTAGGTGAACTATTTCACAAACAATGTAAATTTAAAATTAAGTTGATATTATTGTATATACCAAAATATTTGCCCCTACATAGAACCTGTAACAGTCTTGGATGTAGGGGAAACATCCAAAGATTTGAACTTTAGAATTTTGAAACAAAAATACTCTGATAAACATTGTCAATTGTCTAATGTTTTGTTTGTTCATTTGTCAGAAAGTTCTCACCAAACTGATTAATAGAACTGCAAATCTTCAATTACGAATAGTGGAAGCATTTTCATTAGGAATATTATTGAATCTGCTTACAATACAGATTACAAAAACAAGTAATTTGAACATTAGCAGTGGTTTGTATAATTTAGATCCATTTTTGATTTATCAGTTAGAGGGCGATTTGAGTAGGATCATTGATACACATTTATCTCACAAATATCTTATTGATATTCCAATATCTCATTAAAGACATTGTACTAAGAGTACCTCACCTTTTTCATGCCTATATATCCACACCCACTGAACTGTAAACTCACCCTTCTGAAGATATATTACTAAATACGAATTACTTAAGGAAATTCCTGTCTTAATCATTCCATCGTGGTCTGACACTGTCAAATGTAATATTTATATAATATATTTTCATTAATTTTATAATTATATACATATATATATATATATATATATATATATATATATATGAATGAAAACTCACACCCCAGAAGTGACTCGAACCCATACTCCCAGAAGCAACGCAACTGGTAACTACAGGGCGCCTTAATCCGCTTGACCATCACGGCCGTCAAAAGGAAGTGATAGCCGAGGCTATTTGAGCCACTTCCCCGACGGCAACTCGGATGGTAATCTTGGGCATAGCATTTCACCAAATCACCTCATTCTTTGGGGCACACGTGAGGAACACAAATGCGAACAAGCCTGAATGGTCCCCAGGACTATATGCGAATGAAAACTCACACCCCAGAAGTGACTCGAACCCATACTCCCAGAAGCAACGCAACTGGTAACTACAGGGCGCCTTAATCCGCTTGACCATCACGGCCGTCAAAAGGAAGTGATAGCCGAGGCTATTTGAGCCACTTCCCCGACGGCAACTCGGATGGTAATCTTGGGCATAGCATTTCACCAAATCACCTCATTCTTTGGGGCACACGTGAGGAACACAAATGCGAACAAGCCTGAATGGTCCCCAGGACTATATGCGAATGAAAACTCACACCCCAGAAGTGACTCGAACCCATACTCCCAGAAGCAACGCAACTGGTAACTACAGGGCGCCTTAATCCGCTTGACCATCACGGCCGTCAAGCGGATTAAGGCGCCCTGTAGTTACCAGTTGCGTTGCTTCTGGGAGTATGGGTTCGAGTCACTTCTGGGGTGTGAGTTTTCATTCGCATATAGTCCTGGGGACCATTCAGGCTTGTTCGCATTTGTGTTCCTCACGTGTGCCCCAAAGAATGAGGTGATTTGGTGAAATGCTATGCCCAAGATTACCATCCGAGTTGCCGTCGGGGAAGTGGCTCAAATAGCCTCGGCTATCACTTCCTTTTGACGGCCGTGATGGTCAAGCGGATTAAGGCGCCCTGTAGTTACCAGTTGCGTTGCTTCTGGGAGTATGGGTTCGAGTCACTTCTGGGGTGTGAGTTTTCATTCGCATATAGTCCTGGGGACCATTCAGGCTTGTTCGCATTTGTGTTCCTCACGTGTGCCCCAAAGAATGAGGTGATTTGGTGAAATGCTATGCCCAAGATTACCATCCGAGTTGCCGTCGGGGAAGTGGCTCAAATAGCCTCGGCTATCACTTCCTTTTGACGGCCGTGATGGTCAAGCGGATTAAGGCGCCCTGTAGTTACCAGTTGCGTTGCTTCTGGGAGTATGGGTTCGAGTCACTTCTGGGGTGTGAGTTTTCATTCGCATATAGTCCTGGGGACCATTCAGGCTTGTTCGCATATATATATATATATATATATATATATATATATATATATATATATATATATATATATATATATATATATATATATATATATATATATGTTTCATTCTTCTCTTGAAACGTTCAGCCTTGACATTTTCTTAACAATCTGTCTCTTTCTTTCTCTCTCTATTTGTCTCTCCTTCACCCCCATCGAACATTCGCATCCGTCCAGTGGCAATTCTCTGCTTGGCTTGATATGCCAGAAATTTGCATATATATTAGTATGAATATATTTGTATGCATTCGTGTTTTTCTCTCTTTGAACAATACCAGAACATTGATAGTTTAGTCTGAGTGCACTTTGTTAGCTTGCCACTTTGTTCTGACGATACTTTGCAAATAAATTTTATCTCTCTGAATTCTCCTTATGTAGTTGCTAAATAATTTTTAGAAGTTTTATAGGTATTGTTTTATTCTTATAGTGAATATTACTATAACTGTTATTGTTAATATGACAAGTATTAGTGTTAATATAATAAGAGTATTATTGTTCTTTTTATTATAATATTGTTGTTTATATATATTATAAATTAACATTATTATTTCGTGTTTATTTGCAATTTAGATATTATTATTTTTGGTTGTTGCAAGAGGGAGCTGTATTCTGTACCATTTCCTGTATCAGTTTGGATACTCTCTTTACTTGCATATTATTTATTTCGGTAAGGTGGGCGTCATAGAATTATGTATGTATTGAATAAAATTTTGTAATTGTTCATTTATATGAAATATGCCTGAAGTCATTGTATTATTCCTTATGAATCTACATTATTTACATTCATTATTATTTCTAGAATGATACGATCGTTAAAATGGTTTGGTTCATTCTATGGAACTCTATTTTAAATGGCACCTTGTAGCCTCTCTCTCTCTCTCTCTCTTTCGTCAAGTTGCTTATTCTTGAAAGATGGAGCTGAAGGAAAGCTGGTGTGATGCTATGTATGCATTTCGTTGTTGTCAAATTTTAGTCATGCATTATTATGAATCTTGGGTTTTGTCTCATTACTTTTGGTATGACCACTAACCAAACTGAAACCAAAGTCTTAACTTCGGTTAGAAAAATAACCGAAGCCCTATGCATACTCTACGTATCTACTTCTTAATCTAACTAGTTAGTGAAAAAGGGCCACACTAACCAAATGGCTTGGTTAGTACTGAGTGTTGGTTCTGACAACTGGGCAGTAAACGTTGGCACGGTAAATGATAGAAATGATGCCTCACACACTCGTATTGCAAAGTGTCAATCTCACTAGTTTCTCGCAAAGTGTCAATCTCACAAGTCACAATCTCACCTCTCACCAGTTTAAAATGCAGACTCAGGCTCATTATATCTGCCATGTCGCTATGAGAGATAACATACAAATGAGAGAATGAGCTCAAGACACTTAATCTATAAATTGAGATGCGAAGTGTTGCGAATGAAAGGAGCAACACTTCCACTTCTACTAGATTCTCAACCGTTTCTAAACCAATAATAGAGAAGATAAGTTATTTTAAGAAGTTACATGGGACTGAGTTTTTAGGGTAAGACTCCACAACTGTTCAAATTTCAGGTTTATTAGATAACGTTTAGCTATGTATATATATATATATATATATATATATATATATATATATATATATATATATATATATATATATATATATATATATATATATATGTGTGTGTGTGTGTGTGTGTGTGTTTAAATCACGAAAAATAAACACGTGATAAAAAATGTGACAGTGTCAGACCACAGATGAAGAATTGAAACAGGAATTTCCTTAAGGACTTTCGTATATTAATACATCTTTAGAAGGAGTGACTGATTCCTTCTGACTTAGACTCCTTCTGAAGATGTATTAATATACGAAAGTACTTACGGAAATTCCCTTTTCAATTCTTCCTCCGTGGTCTGACACTGTCATATATATATATATATATATATATATATATATATATATATATATATATATATATATATATATATATATATATATATATATATATATGTGTGTGTGTGTGTGTGTGTGTGTGTGTATATCACGAAAATAAACACGTGATTAAAAATGTGACAATGTCAGACCACGGAGGAAAATGAAACAGGAATTTCCCTAAGTACTTTCGTATATTAATACATCTTCAGAAGGAGTGATTTTACAGATCGAGTGATGGGTATAAATATGGGTATAATATAAATACATGGGCCATTGAGCCGCGTCAGATGAGCCAATTGGCTGCATCAGATGGGCCAATGGGCCGTCTGCAGTGTCCACGTATCGTACCTCACCTCACTCCACTATTCCTCTCCTGCCTATTTATACCCATCACTCGATCTGTAAAATCACTCCTTCTGAAGATGTATTAATATACGAAAGTACTTAAGGAAATTCCTGTTTCATTTTCCTCCGTGGTCTGACATTGTCATATATATATATATATATATATATATATATATATATATATATATATATATATATATATATATATATATATATCAAGGTGGCAACTGCCACCTTGTTGGCCAGTGTTCGAGTCCCCTGGTGGGTTGAGTGTCTAAAAAAGTTTTAAACTTCAGCTACTGGAATAGGGTAGTCTGTGCATTATATATATATATATATATATATATATATATTATGATGTACACTTTATTATGCAAGGTTATACAGTTACATATCTGATTTCATACAAAAAATGAACATTAAGAGGACACAAGAAAAAGTTCGCTTCCTAGAGGCTGTAGATTTCCTCGAACTCCTCCGACGCCGGGCAGGAACCGAGGATGCAGCGGGCATTTCCCCTCTGGATCGCGACACTGAGGCGCTGAAAGAGAAAACTTGCTGCTCTAGGGTCTCTTGTGGTGTCAATGAGCTTGGAACCAAGATCCTTAAGAAACCTTCTTGCACTCTCACCCCATGGGCCTAGGGTCTCAGACCCTATTGGAACGAAATTGTACCTTTGATCTAATTGCCTGTACTTGACTGACTTTTGTTTTTCTCTGTGTGTCGCTGCGGCTCCTGCCGTGCCGGCAGAGAGGGTGATGTATGTCGTTGCCAGGGTGGATACGCAAGTATAGTCCCATGCTAACTGCCTGCCACCCTTCCACGGACGCAGTGTGATTCCGTCTGGTCGGCCGGCAAAGCTAACAGAGTCACGGTTCAGTAGGTTGCGGGGCTCTCTCTCCGCTGGACACTGAGCAGAGGCAAGGCTTCTTTTAATGATGTCGTTGACTTCGTCGTGTCTAGTGTGCCAACCACCCGATTTTCCACAGTGCAGGCCATGCAATCCATATTCGTCAGCATCTGCCTCGCCGCAAATACACCTGTGAACAGTGTGGATAGGGGCAGCAAGGCGCAGAGCGACTGCAATACGGAGCTCCTGCGGATCAAGACGTGTGCCTGTCGCAGACATAGGGACTGCCAGAAGGAAGTCCCCTGCATGGGGAGCCTGCACAGCTGTGAGGCGTGCACGATCACTGGGGGTTGTTGCTGCCTCCAGCAAAGCTGTGGCTTCTTTGTCTACAATGGGGCTGTCCCAACTGGATTGTTTCTTGGCTTTCGGCATATATATATATATATATATATATATATATATATATATATATATATATATTATATATATATATTTATATATATATTTATATATATATATATATATATATATATATATATATATATATATATATATATATATATATATATATATATATATATATTTCTCTGTGTGTATATATAAGATCTCAGGGATCTCAGTTGTGAATGTCCATTAATAAATAATAGAAATGGAGGCGATGACAATCTGTCGTCTAAAGCTCGATATTATTATGTTGTAGATGCCGATTATCTTCCAGTAAGAGTGGACATAAAACATGAAGGAGGACTGGAATAGTGTGCGTCCGATAAATTAATATACCAAACTATTATCTGAATTGATTGAACAAATTTTTTTTATTCTCGTGAAAGCTTGAAGCGATAGGTAACGATAAATGATGAATTTCTTAATGAGTTTTGCTTGTTTCTCTTCAGTTATATTAGTGTGCTTTGATATTCAAAGTGCAACATTGGTGCTCACAATAACATTGATCGATAGACTGATACTGTGACAAGCACTAGATCCTTCTTGGATCAATGTGATCATATTATTCTATTTATATTTATCGTTCTATTTTTATTAATATTATAAGAGTGAAAAGGAAAGAAAGAGGAAATTGAGTGAATGTCATGTAATAATCCACTGAAATAAAAAATAAATCACTATTCTCCTTCGCTTCTATCTTTAATTTCTTTCCTCATGATTTTGCTTCCAATACTCTCTCTCTCTCCTCATTTTTTGAACCATATGTATCAACCTATTATAATAATTCCCCTTTTCTAACTCAACCATTCACACTCTCAACTAAACCTTCACCTTTTATTAACCCTCAATCTTCCCTCTCTCATCTCCGGAATCATCTCCCTCAACTCTATCTTCTCCCTCAACCACGGTCTCCCCCAACTCCCCCTAAACCACCTCCCTCCCTCATCAACATCTTATAAGTTTTCTCTCATGTATGCGTAATACTATGCTTCACGAGGGACGCTCTAACTTCCAGCTATACGCCACAGGTATACCCCGTAAAAAAAATGGA
Organism: Procambarus clarkii; assembly: GCF_040958095.1. Classification (NCBI taxonomy): domain Eukaryota; kingdom Metazoa; phylum Arthropoda; class Malacostraca; order Decapoda; family Cambaridae; genus Procambarus; species Procambarus clarkii. Next base: position 37,250,341 of record NC_091167.1, read on the forward strand.
AATAAAGGCCTTGTAAACACATTTCCGAGGCGTGCGTTGGTGGTCGCAAGAGGGTGCTATACAGCGCCTTAGAGAGTAATTCCATGAATGTCACTTTAAGTGCAAAAAAAGCAGCTTTTATTCTATAAATTTCGCGGTGGTAATTTTAGCATGTGAATTTTGTTTGTCTTAATTATGTCTTATATAGTTTCTAGACTAGAGAATTTTATTTGCACTCTGCTTCTGCTTGCTAACTCCACCACCTGGTGACAGGTTAGAATATATTTACACACACGCAAGTATATTTTATTTAATATTTTTCCTTCTCTCTCTCTCTCTCTCTTTCTCTCTCTCTCTCTCCCCTCCCTCCCTCTTAAGTCCCTTCTCTTCCCTCTTCGGTCAGTTCGCCTCAGGAACTCCATTTAACAAGGTAAACAGCCCTCTCCACACCTCCCGTTCGCTGCACACACATTACTGGCCATCACGTCTCCCCACAACTCAAACATACACATGCGCACCCTCATACATGTGCGCATGCAAATGCGCACATGTACATACACATGCACGCGTATATGTGTATATCCTGAGAAAAACAGAAAAGGTAGAAAATAAAAGCCTTTTGAAATTAATTAAAAAAATTAATAGACAGCCTTCAAGAAAATAGGAAAAACAGAGTAGCAAAAAAGATTGAGTGATCACCATCATAAGTAAGGACGGCGTTATTTTAGGAGAAAACTATTTAATGCACCTGGTATTGATAGCTAAAAGGTTAAATCTCATTAGTCATCAACAATGATAGGTACGCCCTGATAGGCATACATATACAAAAACAACTTTCCCCCATTGCATGCACAAGATCTGCAACCACTTACGGTCGTGAACTATGAAGCTTAATCCTGCCGGAGTTAATAGGGTAGCACACACACTGCACACACACACACACACACACCACTTGATTGACAGTTGAGAGGCGGGACCAAAGAGCCAGAGCTCAACCCCCGCAAGCACAACTAGGTAAGTACACACACAGGAGAAATGGTCTAGAAAATGGCTACTAAAGTTCAACTCAGGAAAGTGTAAAGTAATGAAATTAGGCGAAGGAAGCAGAAGGCTGAACACAAGATACTATCTGGGAGGTGATATCCTGCAAGAGTCAAATAGAGAGAGAGATCTGGGGGTTGATATCACACCGAACCTGTCCCCAGAGGCCCACATCAAAGGGATATCATCAGCGGCATATGCTAGGTTGGCCAACATAAGACTGTCTTTAGAAACTTGAGTAAGGATTCGTTTATGTATATAAATCCTGTATACCACTTATGCCAGACCAATCCAGGAATATGCTGCTCCAGCCTGGACTCCATACCTAGTTAATCACAAGACAAAGTTAAAGATTCATCGGTATGCCACCAGACTCGTCCCGGAACTGAGAGGTATGAGTTACGAGGGAAGGCTGAAGGAGCTGAACCTCACGTCCCTGGAAAAGAGAAGAGTAAGGGGAGACATGATAATCACCTACAAAAATTCTCAGGGAAATTGACAGAGTGGACAAAGACAAACTCTTTTGCACGGGTGCAACACGAACAAGGCGACACAAGTGGAAACTTAGTATCCAAATTTGCCACAGAGACATTAGAAAAAAATATTTCAGTGTCAGAGTATTTAACAGGGACTGCATTAGGAAATGATGCGGTGAGAGGCTGACTCCATACACAGTTTCAAATGTAGATATGATAGAGCCCAGTAGGCTCGGGAATCTGTACACCAGTTGATTGGCTCTTTGGTACCGCCTCTCAACCGTCAAAGCTCAGTCCCCGCAAGCACAACTAGGTGAGTACAACTAGGTAAGTACACACACGCTCACACAAATGCTCACACACATACACACCCACACGCACAATTATATTTTGACAAACAAAATATTGACAATATCTCATATGTTCTGCATAGTCATTATCAGCAATAAAATATTTTGGGAACCGTCAACACGTGATTGTCTTTCAGGAGAGACGAATTCCACGCACGAAATAACCACTAAAGAATTTGCCAAACAAAACAAAACCACAATATAAAATTTCTAAACTCACCAACGTAGGTCTCGAATGCTTAATATAATAATTGTCAGTTATTCACTAATTTGTATATGTATATGCATACATAAGCTGAGTTAGAAAAATATATAAATTGCAAAAAATAGGGTTTGAGTGACTACAAAACTTAACATATAAGCATTTTCATGTGCAAACCACGCTAAACATTTTACAAAAATATTTGACACCTAAAAAGGATTTACGCGAAAACCTATATAAAAAATGAAGGTCTACCAAAATATTTTGAACACGGGTCCACCGATTGCAATAAATTAATAATATGAAAATATATAATATTTCTAGAGTAAACTATACTCAATTTACATAATATGTGATAAGTGTATGCAAATATATACCATGCTGGGTGTAACATATATATATTACAAATAACTGTAAAACTGTGAAAACAAAGTATTTCATATATTGTGTATATTGCATGTAGTGGCTTTAGATATATGTTTTTTCTTACTCAAACAGGAAATTAATATATGTGAATTTTGAATATTCGTTTCAAGTCATACAACAGAGACCTGAATCAATTATCCCGAATGTCAGTCGTTGTGACAAAAGATGGGTGAACGAATGGATTTATAAATAGTCTCGGCAGTATAGGTGGGATCGTTCTCGGCTCACAATCGGGAAACCCTGGTTCGAATGCTAGGCGGGACAGAAGCGTTTGGCCACGTTTCTGATCACCGAATGCCTTTCTTCATCCAGCAATACCCGGGATGGTTACTAAGCTTGTTGTGGGGTTACATCCTGGGGAAGGTCAGTAGTTCCATCTTTAGAGAACCTTGATATAAGTCTAATATGTGTATGTATATATGCTAAGGCTTCCTGTTCCAGACAGGATTTGCTGTTATGTCAGGAAGCTATAAGTATTATAGGCAGCCACACTGAATAATGCCCGAACACACTTGTACACATAAACACACTATTATACACAAACACACAAACACAAACACACGCAAACACAAACACACTCAGGGGCAGAGAAGGGGAGACTATTTGTGTAGGATTGTACACGAACAAGGAGACACAGATGGAAAGTTCCCAAATGAGCAACAGAGGCATTTGAAAGAATTTTTACACGGTCAGGGTTAAGTTCAAATGAAATGAGTTAGGAAGCGAAGTGGTCAAGGCCAACTCCATAAAAAGTTTTAAACGAATAAATGACAGAGCCATACGCGCTTTGGAGCTTATTCACCAACCGATTAAGAGTTGACAGGCGGTACCTAAGAACCATGTATCACCCTCTGCAAATAAAAGTAGGTGAGTACACTCACACCCATATTCACCCTCGCACACACTTAACTGAAATGCATTGAAAGAGGTTATGGAAGCCACCTCCATCCACAATTTTTTGGCTTGATTCGACAAAGAACTCGAACGTCAGAATTTATAAATAATACCAAACAGGTATAAACAGGGCTAGCAGGCGTGGCACCCTGAGTTAGACATCAATTCTTCGTCTAAGTGATAGGTAAGTAGTGATAGGTAAATACGAAACACACACACACACACACACACACACACACACACACACACACACACACACACTGCGAGCTGGCTGGCTGAGTAGACAGCGTTCTAGACTCGTGGACCTAGGGACCAGGGTTCGATCCCGGTAGCCGGCGGAAAAACAAACGGGCAGAGTTTCCTTCACACTGATGTTACCTAGCAGTAAATAGGTACCTGGGAGTTAGACAGTTGCTACGGGCAGCTTCTTGTATGTGTGTGTGTGTGTGTGTGTGTGTGTGTGTGTGTGTGTGTGTGTGTGTGTGTGTGTGTGTGTGTGTGTGTGTGTGAGTGTGTGTGTGTGTGACAAAAAATTAGTTAGCTGTTAGAAACAGTTCATTGACAGTTGAGAGGCGGGCCGAAAGAGCAGAGCTCATCCCCCGCGAGCACAACTAGGTGAATACAACTAAGTGAAGACACACACACACACACACACACACACACGCAAAGATCTAGGAGTTGATATCACACCAAACCTGTCTCCTGAAGCCCACATCAAAAGAATAACATATGCAGCGTATGCGAGGCAGGCTAACAACAGAACTGCCTTCAGGAACCTGTGTAAGAAATCATTCTGAACCTTTTATACCCCATATATAAGACAAATCCTGGAATATACGGCCCCAGCATGGAACCCGCACCTTGTCAAGCACAAGGCGAAGCTTGAAAAAGTTCAAAGGTATGCCACTACACTAGTCCCAAAACTAAGAGGCATGAGTTACGAGGAAAGGCTGTGTGAAATGCATCTCAATATACTGGAAGACAGAAGAGTTAGGGGAGACATGATCACGATCTACAAAATTCTCAGACGAATTTACAGGTTAGATAAAGATAAACTGTTTAACACGGGTGGTACGCTAACAAGTGGACACAGGTGGAAACTGAGTACCCAAATGAGCCACAGGGGCGTTAGAAAGAACTTTTTCAGTGTCAGGGTAGTTAACAGATGGAATGCATTAGAAAGTTATGTGGTGGAGGCTGATTCCATACACAGTTTCAAATGTAGATATGATAGCGCCCAGTAGGCTCAGGAGTCTGTACATCAGTTGATTGACAGTTTAGAGGCGGGACCAAAGAGCCAACGCTCAACCCATGCAAGCACAACTAGGTGAGCACACACACACACACACACACACACACACACACACACACACACACACACACACACACACACACACACACACACACACCGATCTAAAACCTCAATAACACACCAACACAAATTTTCCGTCCATTATAACAGTACATTTACCGCCTGGAATCCCTGCCGCTAAGACCTGGGATCGGAAACGAAACGACACGCAGACAGGAGAAATGAAGAGTAATACCGTAGTGGTCTCACCACTGACGCCTTCACAATGCTGGCCCAGATAATCTTAGCCAATATCTTTTTATTAATAATCATTATAGTCATAAACCTTCGGCAGTGTGAGCTGATGATTCGGGACCCGATGCGATTATTTTAGTGTCATCATTTCAGGTCTTAGCGTGTATATGTGTGTGTGTAGGAATGTTGTTACTCTCCTCGTCACACCATCACGACCCAATTCTGATTTTCCTCCAGGTTTATATTCATATATTTTGAGGAGATTTATTACAGGAATAAGTCGGAGGGTTGATGTATTTTATATCGCTTCTGGAATTTTTAAGGATGTGTGTGTACTCACCTAGTTGTGCTCACCTAGTTGTGCTTGCGGGGGTTGAGCTCTGGCTCTTTGGTCCCGCCTCTCAACCGTCAATCAACAGGTGTACAGGTTCCTGAGCCTATTCGGCTCTATCATATCTACACTTGAAACTGTGTATGGAGTCAGCCTCCACCGCATTGCTTCCTAATGCATTCCATTTGTCAACCACTCTGACACTAAAAAAGTTCTTTCTAATATCTCTGTGGCTCATTTGGGCACTCAGTTTCCTCCTGTGTCCCCTAGTGCGTGTGCCCCTTGTGTTAAATAGCTTGTCTTTATCAACCCTGTCGATTCCCTTGAGAATCTTGAATGTGGTGATCATGTCCCCCCTAACTCTTCTGTCTTCCAGCGAAGTGAGGTTCAATTCCCGTAGTCTCTCCTCGTAGCTCATACCTCTCAGCTCGGGTACTAGTCTGGTGTGTGTGTGTGTGTGTGTGTGTGTGTACTCACCTAGTTGTACTCACCTAGTTGTGTTTGCGGGGGTTGAGCTCTGGCTCTTTGGTCCCGCCTCTCAACCGTCAATCAACAGGTGTACAGATTCCTGAGCCTATCGGGCTCTGTCATATCTACACTTGAAACTGTGTATGGAGTCAGCCTCCACCACATCACCCCCTAATGCATTCCATTTGTCAACCACTCTGACACTAAAAAAGTTCTTTCTAATATCTCTGTGGCTCAAAGTTCTTTCTAATATCTCTGTGGCTCTGTGTGTGTGTGTGTGTGTGTGTGTGTGTGTGTGTGTGTGTGTGTGTGTGTGTGTGAGTGTGTGTGTGTGCGTGTGTGTGTGAGTGTGTGTGTGTGTGTGTGTGTGTGTGTGTGTGTGTGTGTGTGTGTGTGTGTGTGTGCGCGTGTGTGTGTGTGTGTGTATGTGTGTAAGTTTGTTTTTGCTTGTGTGTGTGCGTGAGCGCTTGCGTGTTACATGCTCGTAAACTTATCAGTGAGAATGTGTGTGTCTTTGGGTGTTTCATCAAGCTGTATCCAGCCCCTGTTATTGTAGCTTGGCTAATATACCTTAACATGGCAAACTCATCTACAAAATCCCTGTTTCCAAACAACGTGGCGACCGTAAAAACACCTGCTCTACGTGCCTGCATTATTTCACAAAACAACCGAACTCCTCCCAGCTGGACCACTCAAAACTTGCAAAAATACTTTTATGCTTCCCATATTATTCCCATTCAACATTTAAAATACAAGTTATTTTCTATAGCATACTCTAACTATACTCATTCAAAACTCCTATGAGTATGTCAACATATTTATTAATAGTGAGAGACAATAAAGTGAAGCTTTATTAACCCATCATATGTATAAATATGCACGTATCATCTTCTTATATCAAGTATTACGAAAGCATGTGTTCCAACTTTAGTGCTGTGTGTCACAGAAGGAACGGCCCCTCAGTCTACCTTCTATGCTATCTAGGACAATCGCACACAGCTTATTCTGCACGTTATGGCCTGTGGTTTGTGTCAATTAAATTAGCTGGGAGACGTACTGGTGGGGTCCTGATAGCAGAGGTTCATGCTCTGTCCATCAAGATAGGCACTGGTGTTTCCACTAACCTCACTCCTCATCAGAAGACACTTGTAATCTTTCACTCACATGTACTGTTGTCTTGATCTTGCACTTAGATTTTATACTCTTGGTCCCTGGTCTGCAGCTCTCATGGCAAGCTGTTGCCCTCTTCCTTCGCATGTTTTATCTGTTGGTCTTCGTCCTTCACTCACGTGTTGAGCTGTTGTCCTCATTATTTATTCTCATATTGTATTGCTGTCCTCATCATTCACTCACATTTTTAATGTCCTATTACTCAGCGTGATAATGGTCCAGGACGGACAGGAACGTCGGTCTGTTCGACGTCAAAATAAACATCATTTTCTGATGTGTGGTTTAGTCATCATTTTCTAACGGTGTAATCACCTTTCACTCATATAGTATACTGTTGTTCTCACCAATCACTCGCTCAGCATTTTCCTCATCTATCACTGCCAAATTATAATGCTGTCTATGCCTAATTCTATTGGCAATTATTTTCATTGCCAATAGAACTGTTAGAAATAATATTTGTATTAATGTTATCTTCATAACCATTAGTAGCATTAGTAGTACTGTATATATATATTATCATTGTAATAAAATTGTCATGGCATTATCCAACCAGGACGATTGGGCGTCTGAAGTATTGTCTAGAATCGGCCCTATTTCCCAACACTTGATCGTCTACAATGATCGTCTACAATGACCATTGATCATTGAGAGGATAAATGGTGCGGTGATCACGGTACTGTGTACGTTTCAGCCCGTCCTCCAAAAATGGGGTGGTAAATGTAACATCACAAATAAGTGCAATTATGTACTATTCATAGCAGTCAGGAATTGTACTTATTATCACTTTGTATTATATCGTACTGTCAAAATATATTGTGAATATATGAGTTTACCTGAAAAGCTTTATAGAAAACCACGACCTTACCTAACCGTCTTAGTAATTGAAGATAAGCATTTTATTGCTTCTTAATTACAATTATACTTAACCTATAGCTATACTGATATTACAGTTATATAAAATTAATGAAACAAAACTAAAATATATAAATAAATTTTAAAGTAACTCAGGATATTTTCCAAATTTGTATAAAATCTCTATTTTTAATAAAACTAAAAAAGAAATTCCTGAAATTTAAAACATGTGAATAATTAATTTAACCATAAAACCTCATCCTAAAATTCTGAGTGTCTTAATAGAAAACGAGGAGAATAAATGTGGAGGTAAATATAACAGCCCCATAATGCAATTATGTGCAATGAATAACAGTAAGGATATGTACTTATTATACTAAGTAATAAATCGTACTGTCAGTTCGGACGATGAGTTTCTGTGCTTAAGGGTGATACTAGACACCATGGGTTCGAATCCTGGCCGGGTGATATATGAGATTCTCATACAGTCCTTCTCATATATATATATATATATATATATATATATATATATATATATATATATATATATATATATATATATATATATATATATTGTTATTTATGCTAACGGAGACGAACAGAAAAAATCTTGTTTACACTTTGCGGTAAAAAAACTTTTCACCAATAATGCAAAAACATTTTATGTTGTAATTTACGTAATATAATAATATACGTCGTCACATCATCAATGGGTTCGAGATCTGTATTTCTGGTCGATCTCAAACCCATTGATGATGTGACGACGTATATTTAATGTTGTAACTAGATTTCAAGATTGTAACTTACTTAGCTAAATGAATTGAGGAATTCGGTCCCTGAGCCCATTATGTGCCTCTGTAACCCTTTCCACAACCCCCCGCAAGATGGGTAGAGGTTGCCTAATAAATTAACTAAACTAAGCTGTTGTAATGCATACAATTTAAAGCACCGTTTTGCATGTTATTCATTTGACTTTTTATCATTATGTTTGAGTTTTAAATATATATCTTTAAAGTAAGTAAACATTTTAAACGAGCCACATTTAAGCAAAAATTCCAATTAAAATATACTTATTTTTTTTTTTACATTTTGTTAGGTTAATCTTGATAATATTGAGTTCTCAATAAACTCAAACGTTTTCAAACATGATGGAAAAGTAAAGAGAAAAACTAAATTTTTGAGAGGAGAGATAATGAAAGTTATTGAGAGTTTGAAAGAGAAAAATAAAGTGACACAGAGACAGTTAATGAACAATAAAGTTGGGTACAAAAATATAGATTTTTTGTTAATATTCGATGGTAAAACAGAACACTTGCATAGTGCATAACAAGCACGCGGTAAAATATGGGAATGAGAATGAAACAGCAATCAACAAAGCCACCGTCCTCCCTAATCCAATAATTGCACCATCACCTCTGAGAAGCAACAATTAACGCCAGTTAGAAGAGAGGATGAGAAGTTAACCTATTCTGTCATTCCTTCTTCTATCTTTATGCTTCCACTTCCTTTCGTTCCCACCTCACATATTTTTTTTTAAGCTTAACACTAATCCTCACTCTCTTCTTAATGTTCATAGTGTTGTGTTTCCTCTCACCTCGCCTAATAATAATCCACTGTATCTAGCTTCTACCTTTCTTCGCCTCTCCTCCCTTTCTTATTAACTCAACTCCATATCACTTTCCTAGGCCCTCTTTTCCCAATTTCTAACCCCTGTCTCCTATATATTCTACCTTCTTCCCCTATTTCATATTTTTATCCAATGCCCATATCTCGTCTCCCTTCTCCTGCTTTCACGAACCCCTGTTATTTCCTCTCCTGCTTCCTCGCTTCATGTTGTGTGTCCCCTACCTTTCTCCTGCAGCCGCGGTGTAAACAACATCCAGGGCTGTAATTAGTGATGTCTGGCAATCGTTGAATTAAATTATGTAAACACACATGAATGAATAGCTCGATATATATATATATATATATATATATATATATATATATATATATATATATATATATATATATATATTTATATATATATATATACACATATATACATATATATATATATATATATATATATATATATATATATATATATACACATATATACATATATACATATATATATATATATATATATATATATATGTCGTACCTAATAGCCAGAACGCACTTCTCAGCCTACTATTCAAGGCCCGATTTGCCTAATAAGCCAAGTTTTCATGAATTAATGTTTTTTCGTCTACCTAACCTACCTAACCTAACCTAACCTAGCTTTTTTTGGCTACCTAACCTAACCTTACCTATAAATATAGGTTAGGTTAGGTTAGGTAGGGTTGGTTAGGTTCGGTCATATATCTACGTTAATTTTAACTCCAATAAAAAAAAATTGACCTCATACATAGAGAAAAGGGTTGCTTTATCATTTCATAAGAAAAAAATTATAGTAAATATATTAATTCAGGAAAACTTGGCTTATTAGGCAAATCGGGCCTTGAATAGTAGGCTGAGAAGTGAGTTCTGGCTACTAGGTACGACATATATATATATATATATATATATATATATATATATATATATATATATGTGCACATACTAGATGGGGTATGCCGCGGCTCACTCACACAACATACAGGTCTTTCCCATCCCTCACACAAGTCTTGTTCAAAGTCACACACACACACACACACACATCCTCCCAGGTGCCTCTCTCTCCACAGAGGAACCCTCCTTGTCTCGACTTCAACACTATTCCTCTCCATCTTAACCCTCGTGCATAAACACCGTTCCTATCCCCCACCACACACAACCTCCTCATCTTTGGCAACATACATTCGATCTCACAGTCTCCACGTATCTTCCGCATATACACATAATAAGACTTAATCGAAATTCTCATATTAGGCAAAATTTTAATTAATTTTGTCAATAAATATGTTAACAATAATAACACCCTTCCCTTAAACCCTTTAAAACACCTTTCAACTGTTACGACATTCTTCACCCCATCATCTTTTCTCCCTCACACATCTTCTCCATCTCACCTCATCACTGTAACTATTTTCACCATACAGACTATTGACGTTTGATTCAACGTCGATAACAGTGTTTTTTTTTTTACAGCTGGAGAGACTAATGTTAATACTCAATGGTCAATAAAACCCACATTTCAGAATTTAAATTAGTCATTAGTTGTCGCAATAGGAGCCAATGCTACTTAATGGGAGGCATGGGGGTTCGCCCCCTGCAACCTTATGACAATCACAATGATATCACAACTCATCAACGAAAGATGTGTGAAGAGTAACTGCAAAAGCCTAGCCTCCAACGGATATAATAATTCATTTTGTCGGAGACAGACAGCCTGTGCACATATATATATTCGTTAGACTGATATCGAGGTCATCCCATGGTCGAAATGACATTCCCTAAGATGTAATATCGCAACAGTTGATTTACACTCCCGGCTTTCTATTTACTGCTAGGTGAACAGAGGCATTAGGTGAAATAAAACGTGCCTATTCATTTCTGCACTATCGTTTGTCTGTTTTGTTTAAGGATAGAGACCAGATGATTATGGCTAGCTTCATTCAACATTCAAGATAATTAGCTGGCATGGGAGTGCCACAGACTCGTCGAGGTCGATCCCAGTGCTATATTTTAGGAATTTCGGCATCTATAGCGAACCCCCAATTATATTTTCATGGAGTCAAGTCTTAAATCTGAGATGTGTTTTCTGTAGATTTGACAATTTTTTTCAGTGCAATGTAATACATACATTAAATTTTATTTTCTTCATAATTTGTAATATTTTACATTGCGACTTCAGAGTTAAAACAATAAAACACAAACCCAAAATATTAAATGCACCCAAATTTTCAACATTAAAAATTCTTACCGTGGATAATAATACATTTAAAATGACCTTTCCTGGTCAAACGAAAATTTGAAACAAGCTTAATGATTTTGGAACTTCCAAACGACCAGTCACAGAGCGGGATATCCAGTTAGGGTTAACGAGCGCCGGATCTAATTTGCAAAAGCGATAAAAAGTTACGTCACGTCTCCCAATGACGCGCCGGGCCGCTCTGGTGTAACGTGTGATAACTTATCTATTAATTATGTTGAATATTGGAGGTAATATTTAGCCAAGTTGAAGAGATAAGGCTGAGTAAAGTAAGAAAAATAAGCAATAATAAAATTGCTATATATAAATATATAGCAATTGTCCTCCGAATTGACAGTACGTTTTAATAATAAGTGTAATAAGTACATTTCCTGACTGTCATACATAGTACTTAATTGCACTTATGGGGCTGTTACATTTACCTCCCCATTTTTAGAGGACGGGCTGAAATTTTCATGGGTGATCGACTCTAGTTATCCTAGTCTGTCCTAAGTACGCCCTTCACCAGGTAACCTTTCGACCTGTGCGGGTAGCTCTTTGGCTGTGCAATAAACATTTGCAGTTTCATCAACACAGCTGTGTTTGACCGGCAGTGCGTTAATGACACAATTTTATATTCATGATTAACAGCAAGATTTTTTATATAAATGTAATTACCATCCAATACAGAGATGCTCCTTCCAGGAAAATTGGATGTCACTCCCCGAAGGCTTCCATTAATTCAAATAGATAAGTGGATTTCACTCGATAACTGCTAACCGGCAATTTAAATAGGAATAATTTTGAATTTCAGAACTAATTCTTTGCTCACTCTGGTCTACCATATGATAGTTTTTTTTTTTTTACAATTCTCTCTTCCCATTTTCCATTCCTTACTTCCCTCCTGGTCTTTCTCTATTTTTCTCAAATTTTTGCTCTTCCCCTTTTGCTCTTTCGCTCTTTGCCCAGGTCTTTCTGCCTAATAAAACGTCAATACTTTACGACCTCCCAGTACAGGAGAAAACTTCCATCCGTGGTTACAAACCAGTTCTGTAACCTCCCTGCGCTGACGTGTACTCTAGAAATTATTGAGATACACCTTGGAAACATAACTAAGGGAAAGGGTTCGGTGAACATGGATGAAGCATTGAGAGAGGTTTCTCCTGTTCCTGGTTTCACTATCTGTGTGTTACGGAAGCCTCGTGTCTCGTGGTGCTGGCAGAAGAGGTATGTGGGTCAGGATCAGGGTGAATTAGGGGTCTCAGTGAAGGGTGAGTTGGGGGTTCAAGTATGTTTATTGAGACAAGAAAAAATACATCTCAAAGGGATAGAGTAGCTTAGGCTATTTCTACCCCCCTGTTTTGAGTTTCAGGGGAGGGGAAGGTCAGTATGCAGATGCTGGGTGCGGCGGTGAGGAGCAGGTAGGCAGATGGAGTCAATATAGAGCGAGAGAAGGTAGTGAAGGGTACGATGGGGAATTAGTTGCAAGAGTGGGAAGAAGAGAGTTAATACTTGTTGTAATTATCTCCGGTGGTAGACATAAGATCCTACAGCTGCTCACAACCCAGTAAGGTTATGGACCTCCGCAGTTACATCCATCTGCCTGCATCTCACCCATGCCTCCACTGCTGTCGCACTTCCTTCCTTAATTATTTGTGAGTGTGTGTATTATTTGTGCCTATTATTTTTATCTGCAGGATGGAGCTGTTAATTCTTTGATCCCGCCATTCCAACCATAGATTGTCTAATGTATTGACTCACGACCAAATTTTAAATATTAATTTCTACAACACACATTTCTCTCACATACACGTATACACACACACACAAGCAGCTGTCTAATTCCGAGTTATTTATTGCTAGGTGAATAAAAGCATCAGGTTAACAACTCTGCCCATTTATTTCTGCCTTAGCCAGGAAACAAACCTGGGCACCTTTGGAAACACCCAAGTCCTGTCAATTCAGCCACGTTTATGTGTGTATGTGTTTGTGTGTGAGTGTGTGTTTGTGCGTGAGGAAAGAGTAACATAACATTTATTATTCGCAAGTGAAATAAACAGAGGAAATTATTTAAATTAATAACTCTCAAGTTAATAAGTATTTACAATTTACTGGAGTATTGCATCAGTTGCTTCGTCTGCGAAATTGTAATATTATCATATGGACGGTGTCTCCTGGGCAATATTCATTGCATATTTCTGCTTGCGTTAATATGTGACATGTAATAAGGGTTTGAAGAAGAGTGACTTTAATAACTATCTCTCTCTTTCTCTCTCTCTCTCTCTCTCTCTCTCTCTCTCTCTCTCTCTCTCTCTCTCTGAAGAAGCGAGAAATCTGATGTTCCAAAACATTATGTATGTATGTTTTCAATGCTTCTCTGCTGCATTTAAATTAACACGATGAAACTCGGGGGGCGTATAAGCAAATTAAACTTAAGAAAGATTTTCATTTCATTCTGAACCACAAAATATTTTAATAAATGATGCATGTGTGGACATTTTTAATAACCAGATATTTATACTGGGTGACATACACATACAATACACTCTAATACACAATACAAAAAGATAATATCAGAAAAAAAATATCAAAGTGTTCAGTGAGGATCCAAGAGGTCTTCTTTAAGTACTCTTTATTTTCTTCTCCCAGGCTATGGGTCCCTTCACTTGCACCAGAGGTGGTACCCCAAAAGCTAATAACTTTAGAATGTAAACTCCATGATTGTTTAGACCATAATTATTATTTCCCGTTAACTTTAATTCAGATTGCCAATGTTTCGAATCAGTTTTAGTTTTAAGATCATTTTCTCTAGTGGATTTTCCTGCTAAAGGAGCGAAGGCGCACCATGTTATTCTGTATAAAACGAGTGTGGTAACTGAGCTCTTAGCAAAGTGAGGATTTTATATTCCACACTTTTATTGATCGTAGATGTATCTGCTATGGAATTATCAACTTCGTAATGTAAGATATATATATATCACGTTAGCGTGATTTCTCTATGTTTCGAAGTGAAAAATATCCATTTTTAGATGCACGCAGCTGAAGCTAGAGGGCTAGTGATGGTAATTCCGTGTTGAATATGAAGTTGGAGGTTATAGTTGAAGTGTTAATAGTGATAGGGGGAAGTTGTAAGGCTATTGTTTTGTTATGAGCATTTATATGAGTAGTAATTACTATTATTGTACTATTAACAGTGGTTGTAGTGGAAGTTGATTTTGATGTGTTTTTTGAGTGGCAGCGGAAGTGGTAGAGGTTAAAGCTTAGAGGTCTAAGCAGTGGGTAGGGATGTGGTTGAGGTTAAAGCTGTAGTCTTAGCTGTGGTTGGGGATTTGGTAGAGGCTATTGTTCTTGTCCTAGCAATTGTAGGGGAAGCAATAGAAGGCATGGTTGTAGTATTAGCAGTAGTGAAAAAAGATTATGATTTTAGTCCTCGCAGCGGTAGAAGGCTAGTCCTCCTCAGTGGTAGTAGGGGTTGTGGTATTAGTAGTAGTTAGAATAGGGGAAGAGCTTTAGTGTATAGTCTTTGCAGTGGTAGGAATACTGGCAGAAGTCTAATCAGTTGTTTAAAAGGTGGGATAGGTTCTAGTAGTAGTTCTAGCAGTGGAAGATGTAGTGGTAGATGTGCTGGTTTTAAATAATTCCAAAACTTCTGAAAGCATTCAATGATTCGGTTTTAAACTTCCGTAAATTAAGATCAAACTTTTTTTGATGTTATGAAAAATAATTGTTATGTTTTGAACTCATAATTCAAAGGTATAAAATTATGAATTATTGATTGGGCTTCAGCAATTAAAATATAAGATAGTGGGACCTTATTTACTCAATATACTGAATTACCATATGCGACTAACTGTACAGTCTGCCTTCTCTCTGGAAATATTCTGTTTTATGCTTAATTTTATCTTCTTTTCCTTTCACGTATACACGCGTTCTTTCATAGTGTATGTCAATGCCTAATACCCGCTATCCTGCCGATGGAGGAATACAGCCTATGGCTTGGTTACCTTGATTTAATATGACTATATAAACCCTCCAGATAAAAGCAGTTTAGATTACCTTTACAGACATTAATTTTGTCTGCAGTTAGCTTACGTTAGCTATCATACAATTCGGCCAGGCACCCACTCATTCTCTGTCTGACGAACTCTTCATGACTTTCATCTCTGTCATTGTCTCTATTATCAGACTTTCCTTTATTTTGTTCCTAATATTTACTAGGGCTCAATATGAATATTACTGATGTTCTTATATGATCTTAAAAATAAAATAGTCTTTTATTCTATTTTAAACACCAGTACGCCTGAGCCTTCATTTTGTCACCCGACTTCATTTCACAAATAACGCTCTATCTATATTTTGCATGAACGTAATTCTTGTTTATATGTAACCTAAATACCTTACGGGTTAAATATGATGCATAAATTTAATTTGCAATATAGGGCAGACTTGCAATATAATTTTAACATCAATCTAAGTATTTTATTATTACTTTATGCGTCATTGGCTTGTATATTTTCATTATAGGAGACAAGGAATTGAGGTCATATGCTAGAATTAAGAAGAGTAGGCAGCATGATTCATAAGGAATTTACAAATTAAGGGTTTCATTCTGAACCACTTTTATATTGTTACAATTCTGGCTGGAATGAACAGTTGCAGAGTAGTGAAAATCAAAATTAAAATATTTTTTCATTTTAAATAACACCGCGCTTATAATGTGAGTGATAAGATATGTTGATAAAACACAGTTTAGTATTAATTGCTGCAGAATTAGTAATAATAACAGCAGTGTCAATTAGTAGCAGTTTAGCTGTTATTATTTCTACAACTACAGCTACCACCACCATTCCAATTACCCCTACAACTTACTGTGGAATATTCTAAACCAGCAAAGTACCATTACGACTACTGCATTTATTCCCACGACCAGTGACCCTAAAAATACCATTACCTCTATCATTTCCACTATTATGATCGCTTCTCTTGTACACGCTATCTGCCTGTCTTATCACGCCAAATAAGACTAAAATTAATTTTGGAGAGTTAATTTGTTATCATCCTTCTAAAGCAATGAATCACATGAAATTAAGGGAGGGAAGATTCTTGCAAAAAAAAAAACATGATATGGCCCTTTCTCTTATCTTCAATAACCTGTCTACAAGAAAGTCTTAGGACCAACACCTTATATATATATATGAAATAACGCTCTATCTATATTTTTCATGTACATAATTCTTGTTTATATGTAACCTAAATACCTTACGGGCTAAATATGATGCATAAATTTAATTTGCAATATAGGGCAATATATATTCTGTTATTCTGTCAATATATATATATATATATATATATATATATATATATATATATATATATATATATATATATATATATATATATATATATATATATATATATATATTGTTCAATATACTGTAATATCTGCAAAACTGTATTATTATATGTAACGTCTTTCACAATTCAAAACTTGCTAAATAATCTTTCTCACTCTTTTTCAGAGTTACAAGCAAATATACCTTTACCGTGCTACATTGAACACCTTTCAAAGCTCTCAGGTAAAACTTTCTCTCGTTCTAGTTTCCTGTCTGTAATGAAACGAGAAAATATGTTATCTGGTGGAGGGCAGTCGGTTTTTGGATGTTGATAAATTGCAGAAAGAATTTGCTGAGGTGATCTTGCTCAAATTCCGAAAGTTTCTTACTATAATTAGTATCAACAAAATATTAACTTATTTGTTTTGAGCAACTTTGCTTGTTAACTTTCGATCAATGATTTGTCAAGATAATGGTCGTATTGGGCTGTATCATATCTTCACTTAAAGCCGTACTTTGACACTCTCCTCTATCTTACAGTTTAGTGCATCCATTATATATTTTGACAGTGAATTTTGTCTATTTGGACACTTAGTTTACAACTGAGTTCCCATGCTCGTGTACTTGGTATGGTAAACAGGTTGTCCGTATCTGCTCTCTTTGTTCCCCGAGTGAATTCCTCTAACGTGACGTTTAACCTCCCTTTATTCTTCCCTCGTAACTCATATCTCTGAGCTCTGGGACTAGTCTGGGTGCATACCTCTTCCAACTTTCTCCATTTTGTGTATAATGAGTGGGACTCCACGATGATATGGCGTATTTCAGAGTTGGTCTATCATATATAAAATACAATGTCTTGTATGACTGTGTGTGTGTGTGTGTGTGTGTGTGTGTGTGTGTGTGTGTGTGTGTGTGTGTGTGTGTGTGTGTGTGTGTGTGTGTCAATATGTACTCACCTAGTTGTGCTTGCGTTGGTTGAGCTTTGGTTCTTTGGTCCCGCCTCTCAGCCGTCAATCTACTGGTGTACAGATTCCTGAGTTTCTCGAGCTATATCATATCTACATTTGAAATTCTGTATTGAGTTTGTCGCCACCAAATCACTTTCTAATGCTTTCCATTTACTAACTCCTCCGACACTGAGAAAGTTCTTTCTAATGTGTCTGTGACTCATTTATGTACTCAGCGTCCACCTGTGTCCCCTTGTGCGTGTACCACCCGTGTTAAATCATCCATCCATGTCTGCCCAGTCAATTCACCTAAGAATTTTGAATGTGGTGATCATGTCTCCCCGAGCTCTTCAGTCTTCCTGCGACGTGAAGTGCATTTCATGCAACCTTTTCTCGTAACGCATGCCTCTTAGTTCTAGGACTAGACGAGTGGCATACCTCTGAACTTTCTCCAAATTCGTCTTGAGCTTGACAAGGTATGGGCTCCATGCAAGGGTCGAATACTCAAGGATTGGCCTTACAAACGTGGTATACAAGGTTCTGAAAGATTCCGTACACAGGTTCGTGAAGGCACTTCTGATATTAGCGAGTCTTGCATACTCCGCCGATGTTATTCTTTTGATGTGGGCTTTTGGAGATAGGTTTGGCGTGATATCAACTCCTAGGTCTTTTTCTCTCTCCGTTTCGTGTGTGTGTGTGTGTGTGCTCTCATAACCACGAAACCTTCGTGAAACCACAAGAACCCTGTTATCCTGGCGTTTGACATGTGAACGTTAGTTCGTTGCAATATCATCATCATGGACAACACACTCGGACACGCTGTAGAGTGCACACAGGGATCAGTACTTAATAACATGATCCATCATTCTAAATCCCATAGTCCTTCTGACACGTACAAGTAAATCCTTGCTAATTGGCAAACAGTACGCAAGTGTATGGTAAAGTTTCCGTACTCCCTGAAAAATTTTATGACACTGGAGATATTGTGAAGCCTCCGTGTTATCGACGCGCTCAAGAAAAATATTTTTGGGGGGCAAAACACATAACAACAACTTCTCACCTTGTGATCGCGTTTCCTTGCTCACAGTGCAGTATGTTTCGGTCTCACCACACTAACCTGCGACGTCGATGGCTACCCTTCTCTCATCCCTACCCTAAATCCCTCCCTCCCTCCCTCCCTCCCTCTCTCTCTCTCTCTCTCTCTCTCCCTCTCTCCCTCTCTCTTTCTCAGCACCTTCATACTTCAGCCTCGAGTCGTTACCGTCAAGAGGGCTACGGTGGCGCCTTCCCACGGAGTTACGAGTCCGCCATCAGGAAGGTTATAGCGACACCATCAGCGGCTTTATAGCTACGCCGGAGGAAAAGGGTTACGGGTCCGTCCGTCGGGGGGGGAGTTAGGATACCTCTCTCACCTGACTTACTGAACAGCAGCGATGCTCCTCCCTCCTCCTTAATGTTGTCGGCGCCTGCATGAGTGATTGTTCTAATGAGGTGACCAGTTGGTCACCAGGTGGTCAGTTGCGTTGTATATTAGACGGGGTGTGGTCCCGCATGATTCGCGATGGGTAGAGAGAGGTTTATTGCGAATGGTTACACACACACACACACACACACACACACACACACACACACACACACACACACACACACACACACACACACACACCACTTCCCCAAATACACAGCCTGCAACTACTGGCTGATTGATTAATGAAGATTAAGCCACCCAAGAGGTGGCACGTGCATGAACAGCTCGTAAGTTTTTAGAGTAAATGTATACTGTGTGTGAAGTCGCATTGAAATCGACAGTCCTTAATATGTGGCTGTTACCGCGGAGGAGGATACTGCATGACAGTATTTATGAGGATGTCCATTTTCTGCACACCTTTTTTTTACCAGAATAGTGGCAGTGTTGATGGCTTCAGGGTGGTTACAGCAAGATTCAGGGACCCTTAAAGCTCTTCTAAGGTCGTTGGTTGCATCATATTCCAGGAGATAGTGAAGTAGTGTCTTGTCTGTGATTGTTTGGTAGCAGATGCATTCCCAATCTCTGGGTTCCCGAATTTCCCAGTTGTATTTGTAACCTAGACGTAGTCTATATAATCAATCTGCTATATCCCTGTGGATCCCAATCGGTATATTTAGCCTGTCTAACTTGGTGACCGGAATATACCATATTCCAGATGGCAACTACTGCCTGACTACCAGATACCTATATACTTTTAGGTGAGCGGAGGCCTGAGGTGAAAGGACACACACTCTTTCTCACTCTTTCTCTCTCTCTCTCTCCTATTTTTTCAGAAGGAATGAGCGTTGGATGGTTAGGCAGCATCTTGTAAAGATCTTAAAGTTTTTCATTGCCATATTTCATTATCCTGTGGATAAAATTATTTTTGCTCTGAGTGAACTTGTGTTACATTTGTTTAATTCAATATGTGTATGGATGTTTTGGTATAATGAAACTATTGATAAAAATTCGCTGAATTATTAGACGCTCCGGCTGTTACTTGATGTTCTATCTTCCTCTATGTTTATGTATCTTTCTCTGTCAGTCCTTTCAAATTTTCCCCTCTCTCATTCTTTCTGTTTCTCTCCCACCCTCTCTCTTTCTCCTACCCTCCCATCTCCCTCCCACTATCATCCATTATGGATTACTCTGGACAATATTCTGACCATAATTCTTATTCGGTCCACAAATGGGATATGAATATTCAGCCTGGCTTTCCACCTCTTTTATGCAAATGCTGTTGATGCCAAAATTCCCAGATACTTCTGTCAATTTCATCAATGCGATTAAGAATCGGTCACAGTGATGAAAGCGGGTGGTACCAGTGAGGGGGGGGGGTCTGGTAGCTGAGCGGACAGCGCGCAGGACTCGTAACTCTGTGGCCTGGATTCGATTCCCGGACCAGGCAGAAACAAATGGGCAAAGTTTCTTTCACCCCTGATGCCCCTGTTACCTAGCAGTAAATAGGTACCTGGGAGTTTAATCGCTGTTACGAAGCTGCTTCCTGAGGGTGTGTGTGTGGGGGGGGAACTATTTAATAGTTAGTTACAGTTAATTGATAGTTGAGAGGCGGGCCGAAAGAGCAGAGCTCAACCTCCGCACGAACAACTAGGTGAATACAACTAGGTGAATACGAGTTTTTCACTATATCGAGCATTGTGTAGTCAATATACATATTTGTCCTATTGTTCATTATAATTTGTGGTCTATGTTTGTTATTTTGATAAGTCTCGTTCAGAGTTTTATGTCATACAACGATTATTTTTTAGTTAGAAACGTCAGCTAGATTAGATGATACTTAACATGAAAAATGGAGAATTACTTGGATATTGGGTTATTTTATCACAAGTATTCATATTAACACAATATTAGTGGTTTAGAATCACACACGGCTGTGTTTTCATCAATATTTGTATACATATTTTCTAATATTTTATGTAGATTTGCATAACAATTTTCTGTAATTTTCACAACATTTTCAGTCACGTTCCTTTTCTAATTTTATGAGAATTTCTTTCCTCATATTTGTTATATTTATTTAATTTATTTTCAAGTGTATTCAGTTAATTTACTCTCTCAATTTCTCTTAATGTATAATAGCTATACTATTTTCAAACTTATTTTACTGTAACAAGGTGGGAAGCATAACTTTTTGTGTTCCTACAAAAACATATCCTTTAAAAACTCATAAATAATATTTGCAGAATAAATATAGAGCAATATTATTCTGAAAACGTTTAAATAAAATATATGAAATGGCGCTCAAAATAATAAAAATAATATGACTTATTTTTATATTAATAATAAACTTTATAATTATTATAGCAAATAAGATATTAATAATTCCAATATTCATAAATCGAACACAAAAAATCCATAGATAAAATGCTTCAAATACATTGACAAAATAATAATAATTATAAGGAACAATTTAATAAAAACATTAATAATATGTATTATGCCTCTATTAATAATATGCCTCTATTGTAATTTTAATTTTAACCGTTTTGTGAATTGGACATTTATATCATGGCATATTTCATTAATCTTAATTCCTTCCTGTTACTCTTCACTCGTTATTCCAAGGAATTGGGTCTTTGTAGTGTATAGAGTGAAACACCAGTTATTATGTGAGGGAATCAACTATGGTTTCCGATACCAGTTATAGTGTAGAGCAACACAGAGTGCGTAACACCAGAAGGTATGGGAGCAAAATCAATGGCGTGGAACACTGGTGGTGGTATGGAACACCTGCAATAGTGCTTAGAAATACAGTGGGAAGTCCATTTTTTTTGCACAAAAAGAGAAAGAGGAAAGATATTGAATAAATTCTAATTATCGTCAGGACTGAACGGAAGGGTTTCACCTGAAAATACGATCATAAATCCAACAGTGTGTGTGTGTGTGATCTTCTTAACGACATAACTACCCAATAACTGGGATCCTCTTAGCAATGGATCCCCGAGTAACTATGATCCTCTTTACAACCGGTCCCGACAACTGCGCGCGATTCTTCTAAAATGGTCATACCAAAAACTTGTGATCCTCTTTATGCAATGGGGCTCAGAATTGCAGCTTGAACACGTTGTAGTTTTCCGACTCGTTTGCGCCTATAATTGAAACGAGATGGAACTCATTGCCTAAACTTGTCTTCAAAAGTTTACTGAATAATTTCAATATCCACTAAAGATCAAAATAAACGTTCGAATCAGTTTTGTATTACTGGTCATAAAACAGAACCTATTACAAATTATACTGCATATCATATGATTTGGTAATTAGAAATTATTCATATAGTGTCTAAAAATGATAAAAAATAAAAAATTAAAGATTCACTCTCACTCTTTAGCTCTTGTACAAAGCGTTTGTATATCTGGGTGAATGCACGAATACAGAACGAGTGAAAA
This sequence comes from Procambarus clarkii, assembly GCF_040958095.1. NCBI lineage: Eukaryota > Metazoa > Arthropoda > Malacostraca > Decapoda > Cambaridae > Procambarus > Procambarus clarkii. The sequence continues at coordinate 37,273,147 of NC_091167.1, forward strand.
CTTATTATCTTCGTTTATCACTGAACAAAAATTGAAAAAAAAAAACTTGGAAAACGTCTTTAGCATATTGCATCTTTTCCAGACGGCGACCAGCGCGCAAATTATCTGTCTACTAATTAGGTTTCAAGGCACTTTTATCGTACAGCATAAAAACGACCTCACTGACATTTTTAATTAACATTAAAATATATAGATGAACTGTGACATTTTATCACTACACAGCCACCGAGTTAATCACACTTCAGGCTTGCCTTTCAAGGAGATGCAGACTTAACATTTCACGGTAAAGCCCACTAGCAACTATATATTCTTATTATATTTATTTTAATATATGTGAACATCAATTCACATATATTAACCTTTATTATATCTGGTCAGAAGACGTCCTAGTACGGTTCTCGAGCATATTAGGAAGTATACAATATTCCAGCTATTGTGTACAATAGCCTCTCACACATTAATGAAAATAAGTGAATCTCACGGTAGTTCTTTCCAGTAAATGCGCCATAGTTTAATAAGCTACTACAATTATTGTTGCTAAAACAATTATAACGAATAATTTTTATAAACATCAGTAAATACCGTTCATGGTTTGGATGACATTTGACTCACAGGCTAACCAGCTCGTACACGAATACATTCACTGACTAACAAACTCTCAGTCTAATAGATTTTCAGACTAACAATTAAAATCTCACAGACTCACTAAAGAGTAGAGTAATAATCTCTGAGTGAGGCGCTAATTAACATTCCTGGCTAAGCGCCACCATGGAGAAAATCAAGTTAAGTGCACTTTTCCAACTTTTTTGTTTTCGAGACATAATACTTGACCGAGAGAGCAAACATTCTCTTAGGGTCGAAAATCTCATTGTCCTCCTACGTATTCAGCTCCCCTGGAGCTAAAACAGGGAAAGCCCAAAGATTTGTATATCTTTCTGTCATACATTCCAATCCTGCACGAGCAATACAGCCACTTTTAATTGTCCAACGTGAAGCTGCAGCTGAACAAACACATGACGAATATGAGACAGATGTCGACAACGACCTGCTGGATTAAAACATTGTTATCTCGTGTATTAAATGCTATATATATTTAATCCCAACTTTACTTCCTTACACCCATTAACGTAAACATAAAATGCCTTTTACTTTCACCAATTTTAATGTTTTATTACAAGCGTTTCTGGATTCAGAGATATGGCTTTTTGTACAGGGAATTTCTGGGTTTTGTCGTTTATTATCTGGCATGGTCCTTAGCCAAATATGATATTAATAATTAAACGCCTCTAACTTCCTAATAAACTAACAGCTTCATGCTCCAAGACGAAGTAACTCTTAAAGGCTCATAGGCAGACTGACACTTACAGACTCACAGACAGACTGTCACAGACTCACAAACAAATTAACAATTACAGGCACACAGAAGACAAACACTTTTAGCTCACAGACTAGCCCTTAAAGACATAATAGCACCTACAGGTACACAGATAAATAGCAAAAATCTTTAAGTTGTGTTTTTTTTCATTGCTTGAATAACAAATATTCAATATCTCAAAATCAGCTAATATCCAAGTATCATTTCTTTTCTTTCAGAAATTTGGTACGTGTTTTTAAAGCAATTTATATGTATTTACAGTAAATATTTAACCCGAGACTAACAGGATAGAAATAATTCATCTTTACCTCGCACAGAAAAAACATGTATTTTAATGCTCTTAAATATGAATTTTGGTTATCTGTCACGCACGCGCGCGCACCCACACACACACACACACACACACACACACACACACACACACATAAGCCTACTATGACAGAGCCCAGTAGGCCCAGGAATCTGTACAGCAGTTGAGAGGCAGTTGAGAGGCGGGTCCAAAGAGCCAAAGCTCAACACCCGCAAGCACAAATAGGTGAGTACAAATAGGTGAGTACACACACACACACACACACACACACACACACACACACACACACACACACATCCTATGGGGGCCTGATAGCTGAGTAGACAACGCTCTGGACTCCAAATCTTAGGGTCCGTGTTCCATCCCCGGTGATGGCAGAAACAAAATGGGCAGAGTTTCTTTCGCCCTGGATGCCCCTGTTATCTAGCAGTAAATAGATACCTGGGAGTTAGACAGCTGTTACGGGCTGCTTCCTGGGGATGTGCTTGTGGATGGGTCTGGAAAAAAATTGTAAGAAGTTAGCAACAGTTGATTGATTGACAGTTGAGAGGCAGGCCGAAAGAGCAGAGCTCAACCCCCGCAAGCACACCCAAGTGAAATCAACTAGGTGAATACAAACATAAATACTAAAAATGTGTCTTGTTGCTGAGTGGACAGCGTTTGTTGGTCGTAATCCTAATGCTCCAGGTTCGATTAAAGGCGGAGGCGGAAAAAAATCGACAGAGTTTCTTTCACCCTTGTGCACCTGTTCACCTAGCAGTAAATAGGTACCTGAGAGTTAGGCAGCTGCTACGGGCTGCTTCCTGGGAATGTGTGTGTGTGTATGCGTGTGAATGTTAAAGAGAAATATATGTCGTAAATTAAATAGAGGAAAAATAGATTAGTTAGAAAGGCGGGTTCCAAGCGCTGAGTTTCGAGGAGCAATTTTCTCGTCACTGGTGAGGACTCTAATAGCACTTGCGGTATTTCCCTCTTCAATTTTCTTGGTGATTTGTGCTCTGACTTTGTACGTTTCCGGTATGTTGTTGTTACCATTTCTGGTAACCGTTGGGGAGAGGGGTCAGCTCAGGTAGTGAGGTTGGTTGGTTGGCGAGGGGGGGAGGGATGGGGTCAGTTTGGGGGGGAGGCGAAGTATCGAGTGGGCTATACACATGACACACAATATACAATCATATATATGTACACCAGGGTATATATGACACTGAGAATATATGGGGGTGGCACTTTGTTGTGTGTATATATATATATATATATATATATATATATATATATATATATATATATATATATATATATATATATATATATATATATATATATATATATATATAAATCGGTAGAGCCTAAAATTCCATGTAATTCATTGGACTTAACCCTAATTACAATATACAAATCAGAATTAGAACGATTTTATCATGATACCTATAATAAATAAGCTAATAAACAAATATGGATTAAAATATCATTTCGGATTAAAATACTTCAGCAAGAGTAATTAGGTTATGGTTTTATATTAACGAAGATTAAGGTCGCGTTGGAAGGGCCAATTATTAATGAAGATTTTAGGTTACGTTGAAAGTGCTACATAATAAATAAGTTTAAGGTGACTTAGGAAGCGTCACCTCTTACCTATCTTCTTCCCTCTACCCACTCTTTCTCTCTCTTTCTATCTCAATTTTCTCTCCAAATTCCGCCTTTTCTCGTAAGCCCTCTTTCATTTCTCCCCTACCCCTTTCTTTACTCCCCTCCAGCAATATCCTCCTTTCCTCCTCTCCTTCAATTCTCACCTTTCTCACTCATCTTCTAAACTCCATTCCTCCCCCCCCCCTCTCCACCTTTCTCCCTCTCTCCACATTTCTCCCTCTCTTCACCTTTCTCCTCTTCTCCCCTCAAAGCCATCTCATCTCCACACTTTCTCACCTCTTTATCCTCTCCTCCTCTCTCCCACTCACTTCTCCCATCTCTCATTTCTCTTCCTTCTGGCATTGCAATCTCCTAGTTTCCTTCCCTCTTCAAGTCTCCAACAATATGTTTAAGTATGCCGCCTTAAAATCGATTTAATACAAAAAATTATTGGTATGCAGTGACTCTTCGTCATTTCTGTTCTGATATTAAAAACCTAACGTAATCGAAAACTAAACATTTCTCCAGGTACATCTGTTTATTTCTACTGATGAATATAATTATTTTGTTAACTGCATTTAGCTACATCTCCATTTATGCAGCTACCCTGGACTATATGAAGGGGTGAACAGACTGTGAAAAAACTAGCTATGTGATGCTGAAAATCGCCATCACACAGGATGATTAGTTATACAAAGGCACGTGATAATTAGTCTGCACTGGCAATCTCTGAGTGCATTATGAGGATATCATTACAAACACAGGCGTGAGTAAGTTAGCAGTGATACTAAAACGTCCCCCATCACAAATGATGGTAAGTCATACAGGGCCATATGTACAGTAGCCAGCACTAGCAAATTTTGAGTGCATTATGAGGATATCATCAAAACAAGAGTGAATAAGGTAGCAGTGATACTAAAAGTCCCCATCTCGTAGGATGCAGATAACGGTAACCCAACCTGATCCTGGCAACCACTGTGTCGCACAGTCTGGTGGACGTTCTGTGCTGCCCATAAATAAAGGTTTCAGATCTGAACAAATCAAAGATTTTTATACTAGTACTTTCAGGTCGTTGGGAGTCAGTAATTTCTTTCCTATCAGACCTAAGTAGACCAATATAGTTTTGACAGTAGAGATGAGGATACATAGATCTAACTCAATTTCATCTTTGTTACACGCTAATTTTGCTTCAATGGATGTCTCATTATGAAGGATTATATTTATGTGTGATGCTATCCATACAAAGGAGATTCGAAACGCTTTACTCTGTGCAGCGATCAGGTCATTTATAATTGGTAGTATGAGGTTTTTTTGCTGTCGATCTTCCAGAAGTTTTCGATTGCTCGAAGAGCAGACTTTGAATCACAAAATACTATTCCACCTTTAATGTTTTTTTAATGCACTGGTAGCTAGTTGTAGTGCCGCTAGTTCTGCATGTATGGAGGTCAGCCAGTTGTTTAACATGACACTGACAGTCTTTGTACAAATATTTTTTCTATAAAACCTACATGCTGCTGCAGTCCGTCCAGAAAGAAAAAACTACAAAACTCTATGGAAAGCATGTGCCTAATTTTATTTCGTACTTGTCGAAATAACTGTCTACTTAGTTCGCAGATGTTGCTATAGATTAAAGAATGTCACTTGGGTCGAACCCAACTGGCCTATGACAAATCTCTTCATGTTTCATGTGTGAGAGTTGAGTCAGACTAGCCCCAAACGTCTGCCTTTTAACTTCGGACAGACTAAGAGATATTCTATATTAAAGACGTAAATTAAGAAATTAAATGAAGATTAGTTGTATTGACTGATATGAAGATGGGGAGAGAGAAAGAGAAAAAAAATATAGTGAGAGAGAGAGAGAAAACTGGGTTAATATCAAGGGATTGTGCAAGCGTGACCACGGCCAGGCGTCCCTGTGGCAAAATTTCCATGATTTTGGCTAATGGAGAGTTACGCGCCAGTATATTCCAACTAGCGAGGCGTTTATGGGATAAATGTTGCATTATTTTACAATCACAGTCCCTTCATCGAGGAGAGAATTTTTTTTAGCACTGTTTAAACTAGTACTTCTGCTGAGCCTCGGCTAATGAGATCTCGCGTAAAACTTCATTTAATCAGGTACAGTTGTTCGAAGGATTATTTGTGTCTTTAAGGTAAGTGGATCTCCGGAAGAGAAAGGGAAAATTTTAGCATTTCGGTTTGTTCTGGGAATGGTGTTGGTTCTCATCTAAATGATTTTGCACAAACTCCTATGCTCCTTCTTACCGCTATAGGTTATTTAATGAACTGAATCCCAATGCCCATATTCTTGTCATATGTGTTTTAATTTGTCTAGCTGTGTTAGCTTCTGCTCATTCCCTCGAGTCATTTAATTTGTTCACTGCCATCAAGCAAATAATGGTTTCACCAACGTCACAATGCGCCTCCTTTTTCCTTTCCCCTGCCGTATACTGAATATTTCCTCTATATTATATATATTAATTTCTTGAGTCATATATGTGTGTAATCAAGTCTTCTCGAGTCCGACTTTCTTTCACTCGAGTTCAGTGAGCTCCTTACTTTAATCTTTGCAGTTGGGGTACGAGCCTCTTTGCATACCTATGAACTTTTGCAAGTATGCTGTAATCCTTTAGTTTGGCTTTTCAGGCTGGGTTTGCATATATCAGATTTGGCCTCATATCTGTATGCAGTAAACTGAATACTTTCTTTCGAGATTTCCGAAATGTTATCCCTCTATTTGTTTTTAACATATGGTGATCATAGTATCTTGATAATGAGAGTCTCTGATGGCAGGTTATGCATCATACAAACTCTCAGGTGTTTCTGTACTGTTTCAGGAAGTGTTCTCCGTATAATTTCATCTTGTTTAGTAAATATATTTCATTACATGCATGTATCTATGAGGAAAACGGGCATTCATATATTAGATCACAACTCGTCCTTACAAGCAACACATCAAATATTAACGTTAGGATCCCCCAACGGACAAATAACGCGGTACTGTAAATCATCGCAGCTCAGAAACAATCACTTTTTCTATGCTGAGGTCAGAAGGTTTGTTTCTGTTTAGTTCAACCGTTTTCGTTCATTGATTAAAGCCCGTTATGACAACACGAAAGGACTGAATTAGAGTAACCCTGAAGCTTATCCAGGTCCCCCGGCTTAATTTTATAATCCATCTGTGCACTTCCTGATCATCAAATTGGCGTTGATCGTTAATATTGATTTGAATGCACTATCGTATATTAAATTGGCGTATACGTGAAATATAACTTGTCAAATTGCCGAAAATTGTGGTTTCCTACTAAATATTTGCACTCCTTCTTATGCTTTTTCACTCACCATAAGCCTCTCTTTACAGGTAAAATAATCACTTATCCATGTGAGCAACCTTCCGGTTACTTTCGCTTGATGACTCAGCTTATATGGAACTGTATTAAATGCCTTCAGAAAATCTAGAAAATGCAATCTGTTCATGCTTCGCATTCCTTGTTTGACGCTGCAGCCTTTTCGTAAAACTTCACTTCGTTCATTAAACAATATTCTAAAAGATTATTTTCTAAATAACTCGAATCACAAAATTGCCTTAAACTAAAACTGATTCAGGAAGAAGTACATTTAATTTAGCATCAAGTTGAAATAGTATAACGAACAATTTATTTCAAGCCCAATTAGTTACGTATCTAAAGCGTATCTATCCAAAATACCTACAATATCTTAATAGCTTCCAACTAAAAAAAAAAAACTCAACGTCATTTGGGCTCAAGCTCAAAATCCTCAAACCCAAAGAATCCCATATCTAGAACCTTACAAGTCCATTCAATATTAAGCCCTAATTGACTACTCTAAATACGACCATGCCCGAAAAGGCTTCATTCCAATTATAAATCACGCCAAAGTAGTCTAGTAAATATATACCAACAAATAAACTCAAACAAAAATCTCAAACACAAATTATGTTTAAACCCAAATAAACTTAAGCCTAAATACCCTTATAACTAAAATATTATTGACAGGAACGTTCAACGATGCAAAATCAAAAAATCAAACGTGAAAGAAACGATGAAATTGGCAAAAATCATCGTTTGAAAATAAGAAATTGTTATGTATTTTCTTCAATTTCTAAAAACTTTTATATATAGCAATATAATATGACTGTATATTTGGATAATTTTTTCTATAGTTGATTTATTATCTTTTTATATATGGTTGAATATTTTCACTATATATGTATTCGATTAATGTGTCTAATAATTAGTTAGATAAAAAAAAGTCTATAAATATATTATATTAATACGATATATAATTAACAAAATAGTATTACATATATATAATACTAATGTATTACATACGTAACAACATGTAAACATTCAAATTCCCTATGTGGCTAAAAATACAAACGAAAGTTATAGAGAAGATTAATTTAAAACTTTTAGGTGTGTGTGTGTGTGTGTGAGAGAGAGAGAGAGAGAGAGAGAGAGAGAGAGAGAGAGAGAGAGAGAGAGAGAGAGAGAGAGAGAGAGAGAGAGAGAGAGAGAGAGAGAGAGACGGTATCCCCCATTGCCCATGACCCAAAAAGAAGTCAATATAACCTCTAATTTTCAAAATACAGTCCTCGGTAAAAGCCCAGACATAAGCACTATGATCAACATTATTCAGGTCATATCACAACCACTGCAACCCGGGAAACAATTACCTATGCAATAAAGCGAAAGAATACAATCAGCAATAAAGCAAAAATCACGATAAGAACACACAATAAAGCATGGGAAATAGAGATAGGACAATCATAAAAGCCGTGAGCTAAGTCAAAGGGGTAAACAGAGACAGACAGAGAGACATTGTCTGTCTCCCCAGGACGTACTCGACCACTAATTTGTTGCATGTGAAAAGGAAAATGTGTCATGTCACAACTATGATGGTGCACAATTGCACCATCATAGTGGTGCAATTGTGTAAGCAAAGTACAATTGTCCGCTACTAAAGATCAAGATGTATTGATTCGTGAAGGAATCCATTAACGGGTGCTCAAGCGAACCGTTACAGAACCCCTTAAAACCAGAATGGACATTAGCGACAATAATCGTGGACGGTAGTAACACAGAGGAGCTCTCGCTGGTGCAACCTTGGCATGGCAGTGGAGTGGATGAGCTCACACATGAAGCGGATCAATTCACTCAGTATTGTAAGACTGCAACTTTGCCATGGTTTAGGGCAACACGCACACCCACGCAAGTACAGACACGCTGAACGGAGACTCAGGCACACACACACACACACACACACACACACACACACAGTCGTAACTAAAACTATCATCATCCGCAGCAGCAGCGTTGCGGGACACCGCCAACTGTGATATAAACGGTAAACAAATTTTTGGTTATTGGCCGTTATGGGTACGTTCGTAAACTGTGAGAGAAGGAGGGAAAGAGGGAGTGAATAAGTGATGGAGTGTAGGAGTGATGGAGCTACAGCGGACAAGGAAAACTGACGCGGAAAGACGACAGACAGAGGACAGTTATTTAGTGTAAATTGAAGTACTCAAATATAAATATTTATTTTCTTAATTTACTGCAATAAGACGGTAATGTGAAATGTAGTGAGAGGAGAGAGAGAGAGAGAGAGAGAGAGAGAGAGAGAGAGAGAGAGAGAGAGAGAGAGAGAGAGAGAGAGAGAGAGAGAGAGAGAGAGAGAGAAAGAGAGAGAGAGAGAGAGAGAGAGAGAGAGAGAGAGAGAGAGAGAGAGATTATGTAGGAACACTAAAAAAAAATTACTATCAGCTTCACGACACATAAATGATGGACAGGCCCGAGCCTGGACCAACGACTACCCATCAAGCCGGAACACTAACATTAGGCCCTTTTTTATGGCAGAAATTTCGCTAAAAAAAAAATAAAAACATTCTCATCGGCCAAACTTTGCTCAGACCACCTAAAGGGTGATATCCCTTATCCTCTTGACTTCCGTTTGGCCTCAGCTCACCTCCAGCAGGTTCTGATACGACTTGCGATTAAACGTCAGCATATATATATACACGTTTTTTGCAAGAAAGTTTTCATTTCACTGCTGATGTATGATGGCTTCGTATGAATTATTTCCGTAAGTTGGCAGTTAATGTTGTATCATATGCAACATGTTGCTAATCATTATTGCAGTTATTCTCATTAGTTCACGATGAATTTATCCGATTGTTTATTTAAATTAGGTTAGTGAATATATATTTTTGTCGTTATGCGTTCTTTTCCTAAAACTAAATCTGTTGCATTTTCTTTATTTTTGCCAGATTTCATCATAGCTCTTCAAATATGTTTCGCCAAGAATAATTCACTTGTGTTCCACATATTCACTCAACCCTAAAAATCTAAAAATGAAAGAAACTACGACATTTCGATCACTCCTGAACCATTATCAAATCGTGTAATAGACGACTTGATAATGATCCAGGATAATGATGAAGTGTCAAAACTTCAGCGAAATCGACGATGATTCCATATATATTCAATTCCGTAATTATATAAGCATTTCTAATACCTTCTTTTATACGAAATATTGTCTCCTTTCAAAAGTCTCCGTGTTGCATGGACGAATTCGCCTTAAATTGCTTATAATAATTCAATCTTTCTTATAATATATCTATCCTTCTCTCGTTTACTTTATTTTCGTATAATTTTTCGAAAATGATTGAAATGCAATCATTTTATAATTACTTGATTAAGCAGTTGTCCGGCATTAATTGTATGACACGATGATAAGCACAATGTTCTCAGATCAGCAGAAACAAACAAAGCCTTATGGAGACTTGTTTAATCGAGAGATGCATTAACACGCGCTCATACACACCCAAAGTTTCATATTAGGAAATTAGGAGAGAGTAGAAAAAAAACTAGTTTAAACTTTCAGTAATTTTCTCGCCACAGCGGAAATTAAGGCAGAGGCGGTGTGGCGGAGGACTGGAGCAGAGATACAATATTACTAGCAGGCACCGAGGCCTGTCCCACCCTCCTCTGTCTGCTGCTGCTTGATGAAGGCACCGAGCCCTGTCCCGCCCTCCTCTGCCTGCTGCTGCTTGATGTGGGCACCGAGGCCTGCCCTGCCCTCCTCTGCCTGCTGCTGCTTGATGTAGGCACCGAGGCCTGCCCTGCCCTCCTCTGCCTGCTGCTGCTTGATGTAGGCACCGAGGCCTGTCCTGCCCTCCTCTGCTTGCTGCTGCTTGATGTGGGCACCGAGGCCTGCCCCACCCTCCTCTGTCTGCTGCTGCTTGATGAAGACACCGAGGCCTGTCCCGCCCTCCTCTGCCCGCTGCTGCTTGATGTAGGCACCGAGGCCTGTCCTGCCTTCCTCTGCCTGCTGCTGCTTGATGTGGGCACCGAGGCCTGTCCTACCCTCCTCTGCCTGCTGCTGCTTGATGTAGGCACCGAGGCCTGTCCTGCCCTCCTCTGCCTGCTGCTGCTTGGTGTGGGCACCGAGGCCTGTCCCAATATGATCTGCTCATGGACAAAGGTAGCAAGACCAGCTTCCTGCCAATCGGACTCACTCTTCCCTGGCCTTTGAGAACTCGTAGGTACTTTAACCTAACTCTTCTCACAACCTTCAATCTAATCAGGCTTATATTTATCACAGGTACTCATTCGACTTTCTTTCAAAGTATTCTCTCTGTCATTTTTTTTAAATTTTATTTCTAGAAATTAAGAGTTTCTCTTTTTCTCACCTTTCCCAGTTGCCGTCCACCAGCCTCCTTGTCACAGTGACCTCTCTAAGAGCGTCCCGTTTTATAAATAATATTTTGAACTTTTTCTCAGTTTTCCCACTATTTTATTTCCCTCAGGACATTATCTCTATCATTTTTCTTTTCAGTTCTTGTTGTTTTCATATTTATTTAACCACTTTATATTATTGTCTCTCTCGTTCACTTTGTAAACGTTATTTGGAATGACTCATTAGTTGCGAATAAAGAAAACACTTTATTCAGTAATAAAATAGTTCGTTTATTTGAGATTTTGCTTATGGCACTAGTTTCTGTAAATAAATACTTCATTCTTCGTATTTCAATATTATTATTTCTGATAATTTATTTATATATTATCTAAGCATTTCATGTTTATCTAACTGTATTGCATTCGTATGAATCATGTATTTTTTTTTAATCAGTCATGTTAATTACTAGCTCAAAGAAGTCTGAATTCGTAGTTCTGCCCACTCCAACCAGTCAACAAAAAAAGGAACTTGGAGCTATTATAAATATTTTATCCAATTTCCTTGAGCGCTCGAGGCTCAGACCTGTAGGGAAAAGATGTTCAATGAATTAAAGAACAGAAGACAATTACAACTCATGCAGGAGAGCGAGGAACTAGAACAAAAGGGATTAAGAGAGCATCAGAGAAGCCAAGGACCACGTTAAATCCTTCAGAGGAATATCGGTAGAAATATGCCAGTGAATATATATCATGTGTCAGTGTCCGTGAATACTAAAGGAATCAGCTTCAGTATTGTGAACGTTCATTGCTGATGTTGTTAAATCTTCACTGTCCCTGATGCAAAAACAAATTATTACACCCCAAAACAAATAAGAATGAGCCTAAAAATATAAAGGCATGAAAATTAGCTAAGTTGACTGAGGTTAAAAAAAAAATAGGTGTGACGTGAACCTTATATTGAGCGAAAAATGGAACATAGGAGAAGTGATAATGACAAACATGATTTTATGAAGAATTAGCCACCTAGACAAAGACGTATTGTTGAAAATTATTAACAGCAAATCGAGGGTACATCTAAAGAAGCTTAACTCACAAACGAATAACAAATATAAAAGACAGTTTATTCTGCGAACGCCTCTTAAATAGATGGAAAGAAAGAGATGAACAAGCTGTTGAAACTTGTTCATTACACACATATATATACAATAATTTGTTTTAAAATAGCATATAATTTAGCAAATAATACTTAAGAGACGACTCTTACCCCAACTACCACATTCAGGTGGAAAACACACACACACACACACACACACACACACACACACACACACACACACACACACACACACACACAAACGCAGGTGACTAAAATACTTTCCACCCATATCGGCCTCAAAATGCCTCTATTAAATCGACCATTAGCAATATTCACGGGCAAAATCTCAATATCACGCGAATACGCTTTCCCCTCAAAGACGCCTGAAAAATTATCGCATACCATTTACAGAGTTTGCCTCCGTAATCGTGGCAATAGTCGCCTATATATTCCTGATATCTTTTATGATCAGCTTTGGGCCAATTTCTGATTTCCCGGAAAACATCGAGATATCATCCCCCCCACACACACATATACACATACATGGTCCTTCTTTCTGCATTAAGATATTAATATTTTATGACGCAAGTACAACACCCACTTTCGTTTCGTTCCTTTTAGTACTGTTTCGAAATGCATTTGGTCTTTATGCTATTCAATTCACATCCTTTCGTTCGCACATGAGTTTACGTCTCTTTAAGTGCAGCCCAGAATAGTGCCCTTGACGACACCGAGGCACACACACACACACACACACACACACACACACACACACACACACACACACACACACACACACGCGCGCGGGCGCTAGTAGATGAGTGGACAGCGCGCGAGACTCGTAACCCCGGGTTCGATTCCCGGCGCCGGCGAGGAACAATGGGCCGAGTTTCTTTCACCCTAATGCCCCTGTTACCTAGCAGTAAATACGTACCTGGGAGTTAGACAGCTGTTACAGGCTGCTTCCTGGGGGTGTATGTGTGTGGAAATTAGTATAAATTAGTTAGTAGTTAGTAACAGTTGATTGATTGACAGTTGAGACGTGGGCCGAAAGAGCAGAGCTCAACTCCCGCAAGCACAACTAGGTGAAGACAAACACAAGAAAGCAAGAAAGAGAGGGCTGGGCAGCCTGCATATTTTTGAATTGCCAGAAAACCTTTGACACAGTACCATACAAGATACTAGTGCAAAAGCTGGAGATGCAGGCTGGAGTGAAAGGGAAGGTACTCCATTGGATAACGGCGTACCTAAGCAACAGAAGACTTCCAGTCACTGTGAGATCTCATATTGGCGAGGCGTCACCAGTAGAGTCCAACAGGGTACAGTCCTTGAGCCTATACTGTTTCTGATATATGCAAATGATTTCCCTGAGGGTATAGAATCGTTCATCTCATTGTTTGGTGACGATGCAAAAATTATGAGAACAATTAATACAGAAGAAGATAGTATGAGGCTAGAAGTTGACCTAGACAAACTGAATGGACGATCCAACAAATGGCTACTGACGTTCAACCCGAGTAAATGTAAGGTAATGAAGCTAGGCGGTGAAAACATGAGGCCAGACACAGGATACAGAATTGGAGATGAAGTACTTCATGAAACGGGCCTGTCTCCTGAGGCCCTCATAAAAAGAATAACATCTGCAGCGTATGCAAGGCTAGCTAACATCAAAACTGCCTTCTGGAACCTTGGTAAGGAATCATTCAGAACCTTATATACCACATATGTAATACCTATCCTGGAGTATTCGGCCCCAGCATGGAGCCCGTACGTTGCCAAGCACATGACAAAGCTAGAAAAAGTTCTGAGGTATGCCACGAGGCTAGTCCCAGAAAAAAGAGGCATGAGTTACGAAGAAATGCTGCGTGAAATGCACCCCACGACACTGGAAGACAGAAGAGTAAGGGGGAGACATGATCACTACCTACAAAATTCGCAGAGGAATTTGCAGGGTTGAAAAGTATAAACTGTTTAACACGGAGAGGGAGGAGAGGGTTACGCGAACAAAGGGACATAGGTGGAAACTGAGTGCCGAAATGAGCCACAAGGACCTTAGAAAGAACTTTATCAATGCAAGAGTAGTAAACAGATGAAATGCACTAGGAAGTGATGTGGTGGAGGCTGACTCCATACACAGTTTCAAATGTAGATATGACTGAGCCCAGGAGGCTCAGGAATCTGTACATCAGTTGATTGACGAGTGAGAGGCGGAACCAAAGAACCAGAGTTCAACCCCGCAAGTATAACTAGGTGAGTACAACTAGGTGAGTACACACACACACACACACATACACACACACACACACACACACAGTGTGAAGATTCAGCGGTATGTCACCAGGCTCGTCCCGGGACTGAGAGGATTGAGCTACGAGGAAAGGCTAAAGGAGCTGAACCTCACATCCCTGGAAAACAGAAGAGTAAGGGGAGACATGATAACCACCTACAAAATTCTCAGGGGAATTGACAGGGTGGACAAAGACAAACTCTTCAGCACGGGTGGGACACGAACAAGGGGACACAGGTGGAAACTTAGTACCCAGATGAGCCACAGAGACGTTAGAAAGAATTTTTTCAGTGCCAGAGTAGTTAATAAATGGAATGCATTAGGAAGTGATGTGGTGGAGGCTGACTCCATACACAGTATCAAGTGTAGATATGATAGAGCCCAGTAGGCTCAGGAATCTGTACACCAGTTGATTGACAGTTGAGAGGCGGGACCAAAGAGCCAAAGCTCAACCCCCGCAACCACAATTAGGTGAGTACAATTAGGTGAGTACAGTGGTACACGACTGGAACAAGTTGAGTAAGAAGCGAAGGATGCCAAAATCGTATCTCTCAAGTAGTATGGTATCTCTCAGGCAATATGGTATCTCTCAAACAATATGGTGTCTCTCAGAATTACGTTGTTTCTTATGGAACACGTTCTTTTTTCATCATTACGTTCTCTCTCTCTCATCATTATGTGATATCTTATCAATTTGGTCTCTATCTGCAAAATGTTCTTGCTCCGCATTATATTCTCTCTCTACACCGTGTCCTTTCCAAGCATCATGCTCTTTGTTTAGTAATTCGTTCTCTTTCGGAAATATGTTCTCTCTCTCTGCATCCCCCTCCCTCTCAGCAGTGATGGAGGTTCATGAGAGCGTTCACTGCATCACACAAAATGATGCTCCAGCCAGGTGCAAGTGCTTTTGCTAAATCACAGCGGAATTGAAAGCTACAATTTGGTTCGTACCTCCCACGTTCTAAACTCTTCAGAAGCTAATAATCCTGATTGAAAACGACTTCGTAATCATTGACTACTTCTGTGCAGAGCGGAACCTTCAAAACTTTCAAAAATGTAATAGGTCCCTTAAAATTCAGACAAAAGTCTGTAACATTTATTAAAACATTTCATAAATGCCACTTCAATTCATATGCAGAATAAAAACATTTTAACAGCGTATTCACTGAATTTTAAGAAATTATTAAATAGTATTCTTAAAAATATATAATTTCATGTTTAGAATTATCACATATTCCATATATGAGTTATGGTGTTGGGTGAAAGTTGAGTTTGTTTATATATTAACTGGTAATGTATTTAAAAAATCTGACAGGTTAGTTTCCGATATTCTGTCTTGGATAATACTTAGCACCAGAGAATGTGTTGGTAATTATATGACGAATGACGTCAATTATAAAATCCGTTATATTGTGATGATGAAAATATTGATGATGGTAATAATGCTAGTGATGACGAGAAAGATGATGATGATGATGAAGATGATGATGATGATGATGATAATGATAATGATTGAGCATTGATAATGATGACGTTGAGCATTGTGATCATGATTAAGTGAGAAATCATGTGATTTTAAACAATTATGAATATTATGACAATAATTAAAAAGTTGTCAATAAAAATATGCAACCTAATCTTCTGAAATTATAAAACTTAATGACTATTTGGTCGACAGTACCAATATGTAGTTTTAATATTATTATTATTATTATTTTCTACCACAGACGTGGCCACACATTTACAATGCTAAGCAGCATATATACATTTTCTTCTGTCCTCCATGGACAGGGTTAGAGATGTGTTAAACATATAGTTCAGGGGTTTATTGAACACTCAACCACAGAAGGTGATTCGGTGCTTTTAAAATGTTAAGCTAACCTACATACGTAAATACATAGATACACAGATTTACGTATGCCCTACATAAAGTGTTCGATGTGTCTTTTACATAGCGTCATTAATGTGCATTTACAAAGGTGAAAAAATATGTACTGATGGACCACCAGTAAACCACTTTTTTGTCATTTTAATTTTAAAGAGTATGGGAAAAATCAAGATAACCAAACTTAAATATTTTCATTTCTAGTATGGCATATATATGTAACTTACTTGGCCTTAGATAGCGTTCATTAGGCTTGTGGTTACTTGGAGAGGTTTGGTTAAGGCAAGTGTAATATTTATGTTACGGTTAGAACAAATTTTGGTTTGTTCAAGTTCAATAATACAAAGGTCAAATTTCTGGCGATTTATCACTACTTATTGGTACTTTCGACCAAATGGTTACGATAAGAACTCTCATTTTAGAAGAATGGGTTGAAATATAACTCAATATGAGTATATTAACAAAGCAAGCATAGGACAACGTAAAAGGAGATAACACAACATAAATCTTCTTGTTCTTCACCTCAGTAACTTTCTCGACCTCACTGAACAAAACCGAGCACCTCCCTCGCCCTTCCCCAATGAGAGCCGCTCCCCATTCTAGAACTAAACATTCCACCCTCATACCCCATACCCTCTTATCCCACCTTATCACACTATACCCCTCCCCAACCACACTACCAATCATCCCTCTGCCTCTACACAGCTCAACACCTATCCACCCCCTCCCTCCACCCAGTCACCTAAATCTCCTTCACTCAAACACCCTTTCCCTACCCACAACCCATCACCCATTTTTTCACTCTTCGGCGCGAACACTCAATTCCCCAGCTCTTCCCTAACACTCTTCTCCAAACAATAAAGAAGGCAGACGATCTGGTCAGTGGCAAACACCTATATTTATTTCTACCTTAAGTCTAAGAACATCAAAACATTCTGAGTGTAAATAAAACTTTAAAGAGTCACTTCATGCGCTAACACAGAGACGTTGTCACTAACCTCAAACTCCTAGCCTCCTTTGAGGTTTGGAAGCTTCCTAACCTCAAAGGAGACGTGACTATGTTTGGGGGGGGGGGTTTGGGGGATGGCGTCTTTAAGAAGCCAAGGTCGACAGATCAGGTCGTCCAGTTCAATTGCCAAAATTGTCAGTGACTGCTATCTGGTTAGCGTGGCAGGAGTCAGAAGGGAGGAGAGGAAACAGGATGATGGACGAATGGAAAAGCGTGAAATAGGTGAGGTTATAGAGTGGACGGTGTTTGAATCAAAATGTTCGGATCAACAGAGATTGAGGAGACGTCGGTGTCAACTGAGAGGAACTATACGCTCGGATCAATACCAAAGGAGGAAACTCGGATTAACAGAGAGAGACGTTCGGGTTAACAGAGAGGGAAACGTTCAGATCAACAGAGATGGTGTCTATCGGACCAACTGAGTAGGAGACGTGAGAGACAAGTGGAGCCTTTATATAACCTTTTTGAATTCTGAACAAATCCTCGTTATCCCACTTCTTGCCGTGATTCTTTGCTCCCTTGATCCAAAAAAGGATCACTGCAAGTGGAAGACAAGTCTTCTACTGTGGAGGAAAACAGTGGACGACAAGTCTTCCACTGTTTTCCTCTTTTTATTCTGCCATTGCCTTAACAAAAAGTACATAATCAAAGACCAATACATAAAGATCACTTGCCACAGTGGCATGTCATGTTCGATGCTCTCAATGGTCAAGTCATTGTGTGTGTATACTAGGTCTAGCCACCCTGTCTATTCTAACCTTCTCAGTGTTTCTTCCTTAACGTGTTGAATTAGGTATATAGATTATTTCTCATACTTTTATCAGCAACACTCTCAAACTCTCCACACTTTCCACAACTTAAATCATTTGATTCCCAGTCAGTATTTCAATAATTAAAGCTTCTCATTAATATTATCTTTAGTCAGTTTAACAGATGTTTTGGTAACAGCTTGGATGATATAGATTCAATCTACGTTTGCATTTTCGTATTCTTATCTGGGTCTTACAAGATTCACTGGGAGATTCTGTATCATAGCTAGGACAACATCGCCTTCTTCCACTGAAATGATTCCTGGCATTTTCCTCAACACTGATCTTACTCCTATTGTAATCTGGTATGGTCATAAAAATTTTGCGCTACCGACCATTCTATTCTTTTAGTTTAAATTGTTGCTATTATACCGGTCTTCTTTTTTTAATTTATTTGCTTTGACATGTCTTCAGCATTAGTGTACCAGATTTTTAGCCTGTTAAGTCTTACTCTGCTCTCTATACAGGCTAAACGAGTGGGAGGGGGAGAAACCTGTAATAAATGAAGAAGAAATAATGTTATATCAGGTTGTTGTTAATTAAACCAATACTCCTCTCCTTCCCAGAAGCGGTTACGATGCATAACGGTGAGCAACGCTTGAGTTGAGTATTGTTACAGCTCAACCGAAACTCACAGGAAGTTAGACAATTATACTCCGTGAATTAAGCCCCATCAAGGATTTCCTTTGACAATGGATATAGAATACAAGCGAAGGAGATTATGTAGTATCCCAGTTACAATATACTGGCACTTCATTGCAAGAAACTGCTAACTACATACCGTAATAAATAGAGAGAAGAATAATGTTATTTAACACATAAATATCCCTTTTTAAACCCTAATACATTTAGATATGCTTAAGGCCAGAAAAAAAGATCTAAATTAACACTAATTATAACTTAACCAGAGAGAGACGGCTTATTCTATTTACCGGAAAGACAAGCGCATTAATAATAGCTGCATTAAATCTAACATAGGAATTATGCACAAATCATTTATTTAAATTTTAAACCTGAACACAAGTCAAATAAACCAAGTAGCACCTGAATTAGCAACAAAAAAATCACCACAGCACCTGAACTAGCATCAAGAACGCATCTACAGTTCCAAAACTAGCAAAAAAGAACGTATTAAGAGAACCAAAAAACAAGCAAAAAAACGTCACCACAGCACCCGAACTAGCAACAAGAACGTCACCAGAGCACTAGAACTAGGGCATAGAGCAATAGGGTCAATGAAATATTCAAGTTACGTGGTTCAGTTAATTCGCTATGACGCAAACTACAGGATCAGTTAATTTGTAAGACGATCAGTTAATTCGTTTAGACATGAGCTACAGGATCAGGTAATTCGTGAACAGTTAAGTGAAGTTTTTAGTTGTAAAACTCAGATTTAGTTTTCGGGGTAAAAAAAAGATTCCAAGATGTTGAGATCTTGATCATATATATATATATTTTTCCCACCATATACGCAATGAATTATATCCAATCATCAATTTTCCTTTGTGCTGTAGTGGGTAATTTTGTTCACCTGGGCGTTGTAAAATCCTTGAAATAATAAGGTTATTCGTTGCCATCAAGGCTGGAGCTTCACCTGGCCTGCTGATGACCTTGTAAACACGGAGAAAAATGTCTCTCATCAGCGCTCTGCGTCCACACTGTGCGAGAACGTTGGGTCTGTGAGACACTCTGTACTCATGACGAAGTGCTGCTATTTGTTATCTAAGACTAGCTGCCTTGTTGTTGAGGTTTCTTTGTGTGTGTGTGTGTGCATGTGTCTTTGTTTCTTTGTTATTTAATTTCTTGTTCATACTGGTTTGCTTGATTGAACCTGATCTACTTATATTTTGTCTCATTTATTTATTTATTTGTACTTTTCATTGTCATTATTTTAGGTTTTATCTTTGTGTGTGTGTGTGTGTGTCTCTTTCTTTGGGTATGTTTAGCTATGTATTCTTAACTATCTCTCGCTAGATCTGTTTTGGTATATGCCTGTATCCCTTTTTGTCTCTCTCCGTATATATCTGTTTAATTATGAATTTATATGTATGTTTCTGTCTGACACATTTTTTCTTTCTCTGTATGTCCCTACATCTGTCTATCGTTATTTTTCTGTCTTATTGTATTTGTATCTGTATATATGGCTCAATTTGTGTCTTTGTTATCTCCATATGTCTTTGTATCTCTATTTTCCTGTTTCCGATGGTCTGTGTGTGAGTGTCTATTCCTGCCAGTCTGTCTCTGTCTGGATTTTCGGATTAAGAGAATTAATCTTAGTCTCGGATTAGGACATACAATCTTTATGTATTAATCCCTCTTTATGTATATATCTGTTTTAATCTGTGTATATGTTTGTTTCTGTCATTCTGGTTATATATTTTTAATGTGTATAAATGAGTTCACTGTTTATGAAATCGAGTAGACAGAGTCTCCTCCAAGATTTACGCAACGTTTAAAGGATCAATCTATCAACACGCCTGGCATTACTTCCACAGTCTGCTATATCTTTTCGAGAGTCCTGTCGGTAAGCTAGGCACTCCTCCGCCAGCCTTCAGCGTCTTTGTACGAAGTCTGTCTGTAGGCCAGGCACTCCTCCGCCAGCCTTCAGGCTCTTTTGAAGAGTCATTTAGTCTGGCACTCCTTCGCCAACTCTGGGTCTCTTTCTTGTCCTTTACTCTCAATTCTGCGGAGTTCTCTACCCCAACTAGGTCCCAGAAATGTTGTTAAATGTCCAATTATCACTTCAAAGGACCTCTCGATCCGTGCCACGGCCACGGGAAAGACTAGCGGTGGTTATAGAGAGCGCTAGCGAGAGAAAGGGGAAGGGAGGGAGGGAGAGAGAGAGAGAGGGAGAGGGAGAGAGAGAGAGAGAGAGAGAGAGAGAGAGAGAGAGAGAGAGAGAGAGAGAGAGAGAGAGAGAGAGAGAGAGAGAGAAAGAGAGTGGGAGGGAGAGAGAGAGAGAGAGAGAGAGAGAGAGAGAGAGAGAGAGAGAGAGAGAGAGAGAGAGAGAGAGAGAGAGAGAAAGAGAGTGGGAGGGAGAGAGAGAGAGAGAGAGAGAGAGAGAGAGAGAGAGAGAAACGTTGTGTTCGATGGGACGCAAAGCCTCAATGAAGAAGAGAAATAGCACCTAGGGAAGCCGATGAGGCTTTCACGTGGTTTTATAATTTTTTTAGTTCTCGTACCACTCTTTTATTTTATGTATATTTTATTTTATTTTAACGTTTTTACACATGATTGGCTGCAAAATTGGCTACATAGAATGTATAAAGTGAGTTATCACAGGCTGTCGAGTTCCTACAGCATGTCGGATAACTGGCAAGAACCAGGC
The DNA here is from genome assembly GCF_040958095.1 of Procambarus clarkii. Lineage (NCBI taxonomy): Eukaryota > Metazoa > Arthropoda > Malacostraca > Decapoda > Cambaridae > Procambarus > Procambarus clarkii. The sequence goes on from NC_091167.1 coordinate 37,294,566, forward strand.
ATGCAGTGTGCGTTTTCTCTCAGTATTGTCATGCTGAGGCGCTGGAAAAGAAAGCAAACAGCTTTTTGGGACTCTTATGGTTTCAGGGAGCATAATCCCAGATCACTGGGTAAACTATTGGCCCTTTTATCCCCCCCCCCCCGCACACCTCTTCATCAAAAGGTCTCGGAAATAATGGGGACAAAATTGCACTGATAATCCAATTATAAGTACTTAGGTCACTTGATTTATGGCAGCATGACCTGGGTGTCAATACAAAAATCAACGTAGGTCTTTGTCTTCATTGATATGTATGTGTAGTCCCCACACTAAGGGCCTGCTTATTCACGCACGGGTGAACTGTGATCCCATCTGGGCAAACAACAAAATTAGCAATATTGCGGAACATTGGGAAACGGGGCTCTATCTGCTGTCACAGACTAAGCTGTGATAAGACTCCTCTTAAAGATGTTAACTTTACTTTGCCTCGATTACCAGTCCCGTGTGCTTCGGCAGAACAGGCCTCGCTAACAGTACCCGTCAGCCTCTATTTCGCCACAAATGCACAAGTAATAGAAGAGGATTGAGGCAGCAAGACGAAGAGCCACTGGAATTCGGAGGGCATGTGGTAACGAGAGTGTTGTTAATAGGAAGTCACCCACTGAGAGCCGGCACTGCTGTGAGGCGAGCGATCGCATGTGGTGTTGCTGCAGCATCCAGACTCATTGCATCTGCTCTGGTTACGTGGGACTGTCCAAGCTAGACTGCTCGCGGGCGTAAAATGGAGGAAATTAGAGTACTGCGACGGCGAAAAAAAAATTTTACTGGTGCTGTGTGTATATCTGGGCTCATGTACCCCTAGAGCAGCCTCGATAGGCAGCTTATATAATCCGTTAGGATTTCGTTCGATAGGTTATCTGGTGTTTAGGACAGGAAGGCTGCCACAGCGATCTGGGAAGCTGTGGGAACACCGACGCCCTCAACTTTGACGGGAATAGTAGCTTATTTCCACTAAAGGACATTGAGGTAATGATCAAGATTTTTTCTAACATGTATTTCAGTAACCGGTCGTGTGCATCTTGCATGGGGGCTATCGCGAACTGAGTAACATCTCAGAATGTAAGTTAACCTGAGTAGGGACAGCCTAGTGGATAAGGCAAAGTGTGTCATGAGCATCAGTGTCTTCACTCCTCTCATCCCTCCTGTAAATTCACAAACATGTAGGGAAAGAGACAGAGTCAAAGTGAGAGATAAAGTGAGAAAGAAAGAGATGGAAACACTCAACCAATTAAAAACTACATCAGAGTTACAACACTGAATCAGCACTAAGCAACCCAATTACACTTATAAAAAGTCCCTGCTTACTTCATCACGGTAAAGCTGGAACGTCCAACTCTCTAGCTGTTTACCATTTTAGATTGCCTTCGTGGGCCAATAGTGTATTGGAAAAGTCATCAGGGTAGCGAACCATATCCGTTTTGTCCCCACACTTCTGCTGCTGCGAGTTTATTGCCACTCTTTAGCTGAATGGGGTTATGGAAGTTAAGATCAAGATGTCACTGGGAGATTTGAAATGGTGTCATTGGATATTTGGAGTGGATGGTCATGTCACTGAGATGGTTCGAGGGCCAGCTTATCTGACTGGTGTTGGGAAAGTCCGTCGTTCATGTTGTTAGTGAGACATTTGACTGCTAGTAACGTGTTATATTGACTTTTAAAAGTTGGAAATAAAGTTTTATAGCAAGTAGTGAGAATACGTATTTGACAATTAAAACTGTGTGTGTGTGTGTGTGAGAGAGAGAGAGAGAGAGAGAGAGAGAGAGAGAGAGAGAGAGAGAGAGAGAGAGAGAGAGAGAGAGAGAGAGAGAGAGAGAGAGAGAGAGAGAGAGAGTGTGTGTGTGTGTGTGTGTGTGTGTGTGTGTGTGTACTCACCTAGTTGTGGTTGCGGGGGTTGAGCTTTGGCTCTTTGGTCCTGCCTCTCAACCGTCAATCAACTGATGTACAGATTCCTGACCCTACTGGGCTCTATCATAACTACATTTGGAACTGTGTATGGAGTCGGCCTCCGCCACATCACTTCCTAATGCATTCCATTTATTAACTACTCTGACACTGAAAAAGTTCTTTCTAATGTCTCTGTGGCTCATTTGGGTACTCAGCTTCCACCTGTGTCCCCTTGTGCGTGTACCACCCGTGTTAAATAATCCATCCTTGTCTACCCTGTCAATTCCCCTGAGAATTTTGTATGTGGTGAGCATGTCTCCCCTAGCTCTTCTGTCTTCCAGCGACGTAAGGTGCAGTTCACCTAGTCTGTTCTCATAACTCATGTCTCTTATTTCTGGGACTAGCCTAGTGGCATACCTCTGAACTTTTTCGAGTTTCGTCTTGTACTTGACTAGATACGGGCTCATGCTGGGGCTGCATACTCTAGGATTGGCTTTACATATGTGGTATACAAGGTTCTGAAGGATTTCTTACACAGGTTTCTGAAAGCAGTTCTGATGTTAGCCAGCCTCACAGAGGCCGCTGATGTTATTCTTTTGATGTGGGCTTCAGGAGGCAAGTTTGGCGTGATATCAACTCCTAGAGCCTTCTCTCTGTCCGTTTCGTGAAGGACTTCATCTCCCATTCGGTATTCAGTGTTGACCTCCTAGTTCCTCCTCCTAGTTTCATTACCTTACATTTACTTGGGTTGAACTTTACTAGCCATTTGTCGGACCATTCCTACAGTTTATCTAGGTCATCTTGTAGCCCCATACTATCCTCCTCTGTCTTGATTCTCCTCATAATTTTTACATCAACTGCAATCATCGAGAGGAGCGAGTCAATTCCTTCTGGGAGATCATTTACGTATATCAGAAACAGTATAGGTCCAAGGAATGATCCCTGTGGGACTCCACTGGTGACTCCCCGTCACTCCGAGACCTCCCCTCTCACGGTGACTCGCTGTGTCCTCCTGCTTAGGTACTCCCTTATCCAGTGGAGTACCTTCCCTTTCACTCCTGCCTCCATCTCCAATTTGTGCACTAGTCTCTTATGTGGTACTGTGTCAAAAGCTTTCTGGCAGTCCAGAAATATGTAGTCTTCCCAGCCCTCTCTCTCTCGCCTGACTTTTGTTACCTGGTCATAAAACTCAATTCAACCTGTTAGGCCGGATTTGCCATCTCTGAACCCATTCTGGGTTTCTTTCGAACAATCTTCTCCATCATCTTGTGATTGTGTGTTTTTTTGTGTGTGTGCGCGCGCGCGTGCGTGTGTGTGTGTGTCAGACAGGCAGAGGGAAAAATGAGAGCATGGCTGGGGAGACACTGACAAACGTTTCAAATTAAGACAGCATTTTCCCATCTTCCTGAATATCATATGTTCTCCTTTGCTTCTTTGTAATCTTCCCAATAATATTATCCTCTTACTAATCTTCCCTTCCACATCCATTCTTCTTTTTATCCTCTTATTACTCTAAAGGCTACCTCTTTAATTTTCTTGCCCCCTCTCTTCCCATTTCATATCTACCTCAGCTTTGGAGCACTTAAATAATCCTCACTGAATTCCATATCTAACTCATTTGCCCACTATTTATATTCACTTTCTCTTTCTCACTCTTTCTATCGATCATCTTCTCCTCACGTAAAATTAATTATCAAGCAACCTGAAGTTAATGGCACAAATGGAGAGCATGTGTAGGGCGGTATTACATTGGGCCACTTCTCATGATGGTAATGGTAGTTTCTCTCCCGCTAATGACGGTACATAATTATGCTAAGTGACAGTTTAACAGCACTGCCTTTCATACTCTGAAGCCGCATGCGATTCTTAAAGCAGATGATCACGTACGGACTTTATTTAGCCGGATAAAGGGCTGAAAGAAACATGACATAGGAATTATTTAGACCTTCTTATCCAATTTAGGATATCATCAGATATATATAATATATATAATAGCTAAAACAGCTAAATCACTCAAGTACAGGTGACTGGAAGGTCAATACCTCTTTGTTCCCATAGCGTCTGAGACGCTTGGCCCCTGGGGCAAGAGTGCCTTGGGATTTCTCAAGGAATTGGGTTCCAAGCTCATTGACGTCACCAGAGACCCAAGGGCTTCCAGTTTTTTTTGTTTCAGCGTCTCAGTGTGGCGATCCAGAGGGGAAATGCTTGCTGCGTCCTCGGTTCCTGTCCAGAAGCGGAGGAGCTTCAAGAGATCCATAACCTTTAGGCATTTGTCTTGTATGTTTTGTAACCTTTAAATACACAATAAAGGAAAAAAAAAAAGGAAAGGGGTGGTAGGAGAAAAGCACACAGAAACTGTATTGGAGGGGACCTACATTCCCTCCAATGCGTTATGTGTGGTTTCCTCCGAGGCTATGGGTCCCCCTTCTTCCAGCCAGAGGTGGTACTCCCTTCCCTATATATAAAAAATATATATATATATATATATATATATATATATATATATATATATATATATATATATATATATATATATATATATATGTCGTACCTAGTAGCCAGAACGCACTTCTCTGCCTACTATGCAAGGCCCGATTTGCCTAATAAGCCAAGTTTTCATGAATTAATTGTTTTTCGACTACCTAACCTACCTAACCTAACCTAAACTAACTTTTTCGGCTACCTAACCTAACCTAACCTATAAAGATAGGTTAGGTTAGGTTAGGTAGGGTTGGTTAGGTTCGGTCATATATCTACGTTAATTTTAACTCCAATAAAAAAAAATTGACCTCAAACATAATGAAATGGGTAGCGTTTTCATTTCATAAGAAAAAAATTAGAGAAAATATATTAATTCAGGAAAACTTGGCTTATTAGGCAAATCGGGCCTTGCATAGTAGGCTGAAAAGTGCGTTCTGGCTACTAGGTACGACATATATATATATATATATATATATATATATATGTATATATATTTTCTAAGGATAGTTGAAGAATATAATAGGTGAACTTGACTATTTCCTGTGGGAATTTATTTGGGAAGAACTTGCACAGATAATTCCAGAAACAGATGACGGGCGAAAAAAAAAACATCGCTCATGCATGTGCAAGCTTTCCTTGTGACAGTCTACAACAAGTTCCAGCAAACCTAGATTTATTTTGAAAGAATAATGAAGACCTGCAATCAGGGCCCCATGTTATATGATCAAAAAGTTACCAATGGTCCAGAAGCCGATATACGGTTGGATAAAGGGTTGGAACAAACATGAAATATGTAGAACTTAAGAGGCAATAGATTTCAAAGCTTGTGGAAGAGAAATTCAGGTGATTGATTATATTTCATGCAAATTCCAACTTTTATAAGAGAAAAAGAATTATTGTTCAAAATGTTCTATTCTCTCTTGCCTGCCAAGCTCATACTCAGAATAGAAAAATACTGTCATGAATGAGGATGTATGATATTCAAGACAAAAACCCACCTATTAAACCTAGATAGGCTTAATCAATAATATCTTTTTCATTAAATCTCTTGTGAGCTTACATTTTTGCAGTATACTTTGAATATCCTTGAGAACAACATTACGAAACCTCGTTAAAAGTCCTTTGTGATTCAGCAAGATGAAGATTTAGATGAGGACGGACCCCCACCACCTGACTTCTAATTCTGCAGTGAACCACATAAGGCTCATTTATATGTAAATATGTTTCACGAAATGTTCTCGCATACAAACTTTTATATTTAAGAGAGAGAGAGAGAGAGAGAGAGAGAGTAAGAGAGAGATTAAGCAAAAAAGAGAGAGTAAGAGAGAGATTAAGCAAGAAAGAGAGAGTAAGAAAGAGGAAGAAGAGGGATAGAATGGCGCAAGAGTGACAGCAGTTTTTTTGGGCACATCTAAAGTCAAAGATATTAATTTTATGTATAATAAGGCTAATATACGAATTGTGTAATACTAATATTAATATTTTTTTATTTTCGTTTACTATAATTATTCTCATAATGACTATTCTAATTAATACTATTATTAGACTACCATAATTCTTAACTCATAAATGTTTCATTATCAAGATCGTTGCTCAGTATCATTATCAATTGTTTTTATCTATGCAGCACTGACTCACTCCACTCACAATGATATGAGTCATGCAAAGCATATTATTACACAGTATTTTTAAGCACATTATTTAAAAGAAAATTTTAAAATGTATAATTAAACTCTAATTGTTTTTCTTAGTTTTTGCTAAGATTTTAAAAGCAATTACAGATATAATTGTAATATAGTCTCACAAACTATAACATATATATGTATATATATATATATATATATATATATATATATATATATATATATATATATATATATATATGTCGTACCTAGTAGCCAGAACTCACTTCTCAGCCTACTATTCAAGGCCCGATTTGCCTAATAAGCCAAGTTTTCCTGAATTAATATATTTACTATAATTTTTTTCTTATGAAATGATAAAGCAACCCTTTTCTCTATGTATGAGGTCAATTGTTTTTATTACAGTTAAAATTAACGTAGATATATGACCGAACCTAACCAACCCTACCTAACCTAACCTAACCTATATTTATAGGTAAGGTTAGGTTAGGTAGCCAAAAAAAGCTAGGTTAGGTTAGGTTAGGTAGGTTAGGTAGACGAAAAAACATTAATTCATGAAAACTTGGCTTATTAGGCAAATCGGGCCTTGAATAGTAGGCTGAGAAGTGCGTTCTGGCTATTAGGTACGACATATATATATATATATATATATATTGGTAGCAGTCTTTCTTGTAAACATTTGTTGTTAAATATGTCCGAAAATATAAGATTAATAATTCTAACACTAATTTTCTCAATATTTCTTATGTTTCTTTTCACTGTCGATGGTAGTTGAAAAATCAATTCTTCAAAATTCATTTTTATTTCTAGTCTCACGTGACGCCTGAACGCGTTTCGTAATACTTATTAAATTTTCAAAGACTTTAATTTACACACACAACTGTAACCTGCAAACACGCAAATATGTCTATACTAATACTCGCATTTGGGCGAGGTACAACAGTTTTGGGTGAGGAGAACAAACTTGTGACAAACACAAGACAAAACACGAAGCAATGGGTATTAATTGGATATGAGAACATAAGAATGGCAGTAACTGCAGAAGGCCTATTGGCCCATTCTTCCTCTTGATGCTTCTATATTGGTTCGGAGTCTTGAAGTGGGTAGAAGTGAAGTGTGCATTAATTGGCTGTTGATTGTTGGTGTTGACTTTTTGATGTGTAGTGCCTCGCAGATGTCGAGCCTCCTGCTATCGCTGAATCTATCAATGATTTCTGTATTGTTTGTAAAGATTTCTCTGGTGATGGTCTGGTTGTGAGAGGAGATTATATGTTCCTTTATGGAGCCCTTTTGTTTATGCATTGTTAATCGCCTGGAAAGAGATGTTGTTGTCTTGCCTAAATACTGAGCTCTTTGGGGCGTACAGTCCCCAAGTGGGCATTTGAAGGCATAGACGATGTTGGTTTCATTCAAGGCGCTCTGCTTGGTGTCTGGAGAGTTCTTCAGGAGTAGGTTGGCCGTTTTCTTGTTTTTGTAGTAAATTGTCTATTGTATCCTCTAATTTTTGTCTGTGGGGATAACGTTCCTATTAATAATATCTTTCAGAACTCTTTCCTCCGTTTTATGAGCTGTGGAAAAGAAGTTCTGGTAAAATAGTCTAATACCCGCCAAACACACACCGAAACTACGACGTTGGTACAACGTTCGAGCAAGTTTTAACACCACCTAACCAGTTATAACAACCAATATAGCAAGTTGTAACAACGTTCTAATACGTCATAAACACGTTAAGCCAAGATGTAACAACTTTATTAAAAGTTGTAACAAGCGGAAAATAGAGACAGTTTCGGTTTGTGTTTCCAGGGTAGTTGGTACATGTGTTGTGTTAGTTTACTCTTCAGAAGTTGAATGGCGTTTTACCTTTCTTTTTATGATGTCTTCAACAAAACCATTAGAGAAGCCGTTGTTGACTAGGGCCTCCTTTACCCTACAGAGTTCTTCATCGACTTGTTTCCATCCTGAGCTGTGTCTGAGAGCACGGTCGACGTAAGTGTTGACAACACTCCTCTTAGGTCCTACCCAACAATGGCTTCTCTAACCGTTATGTCGAAGACGTCATTAAAAGAAAGGTGAAACGCCATGCAACCTCTGAAGAGTCAACTAACGCAACACTTGTAATCCCTATTAAACTGTTTTACAGGAACTTCTTTTCGACGGCTCATAAAATGGAGGAAAGTGTCCTGAAAGATATTATTAATAGGAACGTTATCCCCACAGACCAAAATTAGACTATACATATGATAATTTACTGCAAAAACAAGAAAACAGCCAACCTACTCATGAAGAACTCTCAAGCCATCAAGCAGAGCGCCTTGAATGAAACCAACGTCGTCTATGCCTTCACATGCCCACTTGGGGACTGTCAGCCCCAGATCTCAGTATATAGGTAAGACAACAACGTCTCTTTCTAGGCGATTAACACTGCTTGGACAGCAGGGTTCCATCAAGGAGCATATAATCTCCTCACACAATCAGACCATCACCAACGAAATCATAACTAGCATACCAGAAATTATCGATGGATACAGCAACAGCTGGAGGCTCGACATCAGCGAGGCCCTACACATGAAAAAGTCAACACCAGCAATCAACAGCCAATTAACACATAATTACATTCTAACCACTTCAAGACCCCCAAGCCAACACAGAAGCAAGAAGAGAAAATACGCAATGTACCCTTTGATTCGTGTTCTATGTTAAATTATATTTTCCAAATGATTTACCCATTGGCTTGTGTTCTATCACCACACCCATAAACATTTATGTCATATTACCTCACCCAAAATCAAATATATGCATATATGCATGAGTACATAAAATTAGTTTTTTGATAATGTGAGGAGTCTCTTGCAAAACGCTTCTAGGCGTCAGATTAGAAAAAAATTGCCATTGCAAAGTTAATTTTTCAATTACCCTCGACAGTGTAGAAAAACGTAAGAAATATTGAGAAGATTCGTCTTAGGCTGTCACGCCCAATAATCGAACCCGGGATTGTCGACAGTAAGACGGGAACGTATCCAATACACAGTCTGCTACACTTGCACGCATGCTGTCCATTCATCTGATATAATTTAAGCATTAGTTTTAGCTCCATCAGTATGCATATTTCAGTGAACTTTAGCCCATCCAGCAGAATATATTTGTTATGTTAACAGTTAAGACCTCATCTCAAAGAGGTTGTAAAGGAGATGGGAGGAAGAAGAGAGGGAAGGAGAGAGAGAGAGAGGAAGGGAGGGAGGGAGGTAGAGAGGGAGAGGATGGAGAGACAGAGAAACATAATATTAGAACGGTCTTCATCAGGTAGAACACGCCACAATGCATGCCACTCAAAGCCGCATAACAGCATCACCTTTCTAATGGGCAGTCATTACACCTCTCTCTAATTGCGCTCACACCTGGGGGCTCGGTAAATGCCATCTCCTACACTAATGTCTCCTCCTAATACCTTCTCAAATTGTGGGCGTATGTGCACAGGTATATGTGCGACGGTCTCTTGAGGAAAGCAACGTATTATGCAACATTACCAAGGGTTATTGCAAAGTGGACTCTGCAAGAGGGGCTCAAATGAAGGATGTGGTTACGTTAAAGACTGTGATGCTTGTTCGATTATTTTTGGTTCCGAGTTGTTGTAGACACCTCTCCAAGCTACAACATTTAAGGTGAACTGTCATATTTCAAATTCATTTATGTAAATTAGCGCATTAATCTGTATATTAATATAAAAGATTTCATATAATAGAATTAGGCTACATGACATTTATGCTGAAACATGACATGACATTTATGCATAACATAACATGGCATAACATGACATTTATGCTGAAACTTTATTACAAAGATAAAGGAAGAGAGAGAGAGAGAGAGAGAGAGAGAGAGAGAGAGAGAGAGAGAGAGAGAGAGAGAGAGAGAGAGAGAGAGAGAGAGAGAGATGGGTCTACACTCATGCTTAGTGTGTTTGTACTTGGTGATATGCAATTTGTGTGATGTTGTGAGGTTTGTGATGTGCTTAGAAGGCTTGTGTGTGGTGAGCGGCAAGTTGTGCATATTATGTATGATATGTATATTGTGTACAGTGCTGTGCGGTGCGTGGTGTGTATAGTAAGGAGAATAATGTGGTATATGATGCCACTTAAATGTTCGGTTCGACTACTGTAGTAATTTTTTAGTTTGCATACATACTTCTTACATCAATTGGGATTTAATATAAACATATGGAATTGCGTCTAAACGTTAATTGATTTACATATGTTTGAATGGCGGGGGAGAATTTTACAATTACTTTTCAAGAGGGTAAGAAAGCATGTTACTTTCTTCACTGATATAATATCCGACAACTCGTCAGACTCTCCTAGTAACTATAATTGGTGAATTAGTGTAAACATGTGAAATAAACATATCCATGTGAAGATACTTTAGTTATGTGTTCCGCTGGTAGAATCATGCCACATTTTATAAACAAATATCTCGGTTAATTATGCTTAATCTGTTCACGTGATGAGTGAATAACCTCGGCCTTGCCTTCATGTCTATAGTGAGAGAGAGAGAGAGAGAGTGTGTGTGTGTGTGTGTGTGTGTGTGTGTGTGTGTGTGTGTGTGTGTGTGTGTGTGTGTGTGTGTGTGTGTCTGTGTGTTTTACAGTCCGCACACGGGCATGAACGCTCAGAGGCAATAATATTCCGGCACCTGTGCGTCGGAGCGACTGTCTGAGCCTGCTGGTATTAGCATAACCTAAGACCATATAATTCCTGTCGTGTTCAATTTCGTTTCATTCCATTTCAAGTATTCACCTACATCTAAACGAGAGAAAAACATTACATGACATTAATGCAGAAACACTGGCACTGGTAAAATACCAGAACAGGGGCTGAACGATGGAAGCTAAGCAATACAGTTTCCAAAGATAAAGTACCAGATTTCAGCCATTGTACCAAAAATATATATATCAAAGACATATACATATTAACGTGTTAATAATTGTTTACGAGTATAACATTTGCGTCGTGGTATTACCACAAAAGCTATTTTAGAGAAACTGTCATTCTCACATATAACATCATACAAAAGGAAAAAAAGAGGCCCGAAACTTACACTATCACACAGAAAGGGAGCTCCGTAACACTGAAAGAGTGAACCGTCATTCACACAGAGATAATACCATCACACAGGAAACATAGTCATTCACACAGAGCACCAACAGTTTGTGACAGCACCGAGACAGGAAAAAGAGCTAACCCATTCACACCGAAAGGATGCTGATTCACAGAAAATTCTGTCAGGCAGAAAAAGAGTTCCATCACCAAGCTATGTCATATCGTCAGTATTTCTCACCAGCTGTCTGCATATAACACCAGCTGCTGCCCTTAATATTTGTTCTCATTTCTTCCATTCATCAGAATTGAATCTCAGTTGTCTATAATTTATGGGCCCCATATGCCTTTGATTTTATGGGTCGCCTTCGTTATTTAAGAAGACTGATAGCGCTTGTAATGCCCGAATCGCAATGAATCACTTCGATTACGAAATAGGATCGTAAGAATATTAATGTGGTTTTCGTAACATATGAAATTTATTGATAATGACTATATGAATGCTGTGACGCTCAAAGACCATTCGAAGCCTTTGATGCTCAAGAACAGTTCGATGCCTCTGATGCTCAAGAACAGTTCGATGCCTCTGATGCTCAAGAACAGTTCGATGCCTCTGATGCTCAAGGACAGTTCGATGCCTCTGATGCTCAAGGACAGTTCGAAGCCTTTGACGCTTCGGAACACCAGGTGTGACGCCCATCTGAGATTACGACTGGCTGCCACATTCGACCGATGGAAGAACGTTATCGACCAGGTATAGATTAGGAACTAGAGAAAAGACACTCAGAAAGGCTTTATTCTTTATACTTAGAAGGTTTACTCATTTATGGACGTAGACTAGATTCATATTATTAGCTATTTGTGATTTATAATATCTAATATTATATTCGTTAAGGGCGATGGTAATGACTTTGGAGCACCAGTAAGTACAGTGCTCTGAAAGTTTCATAAGATTTATGTGTTTTGAGTACTGGTTTAGTTATAGTTTATCCTTCTAAAACGATAGTACTTATAGCAACTATTGGTCAAAAGTTCAAAAATTTACTTTTGACATTTTTATATAGGCAAAGATATTTAAAACTCACAATCAGCGGATAAAATTGACAAAACATTTATTTTTTATTTATTTAACGTGAAGGAGTCAAAAGAATATTATTAAATGTGTCGTGAAAATAGAGAAAAACTTTATGTAATGCTGTCGACGTGCTTCTTTTGTAAACTGGTTCGAAAAATACCTATTTTTTAAGGAAAATCTTCCAGAGCACGTGTACTGTCTAACAACGTACATAATTTGCTCTGAAGCTGAATTAAAGCTTCATTGAGTTTTTGAAAAATCCAAGCCATAAAGTCGATGTTACATATGTGGTTCTTCATTTGCTCTGCTAAATCAGACTCCCATTTACTTTCCAAAAAAATAAACTATTGCATAAAATAAGCTTACAAATTCGGCTACGGAGAAAAAGTTCACTGTTGTATTTTGCCAACTAGCTGGGTTTCAATTTGAGTGAATGGATTCTGCCAGCTGTCTTAATGTGTGCAAAGTGAGTGCTCGTTAACAGTTGAATTCTCGAGAATGTTCCTTGGGTGCACAGAGTGTGTGCACGAACACAAGTTTTGTTAATGCAATATTTAAATATACCTTGTTGGATGTCTGTGGAGAGCTCCTATCATCAAAAGATCATAGGTATTGCAAGGGCCGTTGCATTCCTAGTCGGTTGTTAATTACAGTGAGAAAAAAAACATTCCTGATCTAGTTGTCTTCTAATTAAGAGTAGAAGACTGATCTTGTCACCATGTGATAACAACAGAAGCAACGAGACTGCCAGTATTATATCAATGTCCATGGCTAACATCAGATTGTAGAAAATGACTAGAACAGGTTTATAGTTAAGCACAACAATCACTAATTGCCGCCGTTTAATTCTTGGAATGAATAACATTATTTTCGGCGTGAATGACTGTCTTGGTTAAACCACCCGTCAAGCTGTGCCGTCCTACCACGTGCGGCCACCCAGTGAGAGAGCCACCCTACCACCCTGTGTGTAGTTGCCTCGTCACCCCGCCAACCCGGCCTTGTTGTCGCGACACACACACACAGCCAGAGCGGGCCCGTCCGGTGGACTTGCTCACCCAGGTGCACCTGCCACCCCGTGTTAGCGGTGTCTACTCTCATTCCACCACGTGCGGTAATTACTGGAGTATTACATCGAGGCATCTACAGTAGAGGATTTTGAATTTACGAATAATATTTATAAAGCTAATTATATGCTAAAGGAACATCTCTTTGCATGCATTAATTAATAATATATTCCCCCCCCCCCCACCTTTCGATTCCCTTAGCTCAACTATCACCTTCTAGGGGGGGGGGAGGGGATATCACACCGTAGAGAATAAACATTTCTCTCCTAATACCATTCTTTCTCCTCTCAGCATCCTCTGATTCTTCAAATCCACTCTCATGCTGGATACCCAGTGCTCTCTTCCCAGTGACATTAAATTCTACACTCTAATTTCAACAGCTTCCATTTCAACAGCTTCCATTTCAACAGCTTCCATTTCAACAGCTTCCATTTCAACAGCGTCCTCCTTATTACGTTTCCGCTTTGCTCAGACCCTCCAATAACAGGCCTCTTCTCCTCTCTCATTTTCTAACTCCATTCATCTTCAATCCAGCGGAAAGCCCCACTAGTTCAGTCTCATGTTCGAACCCTGTAATGAAGTCGTGCCCTAACCAACAGGTTCCCTATTGCATAACCTAACACATTCAGGTCGACCGCTACCAATATCCACGTGACTTCTGCTCGACAGCCTCACTTGTCACTACACTCACCTGAAGTGGCAGTCACCTCTGCTCTCCACCGCCAGTACTATCTGATATTTAGGACGAATCTTGCATCAAACTGCATAATTAAGTTTGATGCTGGCCACATTTTCGACCACTGCATACGTTTTTACCCCAATTGATTTGGCGTTTGCTGCCTCTTCTTCAGTGTACATAATTGCCACCCTTTTTGTGTCATAGAATTGTACGAATGTGTTCATTGTGTCTCATTATGTGTCTCTGGGAACAAGTTTACAGCTGCCTACTCTACATATAAAAGCTTATAACAAAGTCATTTGTTTGCCATTATTTCAGATACCTGGAAAACTATCCAAATTAACTGGTGGTCGGCCAACAATGGTTTACCTAGTTTTCAGTCCTGGTACTCCCTTCACAAGACCTAGCTGTCTACAATGACCTCCAGCTCAGACTTTCATGAAAATGACCAGCCAGCTCACATGTGGTCTTGACACCACTTGCTGGACGTATTTCAGCCCGTAGAGGCGCGTCCACACCCCTACTATAAAGGATTCAACCGCAGCAAGCGTTCACCCACGGGCCCCTTTTCCTCCTTTAACTACGATTTCTGGGACTTAACGCTTGGCAACGCCAGATTTTCCGGATAAACCTATCCTACACATACCGACCAGAGACATTATATCTCTGCTGACGTGGTCAACCGGACGGTCCTCCTCGACGACACGTCTGCCTGATTCCCCACACTATACTTACACCTGAAAGTACTTCGCCTATGAAGTGACTTTGTTATCCGTCTTCTCTAATTGTGATTAATTTCGAGATATCATAATGTGGCAACAATGGAAACAAAAGAAATGGTTACGTACCTTAAAAATTTGTGAAGTTGTTTCCCTCGATGTAATGAGCTATAAAACATTTACCTGAAATGGCAAGAAAAATAATTAATTATATTCTTCTTTACTATCTACTACATTAAAAATTTCATATGCCACATTAATAATCATATTTCAGTCCGCATATATAAGCAGCGCAGGTAAATGTAACGCTTAAGTATCAAGGTGTTGCTTACCTTGGGTCGACGTGACGGGAGTTTGTAGGACGTGGGTGCTGGAGTACCTCCTCCAGTGAGGTGAGGTGAAGACAAGTGGTTGACACAATATTGCTAGTGACACTCGCACACAAATTTAGTCAGACGACCCAATATGTCAGCACAAGACAAGAAACACTGCACGAAAGAGTTGAGACACCGACTCTACTGTAATTTCATAACAGCAGTTAAGGCGTGTCTTCGTCTAATATTTCCAGTAAAACACTAAATTATCCCGAGTCAACACTTTGCTACGTACGGCAGTAGCCGCGTTTTCTGCCCATTTTCTCGCATATAACTCACTGAAAAAAACTTCAGTGCACTTTTACGACATTGCCAGACAAGAACCGAATAATTAAGGTACCGGCGAAAAACAATATGCAATTAACCGGCTTATACTGTAAAACATTATAATTGTACTGTACTCAATCGAACATTAACATTACATCATTCAGACACTGTTCATCGATTAAACACTTGTTTCTTTTATCCACCAGAAGCGTTAACTTTTTCGATCTTTTTCGTAGCTCCGTTACACTCAGCACAACACAGCACTCACTAACCATACATAACGACTCAGTGCTCCGACAACCCTTCCTCGGGTTATCCATGTCTAAACGGCGGCCGACATCAGGGAAGCATTTCTTAATTTTAACGTATCGTGTACTCAAAATCTGCGTTTTCTCATATATAAAATAATATTGGTATATATTAGAACTTGCTGTATAGTTAAGTCTAGCTAAAGTTTGGTTATGGTACTTAGGTTCTAATGGAAAATATTTAGTGAAGCATTTACAGATACGTTTAGAAACAGAATTTCAGCAAAGCTCTGATGTTCGAGCGTTTGTTGTGAATGGCGTATAAAGTGTTTTACATTCGTAAACAGGGAGTTTGACGGCTAGATTATAGAGAATTTAACCTTTGTTTATGAGGACAGGCTGTGACTTGACCCGCTCCGGGGCTCCAGTAAAAGGCTCCGATTTTTCCGTTCAAGATTCAAAGGAACGAGCTCAAAAACCCACTGGAACAATGATGGTGTTACATGACAGTTTCGCCTCAAAAACACTAGCCAAATACATCACTCATATCGTATTTCTCATGCCTACATTCCCTAAATATTTCACCCATGTACTATCAACTCACTTAATTTCAATCCTTCCACTTATGTGATTTAAAGAGGCTGGATGTTGTAATTTAAATGCCTTTTTGTGTACAGTAAAATTATAATGTTTTATAGTGTGCCGGTACCTTTATTCGATTCTTGTCCGCCAATATCCTAAAAGTGAACCGTAGTTTTCATTGAGTTATATGCGAGAAACAGGACAGAGAACGCGGCTACTGTTGTACGTGGCAAAGTGTTGACTCCGGATAGTTTAGTGATTCAGGAATATTAGACGAAGATGCGCCTTAACTGCTGTTGTAAAATTACTTGCGTGTCGGTACCTCAACTCTTTCGTGCAGTGTTTCTTGTCTTGTGCTGAATTATTAAGTCGCCTGACTAAATTTGTGTGCGAGTGTCACTAGCAATATTGTGTCAACCACTTGTCTTCACCTCACCTCACTGGAGGAGGTACTCCAGCACCTTTGTCCTATAGGAGAAGAAACTCTCGTCACGTCCATCCAAGGTAAGCAACACCTTGATGATCAAGCGTTACATTTACTTGCACTTCTTATAAACATGGATT
Source organism: Procambarus clarkii (assembly GCF_040958095.1). Classification (NCBI taxonomy): domain Eukaryota; kingdom Metazoa; phylum Arthropoda; class Malacostraca; order Decapoda; family Cambaridae; genus Procambarus; species Procambarus clarkii. The sequence goes on from NC_091167.1 coordinate 37,311,272, forward strand.
GAAATATGATTATTCATGTGGTACATGAGATTTTTAATGTATAAAATAGTAAAATAGTTATTAATTTTTATTTTGGCTTTCATGTAAATGCTGAGAAGGAACAGAGTTTAAATGATCTCCGTTACGGAGGAGTTCATAGCAGTACTGGATAGCCATTAGGGTGACCCTTCGCTACCTAGGTTTCAATCCTCGTAGTCATAGTTTATAAAATTTTCTAACTTGGAACCATTCAAGCTTTATCTTGGATTTATATGAATGAAATCCTGAATTGTTGGGTCTCTTATTAAAAAATGTTCATTTGATTTTCTGAAAATATCACTATTTTTTGGAGAACCATGCAAATTAGCTTGCTGACAGACAATCCTACACGCTCAAAAATTGCAGATATTGTGTAAATTTAATACTATATTCTTTTCATCTCTCTCTACCTGACAATCTTTCTCTGTCTGAATGTCAGCCTGTTTTCTCTCTCTCTCTCTCTCTCTCTCTCTCTCTCTCTCTCTCTCTCTCTCTCTCTCTCTCTCTCTCTCTCTCTCTCTCTCTCTCTCCTGTTTTTGCAATCTCTTTCGAACTTGCGCACTCTATCCTCTTCTCGTCCTTCTCTTCCTCTTTCCCCTGGTCTGTACGTCAATGCTAGACACCACACAACATGTGATGACTGCATCAGTGCTCTACCTGTCAGTCTGTCAGGTTTTCTATGCTTTTGTGCAGGTATTCAGTTAGTAAAATAACCCGTTAACCACTTAGCTGGTGAGCAGACAAACATCCTGCCAGATATATGACCGGCAGTTAACCAGCCATACAATTAACCAGCAAGACAGACATCCAGTTAAGCACTCGACGAGCAGGACAGGCAAGCCTGACAGCCAGAGAGACCGGACAACCAGGTACGTTGGCTAGCTACGCTCCAGGGTTCCTGATTACCTTGGCAAGGACACAGCTGGGTATCAGAGAGCGTTTACCTTTGCTCAGTCAGTTGGTTCGTTGCGTCCAGGAGTGCCACAGGACTCCCTTTGTCACTCGACCGTGAAGTGGTACAGTATGTTGCAATTTCAAAGCGATTTTTGTAATTTGATTCACCTGACTTCTTGAATATTGATTTACCTCTACAAGTATGACTATTTTTCTCTTTATTGAACTCATATATGGGTATTGTTATAGGTTTAAGTACGTTAAGGATAGAATGTACACAGTCTATTGTTGACTGTAAATATATTATTTTCACCTTCTGTTATTCATTTTATTCACTGTTATAGACGACATTTATAGTATGCTGAAATACAAAAGCACCTGAAGCAGTGGAAGTAGTTAGCTAAGACCGAAGATGATTCATTGACATATATGACCTTTCGCAGGGCATAAAAGCAAGATTGCCAAACATGAAGTCGTCAATGACATCATCAAGAGAAGTTTGGCTACAGTTGGGTGTCCAGCACAAAAGAAACCTCAGTTGTGCCGACCTGACAACAGCTAAAACAGCCCAGATGGAGTCACCCTGCAGCAATGGAGGGAAGGTAAACAGGTCGTATGGTATTACACGTGTGTGCCTACATTGGTTGATATCTATCTATGTTACAGCTCAGCTGAGGGAGGCGGGACAGCCACCTTCAGGGAGACCCAGACAACCAACAAGTACTGGGACCTAGAACGTTGTTACAGGTTCGTGCCGAAAGGCTCTGAGACTCTGGGCGCCTCGAGTAAATGTACACTTAATTTCCTACACTAGGTGGGTGACTACCTCATCGGGAAAACTTAAGAATCAGGAGCGGCCAGTTTCCTGTTCCAGCGCCTCAGAGTCGCAGTTCAGAGGGGAAATGCGTGCTGTATCTTGGGTACGCACCCAACCTCCGAAGAGCTGGACAAGGTCTTCAAACACAGATTGTTATATTATTATATAGTGTGTGTTCTCTGTAAACTATAGCAATGCAATAAAATAAAATAAAACAAAATTAATACAAAATTAGGGGTGGTAGGAGAAGAAAAGATTAAAGTGTTCAGTGAGAATCCACAAGGTCTTCTCTGAGCACTCTTTATTTTCTTCTTCGAGGCTGTGGGTCCCTTCAATTGCACCAGAGGTGATACCCCTAATATATATATATATATATATATATATATATATATATATATATATATATATATATATATATATATATATATATATATATATATGTATATATATATATATATATATATATATATATATATATATATATATATATATATGCGAACGAGCCTGAATGGTCCCCAGGCATATATGCAACTGACCTCACATCCTAGTAGTGACTCGAACCCATACTGCCAGGAGCACTATGCAACTGGTGCACAGGGCACCTTATCCACTCGACCATCACGACCGGACAAAAAGGTGATGGTAACCGAGGCTATTTCCCCATCAGCCCGCCGGCACTCTGGTGGTAATCTTGGGCATAGTATTTTATCAAATCACCTCATTCTTTGGGGCACACGTGAGGAACACAAATGCGAACAAGCCTGAATGATCCCCAGGCCCCCAGTTGCATATATGCCTGGGGACCATTCAGGCTTGTTTATATAGATATATATATATATATATATATATATATATATATATATATATATATATATATATATATATATATATATATATATATATATATATAATATAAAACATGTTTTGTAAATAAAATAAATAAAATGTTTGAATAAAACACCAAAAATAGTCTGAAGAAAGTCAACGCGTTCTTCTCTTAGTTTCCAACCTCTTTATTTTTTTCCGTCGCGATTCACTGTTGTGATTGTCTCAGTCTCAGTTTCTCTTGTCTTTGATTCCTATCATTTGCTTCCACGGGCTTCCAATTTCACCCGTTTTGTTCAGTATATGTATTTGTACGTCATTCACTATATATCTATTAAAGAATCCTTAAATGTAACCACAACCATCTTATCATTTCTCAATCTCTAATTTTCCCTGTTCCTGTTTCCCCTCATTCTGATATCCTTCTTCCTCCTCTGAGTTCGCATGTGAGCGCCTCTCTGTTTATCTTTGATGTGTTAATTGTACAATTACCACCATTTATAAGTGATTCTCTCCCTAAAGTGGAGGCCCAGCGACCATGGCAGCACAGCATGGCATGGTTAAATCGCAACTCTCTCAGAGGTGGAGAGGTCAGAAGGTAGGCACTATTCTGTTAATTCAGCGATGATGAAGGCCAAAGACACATGACAGACTTCAATCCCAAAGGCTTAAAATAAGAGTTTCATAAATAGATACAGTAAGAGGCTTGACACAAGTTGGTATAAACGAGGAGCATTAAGTCAGAGACTCAAAACAGACTCTATAATTAGAGGTTCAGTGCCAAAGCCTCATAAACCAGACGCTCAGAATGCTTTAGATGTTGAGGTCAAAGACAAAAGTTGAATAATCAGAGGCTCGAGACCCAACACTACCTATAAGCTAGGAGTAGAAGATGATGTTAAGAGACTAAAGGCAGGGAAATCAAAATCAAATGCCCGAAACCAGAGGCAAAGGAAATTAAAAGTATAAAACGATGATCTACTATGACCCGGAACCTTTATTTGTTCAACATTTCTTTATTAGTTGAGCTGAACCCTGAGAACATAACAGGTACCTTTTTTCCTGTAGTGCCTGAGTTCTGCAACAATCTTTTAACACCATTTAATATCAGGATAGATAAGACATGGCAAGGATACAAGGTATTATTCCGAAATTAATAGTTAAAAAATGAAAGTTCTCCTCGTCTCTTTCACCGAACTCAAAGAATATATTACAAATCATTGAAAATCACCAAGTTAATGAAAACGAAATAAAACAGTACGATTATTCGCTTGTGACGGGCTAATAAAATCTAACTGATATACCCAGTAGTTTTCTCGACGCAGCTATGCAAGATTTACAAAGCCTTAGAGGTTGTTCAGGCTACACTTTCTAGTCAATTCAACCAGAATATTTAATGCAAGAGTCTCTTACGGCAGATTGAAAATACAATCATGTACTTATATAAAAATAAAATATAAATAAATATGTCTTGAACATAAGTAAATTGAGAATAAGTCTTAAGAGCCTTTAATATATTACTCAGCTATCATATTTGTTCATACGAGAATGAAAGTGGAAAACGGTTGGCCTCTGTGTCCATTTGCAGGGGCACTAGTTTTTACAACGATTCACTGTACTCCTTCAGTAGACTTTTAAACTTTCTTGTCAAAGGAAGCGGCGATTCATTAATTGGTGCTTCATGCTGACCTTAGAGGCATTTGTTTTCTGATAAGAAATACTAATTCAATTTAGTTTGAATTACAAGTATTTAATTAAAATTTCTTGATCTGGAGATGGCCATTCAAAGCTTTCAAGCTTCCTAAGTGACAAAATTATGCCTAATTTCAGCCAACTGTATACAACAATTAATGACAAACAAAAATTTGAGTTTCGTAGGCATGAACTGCTAATTTCCATTCCCATATTTGCAATTATTCTAATCACCTACATAAATTAAGTCAGATTAATAGATGATTCTCATAATAATTGGCAAAAGGATTAGTGAGGTAGATTGATACAGATTTGCAAATTTCTAGCTAAGACTCACCGAATTTTTGTCTGACTGACTCAAAAACTGTTTGTTAGACTAGCGATCGAACAGACGTATGAAATGTCAAGCTAATTTTTAAGTCCAGAATAAAATATAATCCAAAAGACTTCCGATGAAGGGTTTTCTGAGCAAGAGCAATATGTTGGCCAGTAGGTTCCGGCAGTTCAATCAGTAATGGGCACATAAGTGGAAATTAGGAAAATGTTAAAAGTAATTGAAAGAAATGACAAGAGACGTAATTTTATGTTGAGTCTTGAAAGTCTGTTAAAGAATTAAGCCATCCTCTCTGGCCAATCTTTAACAGGCTCTTGAGGTAAGGGGGTAGCGTAATTTTGAAAATAGCCAATGTAGTAAGAATATTCTGGAAGGAAACAGAGGACCCATTGAACTACAGACGATCTCAAAGTGTGTAAATTTCTAGATAATTAGTCATTGAAAGATGGATAGCCTATGTTGAAAGTTACCTTATGACTTCAAAGCTTTGGAACTAAAGCATGAAAGATTTTTTTATGCAACCAGAGGTTACTCTAGTTCAAGTTATATCCTTCCTTCAAAAATTGGTGACATGCTCAGCACCGTATATGTTATACCAACATTAAATACAACGATGCAATGACCATTAGTACAAAATTATTACATGTTTGAGAGTTGGATGTGGTTCACTTTGTTAAGTTAATACTTAAGTAAGCTGTATTAATTGTAAGGCTCTTCTTCGCCTTCCTGTAAGCAAGCTACGGAATGTGGAAGCTGATTGTGGCTGTCCACCATATTAACTAAATGCCAGCACCCGTTTATGAATTTTGATGAGTTGAGGCGTGACCGTGAATCAAAGGAGAAGAAAAGGACAGAGACGCACCTGTTTCGTAAGACCGAAGTTACTAATTATTCTTTTGCTGAGAAAGAGAGATAAAGGATGAGAGAAAGAGACAGCTTCCTACCATCTTACGGAAGCTTTCTACCGTCTTACGGAAGCTTTCTACCATCTTACGCAGTAATGGTTAATGTATTGTGGCAGATATATTCTAACATCAGAAATAAATTGAGGAAAATTACGATATAATGTTAACACACAACGCTTCATATATACTTATAGCTTTTATCCATCTTCTTACATAAATATACATTTGTTTTCACATCGGTATTCACTCCCACGATTAATTGATGAATATTAAGCCCCCCAAGAGGTGGCATTAAGCATGAGTAGCCCGTAAGTGGTAGTCACTCCGCTAATTCATTACTCCATTTTAACTCGCAACTCCCCATGCTGGAGTTGCGGGATGGAGCTTCACCCCCCAACCAAACTGCACCCAACCTACCACCTATCCTCCACAACTGTCCAACCTACTCTGACAAATAGAGTGAGAGGGGCCATAAAACCCTCCCAGAACCGTAATAATTATCATATTCAGTTTCCACCATTCAACGACCGGTTATTGAAGCTAATATTGCGGTGATGAGGCACTCGAAGATGGGACGGTAGGGGAGTACAGGTAGGGAGGGAGAGAGGGAGGTAAGGGAGAGTGAGAAAGAGGGCAAAAAAGAGAACCAGGAGAGGAAAAAATGTAGGGAGGGTAAAAAGGAAGTAAGGAAGAAGATAAATAACCAAAGAATAACCAATAAGCCAAAAAATAACCAAAGATACCCAAAGGAATTGCCAGAGGTAGAAAAGGAAAAGTCAGAATAAAGAAAAAGACCAAGAGAAGGAAAAAAAAGGGTCACAATAAGCAGTTCATCCTCCTGTTTTAGCTAGTACTTATAGTAAAGATGAAGACCATAGTGTATGTATACCGACGAACACCAAAATTAAAAAGTAGAAAGCGGCACTATTTAGTGGGACAAACCGGATAAATGTTTTTTACTTGTGTTGCAAAGACAAACTAAACTAACCAAACCTTCCTAGGTCTAATTCCCGATATCTGAGGAATAATATAATACATGTGTGTGCTATACTAGGTCGAGGAATATTTAAGTTGATGTTTTAGCTTATTTTTTGGTTAAGATTTCCTTACTAGTCAGTATACTACTATATAAAAGCTTAGTACGTACGAATTCGTGACTATTGATGACCGTCACTATAGATACTATCTAAACAAGAGGATGGGTTGCAGCGAGAGAAACACATGTCACTAATAAATGAAAAGGGCATTTTTGATGTGTAGAAAAGGCTTTAGCCCATGTTTCACATAGAGGTAGGAAAAATTTGCAAGAAAAAAAAGTGAGAAACTTCAGAGGACCGATTTTCCATTAAAGGAAACAAAAATTCTGATGAATTCGGATAAATATTTTTTAGGGTTTGCTATTAACTGAAATTATAAACACAACAATAATATATGATCCCAAATTTACTGAAGGAATCAGCCAATGGGACATTCCTGCAAACTCTAAACCGCAACCAACTTTTGTAGACGACTATGTATACGAACAGGCCAAAGAGGATAGCCTTTTTTTTGTTATTTATATATACAAAAGTTCTTACATTCTTGTACAGTCACTAGCACGCATAGGGTTGCAGGCATATCCTTCCAATAGTGGAGAACATTGCCTCACAAATACTGGAAGCAGCTTCTTGGAAGAACAAAGCATGCCACCTCATTGTACTAGCTCCCCATGTTGGGGACTTCCTATTGGCTATATTCCGCCTTGGGCACCCGTCTGGACCATCGAGCTCTAAATATTGTTGTTGCTTGCGCCTTGCACCTCTGGCTCCACTGAACACCTGTGTATCTGAGGCTATGCATAGGCAGACCAATACCGAAGTCATGGTCTTATCTGTCGTAAGTCAAAGGAAAAGATGGCTAAACATGAAGCGGTCAGTGACATCATCAAGAGAAGTTTGGTTACCCCTAAGTGTTCAGCACAGAGGGAACCTTAAATGTGCAAACCTGACAATAGTCACAAACAGCCAGATGAAGTTTACCTGCAACCTTAGATGGATGATAAACAGGCTGTGTGGGACTACACATGTGCATCTACAATAGCTGATACCTATCTACCTCACAGTACAGCTCAGGTAAGCGGGACGGCCATCTTCAGGGAGATCCAGAAAACATATAAATTCAGGGACCTAGAACATGGTTTGGATCTCATTGGGCAAACTAAAGACTCAAGAGCTGCCAGTTTCCTGTTCCAGCTCCTCAGTGTCGCGATTCAGAGAGGAAATGCTTGCTATATCTTGGGTACGCACCCTACATCGGAAAAGCTGGATGAGGTCTCTGAACAAGGATTACCATATCTGAGTGTGTTTTCAGTAAATTGTAACACAATGCAACGTATGCAAACACTAAAATAAAAAAAATCCATCTTTAAATATATTACAATATATGACTATCCAGGACACATTGAAAAAAAATTATTTAACAAATAATATAATCTCAAACTGAAAAAGCAAGAATATTAACACATAAAAGGGGATAAATTCGCAACGCTGAGGCACACATTTTAGCATTCCGTTGAAGATGGTGCTGCTGAGGCATTAGCGAGAGGAAGGCTGCTTGCTGCCTCGCTCCCCAGTTGAAAAACCTGTGAGGGGGGGGGGGGGTGAAAGGCACTCCCTCCTAACATCCTCTGTCCTATCCCAGGTACCCCCATGAGCCCTAATCCCCCAACCCAAAGTCCCACTACCCTCCCTCCCCCCTTACTGAGACATCGCCCCCTACCCCTTTTCGCCCGTCCATTGACCCCCCCCCCTCCTTCCTCCTCCCCCCCCCTCCCCTGTCTCGATTTGATGGTCTCGGCACGACTTCACGGCCATATAACCTGCCGGATCTTTCAGACTGGCTGGCTCTGACTTTATCTGTCTCTCTGGCTTTATCTGTCTCTCTGGCTTTATCTGTCTCTCTGGCTTTATCTGTCTGTCAGGCTTTATCTGCCTGTCTGGCTTTATCTGTCTGTCTGGCTTTATCTGTCTGTCTGCTAAATTTGTTTGTCTGGATCAATCTCTTAATCTGATTTTATGTCATCCTAGCTTTATCTGTACACTCAGCTTTATTTTTCTGGAGTTTCCTGTGTGTCTGGCATTTTCTGTGTCCGGCTCTTATCTCTGTGTAACTGAGTGTTTGGTGCTATTTGTGCGTCTGGTGTTATCTGTTGGGAAATGGTGAAATATGGAGTTTAAATAGTGGAATGCTTTTGCAACATCTATTTTAGTTGGGACAGAAGGATTGCAGGATTTAGTTTTCCCGGGAAAAATGAACTTCAGATTCTGGCAGACATAGTGACGCTGATATTTGAAAATTTCTATACAAATAGTTGACGTATGAATTCTGTGATATCTGGTTACAATCTGCTGTGACACTGACGTATTGCTTCTTATTCATGTCCATGCTGTGATGCTATATATTCATATTCATATTCATATTCATGCTGTATTGCTACATATTCATATTCATACTGTATTGCAACATATTCATACTGTATTGCTATATATTCATGTTTATGCTGTATTGCTACATATTCTTTTCTGTATTGCTATATATATTGCAACATGTAGCAATACAGCCAAAAAGAATTCCAGTGTCATCTTGATACTGGATTAAAATTTAATCACTGTTATAAATATAAAATTTATGTTCACATTTTCTCACCAAATATTGCATTTAAATTCCTCGGTGCGTAATGGCCATGGAGGCGTTATATCATTAACTCTCAAGTTTTATGGGGATTAATTGATCCGATTAGTCCCGAATTGCTACTAAACAAGTTCTGCGTGTTCTCTGATATTGAACGCACATTTGCCTAATATTGTCAACCACTGGAGTTCATTCGCCAAGGTTTTTTCAATTAATATGCAACACAAATCTATGCATGTCATAGGCGGTTTAACGTCATGGTAAAATCAGTAGTTGCTGGAAAGGTTGTTAAGCAGTTCTTAAAACTGGAGTCATTGATGCATAGCAACTCGAAAATATATTTTTAATGAATAACAAACTCATTTGAAAGCAGGTATTGTTGCATAAATACAACACTTCTGATTTTGCTGTGATCGCAAGTATTTATGACTTTTTATTTTATAAAAGTTTCCGTACATAAATCTTTCTTTGAACAAATTTTTTTAATATTTAATTTATCGTAAGTAATTGTTTTTTTCTAATATAAAATTTAGTAATATATATCACCCATAGAAGAGATATTTAATGAATCGTATTTCAGTTGTATAATCAGTCAAAATAATTTATATACCACGTGTCTTAGGCCATTTATTCCATTTATGTGCATTAAGCATCATGCCAAAGGGCTGTACAGCATAATTATCGACTGAAACCCAGTCGATAATTATGATATCGACTGGGATAATTATGAACTTCTGTTTTGGAAGTTCTGTTCATACTCCAGTGTGTATAATTTAGCGATCTTGGACAGTCGAAATGATGCAAGATGAATCTCTTGAAAGCATCCTGGCGCTGCCTGGCCAGAAAATGGTTTGCTAATTAACCATTTCACAAGTTAATGAACGCAAATTTCACGACAGAATTATCATCAATAGCCTTTGTCTTACAATTTAAGAAGGACCAATGTCGCAATAGAAGCACTGTAAATTACAGAATGAAAGTGCCTTAAGCGTAATTTTGATTAACAATTCTGCATAAATATTCATGCATGTATGCTTGAATCAACTGATAAATAAATTCACATGTAATAGGGCTCTAACTCACACCACCTCCTTTTATTCCAAGAGTTTAACCCGTAAACGAGCACCCATCCTCCCAACTTCCCCCGCCCCCCCTCTCTCTCCCCCCCTCCCCCCTCTCTCTCCCCCCATCCCCCTCCCCCTCCCCCCACTAACCAAAAAAAAAAAAAGCAACTTCTCTCTGCTATTTTTCTCCCAGCAATCGGCTTTAAGCCAGCTCCTTCGAAGACCCGTGCGGGCATTCTCACATAAATAACGTTTCCCTACTTTAATCTTGCCGTGCTAGGGGGGTCCGGGTATTTTATTGGCTGTAGCGGGGGACGGCTTTGTCTTCCTCCGCTGGTAGGGAAGCTTGGATTTTATTCCGGCTATAACTTCTTATTTTACTTCTCTATAACCGCAACTTCCCTCCGTCATTTACTCCCTGCTCTGTGCTGATTGTTTTATGGCGTTAAAAATTATTATCTGAATGGCCCATTGGGCGGCACGATACAGGTGTTCATGTAGTTCTGAGTCTGACTACTCTCACCTGGATAATTAATTCAGCGGTCACTATACAGGTGTGTGTGTAGTTATGAGACTCATTTCACTCATCTGACAGGTACATTGAGCTACTTATATACAAGCTAAGGTATTACCTTATTCATAATAAACCTTATGAGGAGAAAGCGGTAAGCCATTGCGACTGTACAACACTTGGAAGGGATATGAGGATAAGGATTTTGAATAGGACGAGAGGAAAGGAATGATGTCCAACCACTTGGACAGTCGGCGACTGAGCGCCAACCTGCAAGAAAACGGAATCGTCGCTCTGCCGTCCACTTATGCTCAAATATGTGAGTGGTATGTGTGTGCGTGTGTGTGTGTGTGTGTGTGTGTGTGTGTGTGTGTGTGTGTGTGTGTGTGTGTGTGTGTGTGTGTGTGTGTGTGTGTGCGTGGGTGTGTGTGTGGCCATTATCAGGAGCGTGACCCAGGGAGCAGCATGCGGAAGCCATAATAGGACTTGAACCACTCGGTCGATTACCCGTTATGATCAATAGTACCATTTTATTTTCACTTGTATTGTCATTCCCATTGTTATTATTTCCTCCGTTGTTATTTATATTGTCTTAAATATTGTTATCTCTGTTTTTATTGTCATTAATAATAACATTAATATTGTAAAAAAAATTCTTCATTATAACTATTTGATTTATTTATTATTTACATTTGTATTTGGAATTTAGTTGTTAGCATTATTATTAAATCATCTGAATTATTATAATTTACAATATTATTATTATTATTATCATTATTATTATTATTATTAATATTATTATTATTATTATTATTATTATTAATATTATTATTATTATTATTATTATTATCCGTATCCCTATCAAAATAATAATAATAATATTAATAATAGTAATATTATTATTATTAAAAATGTTATTATTATTATTATTATTATTGCTATTATTATTATCACTATTATTATTATTATTATTATTATTATTATTATTATTATTATTAATTATAATTTTTACTATAATCAATGTAACACTCTGGGGATTAAAACCAGGGTTCTGGGTCTCCGAAGCCATTTTAACCCACTGAACGAGCATACATTATAAGTAATTTTTCCTGGGACAATACTGAATCCACAAGGAGTCTTGTGGAGCTGATACCATATTATGTTTTACAACTTACCTGCGTATACGCTCGTGTATTTTGTATTGAAATACAATTTAATTATATTTTATTTTGTGATCTGTATTTTTAATGTCTTCCTCACCATTCTCTACGTCATTCTCGTCATATTTTTCATTGTAATTAAAGTTAAGAACATGAACATCAGCATAAACATAAAATTTGTATCAATGTTTCTGAACTTTTTCAAACTTATCATTTGTATAACATTTTCGTCGGTACTATTAGCATAATAATTGTTAACATTATTAGCATTGCGTATTATTAGTAATAATAATCATCCAATTAAGTCACGTGAACTCTATAAGCTCCGTACTGAACTTCTCACAAAACTCCCCACACTTTAATCCCCCCCCCCCTCAGAATATCCAATAAACTCCCCTCTGAACCAACCCCATCATCTTCCCTCTAAAACGGCTTAGGGGAGAAAAAAATTAAAAAGAGCTACTCGCAGCAATTTCTGATAGGTAGCTCTCAGTCTTGGGGGAGAAGACGTAATCCGAGCTCTTCTAGAAGCGCAGGAGTGGAACCAAATTAGCCTTGTGATAAAGATGCTCAGGAAAGCCGAGGCCAGGTCTAAGAAAGGGGGTTGAGGTAACGTTGTAATTGGAAGGTGTGTGGCTGTATATTACATGTGGATAAACGCATTTATATACGGATTATATGTACACATGCGCTCACATCACTAACTCTCACATACATATACATTTGAACAGATAAAAAATACATACATACGTGAACAAATCCCCATGGGCAATGATGAGGGTTCGGACCTATGCACGGGATGCTCCCAGACGCGCCTGTGTGTATTGAAGTAGGGGCATATTATTATTATTATTATTACTTGTGCAGTGGTCTAGAGTATTTGCTGGGAGTACCCAGTGCACAGGTTCGAATCCTCCTCCAGGCTCCTATTGATTTTTTCATTGATACATAACGTAAATGGTATTCATATGTACATTATTATTATTATTATTATTATTATTATTATTATTATTATTATTTTTATTATTGTTATTATTATTATTATTATTATTATTATTATTATTATTATTATTATTATTATTATTATTATTATTTTTATTATTATTATTATTATTATTATTATTATTGAGAAAATCCGTAGGAGTCGAGATGAGGATTCGAACCTATATGCTGAATATTTCAAATGTACGCCCTCCCACTCCCTTCAACTTAACCACCTCCACCACTATCACCACCAGAAACAAATCACTATTTCCTTACTATTTTTATTATTATTATTATTATTATTATAATTATTATTATTATTATTATTATTATTATTATTATTATTATTATTATTATTGTTATTATTATTATTATTATTATTTTATAATAACAGGAGAGGAACCGACTGGTAGAGACAGACCAATATTGGTGATCTGAAAAATTGTGTTTTATCATCATGTGAGTCATTGATTATTGGTCGAATGTTTGACGGCGTTCCTCTGCTGACAATATCCCAAAGTGCCTCTGTTATGATACTCTCTGGCCCGATGGTAGCTGTTGTAGTGGTGATGGTGATGTTGAGGGAGGTGGTCGTGATGATTGTGATGGTGGTCGAGTTTGTGATGATGATGATATGGATTATCGTTGCTATAACTACTTTCATTTCAGCAGGATGTGCTTGTAAAAGAAGAAGAGCGTGCATGTGAGGGAGAGAAATGTTTGCGTGCGAGAGACTAACGGAGTGGGAGTCAGTGAGAGGTGTGCCTCAAAGGTAAGCATCTGCTTATGAGTGAGGAAGTACGTGCAGGTGAGAGAGAGAGAGAGAGAGAGAGAGAGAGAGAGAGAGAGAGAGAGAGAGAGAGAGAGAGAGAGAGAGAGAGAGAGAGAGAGAGAGAGAGAGAGAGAGAGAGAGAGAGAGAGAGAGAGAGAGAGAGAGAGAGAGAGAGAGAGAGAGAGAGAGACAGAGAGAGAGAGAGAGAGAGAGAGAGAGAGACAGAGAGAGAGAGAGAGAGAGAGAGAGAGAGAGAGAGAGAGAGAGAGAGAGAGAGAGAGAGAGACGAGGTGGTGTGCGTGGTGTGGTTGGCGTCTCAGAGGCACGTTAGAGGCTGCGTTGGTTGTACGTTTCGGCCGTGTTAGGTGTGCGATGGATGATTCAGCTGAAGCATCCATCAACACCACAACACGTTCTGGTGTTGTGGACTGTTAAAAGTGGGTTGGGTGTATCTTGGAGGTCTCATGCCATGTCAAGTAAATATTGGAAGCGTTTTGAATGCTTTTTGGCTCTAATTTGAAGACTTGATGAAGGCGTTGAAGGCATTTTAGAAGCTTTTTGAAGGCATGTTTGAACGAGCATGGAGGAATTAGGTGGTCCACGGCCGTCATGTAAATTTCTGACCACAATAAACGTTGATAATAAACATTTCATTCACTTGGGCATTAGGAGTCTCGAACCACGGAACCACGAGTCTCGAATGTTAACAAAATCGGAAGACCTTTATTCTGTCAACATTATTTCGTACAATCAAGTCAATAAATATAGAGATGGATAAAGCGAGAATCAATAATCATCCGACAGACTGAGAAACAAATATATCTCCCACATGCCAGCATTCCCACATTACTAACTGGATTGTTGTGGATTTTTATGTCAGTAAAAGTAGTTGTAGTAATATTTAAATATAGCTAGAACAAAAAATAAAGAGGCTATCAATAACTTCAGTCCATGAGACGAATAGTCAGTTTCTATAATAATACAATAATATACAATATAGTATTACAATAGTAATACAATAGTAATACAATAGTAATATACATAAGTAATATGTGAAGATATGCGGGAGACGATACCGAGGTCGTCTCCTGTATATCATAGGAGCAGATAATTTCTTGAAATTTATATGTATTGAAAAAATGTTCAGAAAAATAATATTTTTTTTAATTTTCGTAATTTATATTAAGTACTAAATTTGGATCTCTAATAAAAAATTGGTTTACAAATGTATATTGGACGGTTGTCAACTACTCTTGTTGTATATCTACATACATTTGGTCCAGTTGTGCACACAACAAAAGGTCAGACAGAGTCAAAACAAAAGCACCAATTCTCTGCTTCGCTGATTCTCAATACTTTGCGAATGCTGCAGGATAATGAAAGGTGCTTCCTCTGTCCGTGTTACACTAACTGTTTCCCTGTCTTCCTGCCTGGCTGTAAGCCTTAACAAGAGCCTTCCCACATTAACTTGCCAAAGATAATAGTTTTTTCAAGTCCTTTCCCTCCACTGCCTTTGGTCTGGCCGCCCAAGTAGTGTCAAGGGCCGAATCCCATCCAACTTGCGCTCGACTTCCTGCATATGCAAACACTAGCTTCCTCTCTCTCTCTCTCTCTCTCTCTCTCTCTCTCTCTCTCTCTCTCTCTCTCTCTCTCTCTCTCTCTCTCTCTCTCTCTCTCTCTCTCTCTCTCTCTCTCTCTCTCTCTCTCTCTCTCTCTCTCTCTCTCTCTCTCTCTCTCTCTCTCTCTCTCTCTCTCTCTCTCTCTCTCTCTCTCTCTCTCTCTCTCTCTCTCTCTCTCTCTCTCTCTCTCTCTCTCTCTCTCTCTCTCTATCTCTCTCTCTCTCTCTCTCTCTCTCTCTCTCTCTCTCTCTCTCTCTCTCTCTCAAGAATGGTGCTATACTACTAATAAAACTGCAATCTAAGAGCAGTTATCCTACATCAGCTCATCTAAATCATGACTCGAGATACATATATATTTTAAGAACTTCTTGTGTTAAGCTTCAGATGAGCTTCATTCCTAATGAATCGTGCTCTTTCTTTTTCATGTCTTGTATGCTGAGATATACGATTAAACATTTATCATTCACTTGTCAAACAAGGAAATACCTCGTTAAGGGTGAACATAATACAATTTAGAACAGTGTAAGAAAATTAACTTTTGATTCTCTAATAATGGGAAGAATTGTAAGGGACGTGTGGTGCCTTGAGATCAGAGGTGTACAGAGATCAGAGTTTAGGATGATTAAGTATCTTGTGTCTCCACAGGTGGAAGCCAATAAAAACGGCAACCTAACGGTGTGCTCTGTTTGGTGTGTTGTCTGTGATATGCTACTAATAAAACTGCCAAAACTGTTAGGTTTTGGTGATTGGACCGACGTATCCTGTGATGGCCAAGTTGAGTTACGAGATAAAAGTACTGTCCGTCTGTTAAGGCTTGTTATAATTGAAGCCTCCCAGCGCGTTGCTGGAGACCCCTGCCAGCATGTTGCTGGGGGACCCCTGCCAGTGTGTTGCTGGGGGACCCTCTGCTAGTGTGTTGCTGGGGACCCCTGCCAGTGTGTCGCTTTGGACCTCTGCCAATGTGTTGTTGGAGACTCCTGCCAGTGTGTTGCTAGAGACCCAATGCCAGTTTGTTACTGGAGACCCTTGCCAGTGTGTTGCTGGGGACCTCTGCCAGTGTTTCCTTGACTCCCTTGATTAGGCTGCAGTAAATAAAGACAGTTTTGAACGGAATCTTCAGTTATCAAATAGGTCCCTTAAAAGTGTCATTAGACGAGAACTCCTGGATGGATCTGAAGAAAGTAGAACTGTGCAAACAAAAACTAGCAGGTCCATTGTTCATCACAATAAAATGTGTTAAGCAAAACATTTGTATGGGGCAAGTAACAAAGTCAGTAGGCTAACAGATGTTTTCACAGTTCGAATAAGACTTGGCTACAAGTATCTCTGGCAGTTCGGCTTGTATAGGGATCTAGATGAAGTAAAGTGTAAAGTGTGTGGACAAAGACAGGGACACACACTCGAACACTATATCTTGGATTGTAGTAAAATTTAGCCATTTAGAGATAAATCTAAGCTAACGCTGTATGATATGGCAACCTATCTCATTACCAAGGATAAAATATCTCAAATCCTTGCGTTGTATCCATATTTCGCTCCCAGTAGATAAATTTTTTGACATATGAGATTTAGAAACTCAGTATTGTGAAGACTAATAATCAATAGCAGTAACCTTAGACTCTGTATTATCTCCATTGCTCAAACAATTATGTACTAGCGATAATAGAACCCAGTTACTGGCTAAGTGAGGCCGTAATACCTAGACAAAACCTTAAACCCAATAGATAGGGAAAACAGGTAAAGATTTTGTATCGCCTTTATACATATAGAAATGTTCTTCAATCATGTTTCTAAATCGTTTATGAATTTCCTAAACAACTGACGTCTCAGGACAGATCCCTTATTCACTCAAGTAATAGTGTTTTCCCACGTCAACATCGTAATCTGTGCTTTTCACCCACATAAACCACGAATGGCGTATCAACAATTTACTAACTCCCCCGCAAAATCCACGTCCGACATCACCCACAACAAAAGCTTTCTATTAGCTTAAGCCACAAACGCCACACAAAATCGACGCACACCATTCTCGCAATCCACAACACACTTTCCCTACAATCCTTGCAAGAGATTCCTCGCAATCCAAGGTCGTCAACCTCTTTGAATCCACGCACGCCAGTCCCCACAAGCCACGCACGCCAGCCCCCACAATCCACTCCCGACAGCCCCCTACAATCCACTCCCGACAGACCCCCCCACAATCGAGGCACGACAGACATTACAATAAACGCATGACAACTCTTAGAATTTAAGCCTCCACAGCTCAGTCAATCACACGACAGCCCCACAACCCAAGGACGACACACACCCACAATCCACACACGAAAGACCCCAGAATCCAAGAACGACAGACCCCAGAATCCAAGAACGACAGACCCTCATCACTATTCGTGCCTCCTCCCATCTTGGGTCCATTCCAGTAATGTTACCAACAGAAAGAGCGTTGTGCTCGCCTTAACGACATGGAGTCCCGTCTAATGGATGTTTATGTACTGGAAGGTAATTGTTATTGCATGTCTTGTGTTGCTGATGTTGCGCATGCGCCGTGACTCTAAAAGGCGTGAAATTCTTGTAAGCGTATTACTGCTCCTGCGATGTTTGTAGTGAATATTTAAACAAAAATACTGTAGTGAAATGATGCTGAAAATAAAAATAATAATAAAAATCAATTCAAATATTGATTATAATAATAAAATAATAAATAATAATTATTATTGTATTATTATAATAATATAAATAATTATATTAATAATAATATAAATAATAATATCAATAATAATATAAATAATAATCTTATTAATAATATAAATAATAATAATAGTAATAATAACAGCTGGCATAGTTATCAATATATAGCAGGAAATAGCCAGGAAATAGTAGGTAAAATAAGCTACTCCTACAGGTTATCTTGAGGTCATCTGGAGAAGATTTCGGGGCTTATCGTCCCCGCGGCCCGGTCCTCGACCAGGCCTCTGTTTTGTTGCACATCCCCCAGGAAGCAGCCCGTAGCAGCTGTCTAACTCCCAGGTACCTATTTACTACTAGGTAACAGGGCATCAAGGTGAAAGAAACATTTGTCCCATTTGTCTCCGCCTAAACCGGGGATCGAACCCGGAACCTCAGGACTACGAATCCGAAGCGCTGTCCACCCAGCTGTCAGGCGTCTTAACCAATTACACCAGCAGTTCGGCGAACACTGTAGTCACCCAAGAACACCTTGACTGCACATGCCGTACAAAGAACAGAGAGAAAAGACGCGCTAAACTTATTTTGAAGTTTCCTCAGAGAAATTTGCTTTACATCTCAATCTTTCCTAACCACAAAAGTATTTTTTTGGCAGAACGTTCATAGTTATCGAAGACACGCTCAACCGGAATCCAGGCCACACTAGATATATACTGGTCACTGTCACGCTTATTCAGACCGTCCATCACAATGGAACAACAACATAAAGAAAGGATATTCCGTGCACAATGGTATTTAACGTCACGGGATGGGGTTTCAGCAAACATTGTATGACTAATACATAGCGGCGTAATATCTAACAAAGCGGACATAGTGGCCACTGTAACACGTTCCCTGACGGCTCGTGCTCAAGTAACTTTGGACTGGTCATGGGTTATTCTAAATATCACAGGAAAGACAATGTGGCAGAGATGGTGGTGTTGCTGTCTGCATTCATGATATTCTGAGATGCAATCATGGAAGTGATCTTCCTC
Organism: Procambarus clarkii; assembly: GCF_040958095.1. NCBI lineage: Eukaryota > Metazoa > Arthropoda > Malacostraca > Decapoda > Cambaridae > Procambarus > Procambarus clarkii. Next base: position 37,330,255 of record NC_091167.1, read on the forward strand.
AATAACTTAGAATTTACCTTATCCTGAGTGGAGATGCTAACAGCCAGGCTAAGGAGTTTACATTTCAATTTCTGAAACACCTAACTATGCAAAAACATAGTTAGGTGTTTCTGAAACATTTCTGAAACACCCTAAAGAATAAAGAAATGCAAACCAGGTCAACTCTAGTTTACGTATCATTATTGAATTACCACTGCTGAATTGGCACGAACCTCGAATTTATATAATAGAAGACCGAAGACACATTCACTATGATAATTAAACAAAACATGTGAAACAAGAGCAGAGAAGTGCTAGTGATGGGAAT
>NC_091167.1:37335561-37338061 GCF_040958095.1 Procambarus clarkii
ATTTGGAAATCACAAAATTTTTAGGCATAATGAAACATTAAAAGGAAGAAGTATTCTCTGCAATAGTTGCATCGTTCCAAATATCTTGTAATATATTCAGCAACAAATGTTTAGTGGTCATAATGTCCCTTGTGCAGCGAACAGTCTGTGCAGATCCGACCGGTTTTGCAAGTTCGAAAGGTCATGCTGGTATGAGAGGTCGTGCTATTTGGAAAGCTCGTGCAGGCTGGGAAAGTTTTTCAGCCCGGTAATATTTATTTATTTATTTATTTATATGCGGAAATCCACAGAGAAATGATAAAGAGAGATGAACGTTTCGGCCCATCTGGGCCTTTGTCAATACCTGACTGATTTATTTATTTATATATATACGAGAAGTTACATTGGGTTAATGAGAGTACATAGAATTATGTGTTTACATTCTTGTAAAGTCACTAGTACGCACAGCGTTTCGAGCAGAATCATATTGATATTCAATATCATTCAATATCATATCAATATCAAGTCTGAAAGGTCGGAATGCTTGCAAATGTCGTGTAGGTAGCGAGGGTCATGCAGGTTGGGAAGGTCAGGTAAAACATGTCATCCCCCTGCATGTGTTGATTAATCCCTCTGCGTGTTTAACTGGTAGTTCCAGTCTATGCTTCTGAACATTTGTCTGTTATTAGCTTTTAGTCTTTATGATTGTCCATCTGAAAAGAAGATTGACTCTCTCCGTTTCCCAAGCCTGCTGATCTGTAACTCTAATTTTTGCCTTCACTTATATGAAAGCTTCAAGCTATTTTATCCAAACATTTAGAAATTTATATAAATATAAATATATATATATATATATATATATATATATATATATATATATATATATATATATATATATATATATATATATATTGGATACTTACCTTTATATTGTTAGATCAAAAAGAGACTGAGTTGTCTCAAGGCGAACCCTGCATCTCGGCCGAATAAACTAGTTTAACCCACAAATCTTGCAGGTTTTCGTCCGAACCAGGTAAAATATATGTAACAGCCTTTACCTGAATTTACGTTAAGGCTCACAATCTTTATTGGCTTGTAATGGTGAGAGGATGCCGGTAGCTCGTCTAAGGTCCACCCTATCTACCACATATTCACCTGGCTTCCTGCTAGTTCTATTTTTTTATTTAAATCCTGTCTTGTCGTTTAAGGCTTATGCCGATAGGCGATTTCATGGGTTTACTTCTCTATGCGTCCTTAAAAATCATCTCTTTTTCTCGTCACATCTACAGTGAGGTTTGGTGAATATTACGCTGTTGCCCCATGTCTGAGTGATATTCAATCTTTTAAAAGAAGCCTAAATTAATGTAACAGTAATAATTAACTACGTATAAGTAATAAAATAATAATTATTTTATATTTAAAATTAAACGTAACTACGTAATAATTAACTCACTACATTAAGTAGTGAGTTAATTACTACGAATGGATAACAGTAAATAAACACAAAAAAATTCAATAAAACAACAATAATATATGTTTGTAGAGTGTGAAATTTTCGAGAAGTTCCTCCACAGTCGATTTAGACCCGAGGGCTGTACCACTGTACGGTGCGAGCATAGGTTCCAGTCTCAGCCAGGATGTTTGGAATATTCAAGTATTGAAACAATACGCATCAGTTCAACAGCTAAAAATTTATGAGATCGTGTAAACTCCTTAAAAAACTAAAGATATATCTGACAGTACTTCAGGTATCTGAAACTAATTATCACCTGCAATGTTTTCAATAACACTCTACAACTCTCATAAACCTGTTATAATTCAAGAACCAATGCGAACCTGACCAAGTAACCTTCAGGAACTCAATATTCCGGAAAGCAAAAAATAAAAAAGTACCAGAAACGGCCAGTCCTCTTTACTGGCCAGTTCAACGGAGCAAGGAGCAGTAATACAAAAATTATTACAGCAGGCAACGTAATGGCGATGTAGCGTGCTTGCCTGGTGTCATAATGACCTTTAATGAGAGCATTGACTTTAAATGTGTGTAATGCCTGCCCTGGGCGTGCGTCACTGGAGAATGATACCATGGGAGAGAGCACAGTGACACAGAGGAGATGTGTTCCCCGTCGAAGATACGTGACACAGGGCGCGGTACTTGTGACGCAGGAAATACGTTGAAATACAGTAGGAACGCGGCAGATACGGTATATTTTATTTATTTTTATGTTTTTTATTTATTTATACAAGAGTTCTTACATTCTTGTGCAGCCACTAGCACGAGTAGCATTAGATGATCTTCAGAGGGATCATCCATCCTTCTGAAGATGTATTATTAAATATAAAAGTGTTTTAGGAAATTCCTTTCTTTTATATATGAATCCTGAAATTAATATATATATATATATATATATATATATATATATATATATATATAGAGAGAGAGAGAGAGAGAGAGAGATAGAGAGAGAGAGAGAGAGAGAGAGAGAGAGAGAGAGAGAGAGAGAGAGAGAGAGAGAGAGAGAGA
>NC_091167.1:37340561-37360561 GCF_040958095.1 Procambarus clarkii
ACTACTACTATTACCACTACTACTACTACCACTACTACTACTACTACTACTACTACTACCACTACTACTACTACTACTACTACTGCTACTACTACTACTACTATTACTACTACTACTACTACTACTACCACTACTACTATTACTACTACTACTACTACTACCACTACTACTACTACTACTACTACTACTACTACTACTGCTACTACTACTACTACTATTACTATTACTACTATTACTACTACCACTACTACTATTACTACTATTACTACTACCACTACTACTATTACTACTACTACTACTACTGCTAAAACCACCACCACTACTTCTACTACTACCTCTCCATACCTTCCATTCCTACCATCCACCCCCCATCCATCCCACTTCATTAACTTCCCCTCCTCCTTCTCTTTCCCCCTTTAACCTCACCTCTTCCCTCTTCTCCCTCTCCGCTCGGCACCACACTACACCCTCGGCACATACGACCACAGACAGCCGCGCCTCCTGTACGTGGACACTCCTCCACTCTCATATTACTGGATCACCTCAAGATCTTCCCCCCAAGTCCACGTCTGACTTACTGGAAGGTGAGGCTGTTGATGTACAATTCTGTAGTCATTGTAGGGAAAACAGTGTTGTTAATAATAATACGTAAGGTTTTAGTAAATTTTAAGTGGCTGGCATAGTAGAAGTAATAATTTAGTTGTAGTAATAGTGTACTAATATTAAAAATCAGTTCCAGTAACTGTGGAGTAATAGGAATTTAATTAGGAGCAGATGTAGCATTATTTAAACAAATACTATACCTAGTTACTGCTATTAGTTGTAATAGTAGTAGTATTAGTAGTGAGTGGCGATGGTAGCAGTAATAGCAGTAATGTTAGTTGTATTATTATTTATAAAGAAATTGTACTGTTTGTATCAGAGGCATATAACCAAGAGAAATAGCAATGAAAAACACTCATCCTCAGCTCAAACAAATGGGGTAGAAACACACACCAACAACCCTAATACAATACAATCACTACAGCCACAATCAACCACAACATCAAGAGCACCAGCTGTATACATCAGTGCTGGTGTTAACGTTACTACGTCCCCTCCCTGAGCACTGGACTGTGTGGGTGCCGCTGACCGAGGGAACTGGAGACCGAGGGAATCAGAGACCTATGGAATTGGAGACCGTGGAGGCAAGGACCAATTCAGCCAAAGACTGGCGAACCCGGAGAACGAGGGTCTCCCATAGGCCGAGAGAGACCGAGGGACCTGGAGACTAAACTATCACGAGAACGGGGGAGCCGGAGACCGAGAGACCTGGAGACCGAGGGACCTGGAGACCGAGGGACCTGGAGACCGAGGGATCTGGAGACCGTGGGACCAGGAGACCGAAAGACGCGGATACCAAGGGAACCACTGACTAAACACACACTTCAACCTTTCTTGATAAATTTCCTCTCCTCTTTTGATCTTCCCTTGAAGCTTTCGATATCTTATTTTTGTCTCATCTTTGATGAGAAATATATATATTCGTGTTTACAGAGTCATTTTCCTTGCAGCTTTGATGTGTCGGTATTACTTCACTTCAGCGGTTATGAATATTTAATCTGAGGCACTGTAATGTAAGATAATATTAGTATTAATAACAATGAATAATAATAACTTGAAGAATGATAATTATAATAGTTAGATTAATACTAATATTAATAATAAAAATAATAATGATACTGATTATAATAATATTAATAATAAATATAATATTGATACGAATAACAATAACTTAGTTATTATACGAATAATGAGATAAAGAATAAGGATAGAGGAGAGAACGATAATAAAGATTAATTATAGAATTAGAAACGGTGTTTAATGGACACAACAAAACACAATATGTACTATGTATGTAACCTAGGGAACGAGTGGGCAAGACACGTGAGACTTATTGAGTGCAACCCCCCAAAAACAGGTAAACAGGTCTGGTAAACAGCCCCGTCACCATTAGGATGTCAGCCAGCGATGGTGGTCACTGCGCTACAGGATACCTTCTATTGTGAAAGGGCAATCAACTAGTAGAGGAAGTAATACAATCGCTGGGATTGGTGACGTCGCCAAGTCAACTCTCCCAATCCAGTCCACTACACAAAAGGGAATATTTAGATTATGGTTAAAAATTCTGAATTAGTTTTAAATTTCTCCAAAGTGTTTGATGTTTGTTTTTAATTTATGTGTTTTAATGAAGCATAATTTTTACTGGCCGTCTTAGACTAACCATTTTATTGCAAATCACAATGCTACAACTCCCTATTTTATTATACATGGTGAGGAATTTGTTAAGGCTTGTGGCTTTCATCACTTGAAGCTCATTTTGCTGCCTCTTTATTTTCTTCAGTGTCATTTATTTTTCAGTCGGCATTTCTTCTGGTAGCGAATGCTCTTTCGCAGATCTATTGGTAGATCAGGTTTCAGCTTGAAAACTTTCGTAAATTATAATTCAGTATTTTGTACACTTCCTTTTCAGTGTGATCTGATCGCTTAATAACATTGCTCTTGTAATTCTGGTGAATTTGTTTTTAACTCTTTTCTATATGTTGTGATCAACTTGTCTTTGTGTGTGTGTGTGTGTGTGTGTGTGTGTGTGTGTGTGTGTGTGTGTGTGTGTACTCACCTATTTGTACTCACCTATTTGTGCTTGCAGGATCGAGCATTGATTCTTGGATCCCGCCTTTCCAGCTATCGGTTGTTTACAGCAATGACTCCTGTCCCATTTCCCTATCATACCTAGTTTTAAAAGTATGAATAGTATTTGCTTCCACAACCTGTTCCCCAAGTGCATTCCATTTTTCCACTACTCTCACGCTAAAAGAAAACTTCCTAACATCTCTGTGACTCATCTGAGTTTCCAGTTTCCACCCATGTCCCCTCGTTCTGTTATTATTACGTGTGAACATTTCATCTATTTCCACTTTGTCAATTCCCCTGAGTATTTTATATGTCCCTATCAAATCTCCTCTCTCCCTTCTTTTCTCTAGTGTCGTAAGGTTCAGTTCCTTCAGCCGCTCTTCATATCCCATCCCTCGTAACTCTGGGACAAGCCTCGTCGCAAACCTATGAACCTTCTCCAGTTTCTTTATGTGTTTCTTCAGGTGAGGGCTCCATGATGGCGCGGCATACTCTAAGACGGGTCTCACGCAGGCAGTGTAAAGCGCCCTAAAAGCTTCCTCATTTAGGTTTCTGAATGAAGTTCTAATTTTCGCCAGTGTAGAGTACGCTGCAGTCGTTATCCTATTTATATGTGCCTCAGGAGTTAGATTAGGTGTCACATCCACTCCCAGGTCTCTTTCTCGAATCGTTACAGGTAGGCTGTTCCCCTTCATTGTGTACTGTCCCTTTGGTCTCCTGTCACCTGATCCCATTTCCATAACTTTACATTTACTGGTGTTAAACTCCAGTAGCCATTTCCCTGACCATCTCTGCAGCCTGTTTAAGTCCTCTTGGAGGGTCCTACAATCCTCCTCTGTCACAACTCTTCTCATTAATTTTGCGTCATCCGCAAACATTGACATGTATGATTCCACTCTTGTAAACATATCATTTACGTAAATTAGAAAGAGGATTGGTCCCAGCACCGATCCTTGAGGTACTCCACTTGTTACTGTTCGCCAGTCTGACTTCTCGCCCCTTACCATTACCCTCTGGCTCCTTCCTGTTAGGTAGTTCTTCACCCATACTAGGGCCTTTCCGCTTACTCCTGCCTGCCTCTCAAGTTTGTATAGCAATCTCATGTGCGGTACCGTATCAAAGGCCTTTTGGCAGTCAAGAAATATGCAGTCTGCCCAGCCTTCTCTGTCCTGCCTTATCCTTGTTACTTTATCATAGAATTCTAAAAGGTTTGTTAGGCATGATTTCCCTGTCCAGAACCCATGTTGGTGCTTGTTTACAAACCCAATGCTCTCCAGGTGCTCAACAAGTCTTAGCCTAATTATTCTTTCAAGTATTTTGCAGGGGATGCTTGTCAGTGATACGGGTCTGTAGTTAAGTGCCTCCTCCCTATTACCTTTTTTGAAAATCGGTACGACATTTGCCTCCTTCCAGCAACTGGGCAATTCTCCCGACATAAGTGACTCATTAAAGATCATTGCCAGAGGCACGCTGAGAGCCTGCGCTGCCTCTTTAAGTATCCACGGTGATACTTTGTCTGGTCCAACAGCTTTATTTGCATCCAGTGTTGTCAACTGTTTCATTACATCCTCTGCTGTCACCTCTATATCTGATAGTCTTTCATCTTGGGTAATCTCTTCTAACAATGGGAGCTGCTCAGGCTCGGTTGTGAACACTCCATGGAATTTTGCATTCAGTACCTCGCAGATTTCCTTGTCGCTTTCTGTATATGCCCCTTCTGTTTTCCTCAGTCTTGTCACTTGGTCATTTCCCGACATCTTCATTCTTATATGGCTATGTAGTAATTTTGGTTGCTTTTTCGCTTTGACTGCAATATCGTTCTCATAATTTCTTTCCGACACTCGTCTTATGTTAATGTAATCATTCCTAGCTCTGTTACATCTAATCCTGTTGTCCTCTGTCCTTTGTCTTCTGTACTTCCTCCACTCCCTCCTGCTTCTCACCTTTGCTTCCTGACACTGTCTATTAAACCATGGGTTATTATATTCCCTCCTGCTTTTTTCCTTTATTGTTGGAATAAATCTATCTTCAGCCTCCTTGCGTTTGTGTGTGTGTGTGTGTGTGTGGAGGAGGTGGTGAAAGAATGTTTGTGTATTTGTTTATATATATATATATATATATATATATATATATATATATATATATATATATATATATATATATATATATATATATATATATATATCGCGACAGCAACACAGTAGTAACAATATAGAATGGACGCAATACCATTTACGCAACTGGGGATCATTGACTGCAATAGCCAGTAATTTAATGATTATTAGGCAGGTAAATTGACCAAACGGGCTAACGAACGAGATGTTGCACAACCTCGCCGGAGGATTTACTATTATATTCGTAATGCAAATTTTATCAATGTAAAGACATTTTTAGAAGGATTACAGATATAAATGGATTATTATGTAAGACCAGGTTTATATCTCTTCAAATACAACTTTTTCTAAATGGGAAAGACACCCCTGTAATCTTCTGCATAAGATCCTTTTACAAAAATAATGCAACAATCATTTTGCACATTTTATTAATTTGTAATAAAATATATTTAATAATATATAGGGGGGTACCACCTCAGGTGCAATTATAGGGACCCACAGCCTCAGAGAAGGGAACACAGAGCATTCATGGAAAAACTTGCCATTTAACTCTGAATACGTAAGAGTGTTCGCTTTAATAATATTATATTTAAAAATGCACTTTTAATTAGTGATCAACGAAGAACTTGCCTCATCTATTTCACACGAGTTTTCAAACAAATTGTTAACTAAGCAATTAGATATTTTGCCACTTGTAAATGAATATTTAATTTGAGGAATAGGAAATTTTTATTTTTATTTTTATTTTTTGACTAAAATAGTGTGTCATTTAACAATTTAATCAGACGATATACTATATTCCGTTATCTTAAATTTTGACTTGTTTAAATAGTTTATTAACCATTTAATATGAACGATTGCAAGGTAAGATTTTGAGTCAGTGGAAAAGAATGTCACTTACTTACATGATGTAGTGGTCCTGTAGGTTCAGCACACTTTTTGCGTCATATGTGCATGTGTGTGCGCGCGCGCGTGTGTGTGTGTGCGCACGTATTCACCTAGTTGTGCTTGCTGGGATGAACTCTGCAAATTCGGCCCGCCTCTCAACTGTCAATCAATCAACTGATGCTAACTACTTATTTATTTATTTTCTTTCTTCGCACACACACACACCCTGAAAGCAGCCAATAACAGCTGTCTAATTCCCAGGTACTGCTAGGTAACAGGGACATCTGGGTGAAGAAACTGCTAATTTTGTTTCTCGCCGGCGCCGGGAATCGAACCCCGGTCCACAGGATTACGTGTCTAGCGTGCTGTTCATTCAGCCACCAGCGCCCTCCTGTGTGTGTGTGTGTGTGTGTGTGTGTGTGTGTGTGTGTGTGTGTGTGTGTGTGTGTGTGTGTGTGTGTGTGTGTGTGTGTGTGTGTGTGTGTGTGTGTGTGTGTGTGTGTGTGTGTGTGTGTGTGTGTGTGTGTGTGTGTGTGTGTGTGTGTGTGTGTATGTGTGCATGCAAAATATATTCTTGCTTTTATAATTCCAGAGCTTTTTTCAACACATGACGCTTTTGATCAACAGTTTTCTTTTATACTAACAATCTTCACTATAAACTTCAAACACAAGCATTAATTAGTAATTAAAATACTGCGCAGCACCTTAGCAATTCGTATTTTTATGTTTTTTTTAATACTAGGAAATAAAATTACGAGCTCGGTAGTAGCTAGCACGGAGCGAAAAACCGGACCATCTCGCTAAGCCAGACCTGTCATCACGTTACCTTAACAGCTTCAATGTTTCTGCGGAGGTTCCACGTGTGGCTACAGGAATTTAGTAACACGAAAAAATCTTTATACACAGAACGGGTGCAACTGTTCATTTAGTGCGACCTGAATATATATATATATATATATATATATATATATATATATATATATATATATATATATATATATATATATATATATATATATGTCGTACCTAGTAGCCAGAACGCACTTCTCAGCCTACTATGCAAGGCCCGATTTGCCTAATAAGCCAAGTTTTCATGAATTAATTGTTTTTCGACTACCTAACCTACCTAACCTAACCTAACCTAACTTTTTCGGCTACCTAACCTAACCTAACCTATAAAGATAGGTTAGGTTAGGTTAGGTAGGATTGGTTAGGTTCGGTCATATATCTACGTTAATTTTAACTCCAATAAAAAAAATTGACCTCATACATAATGAAATGGGTAGCTTTATCATTTCAACAGAAAAAAATTTGAGAAAATATATTATTTCTGGAAAACTTGGCTTATTAGGCAAATCGGGCCTTGCATAGTAGGCCGAGAAGTGCGTTCTGGCTACTAGGTACGACATATATATATATATATATATATATATATATATATATATAAATATATATATATATATATATATATATATATATATATATATATATATATATTTATATATATATATATATATATATATATATATATATATATATATATATATATATATATATATATATATATATATATATATATATATACAATATTCGTAGCAAAAACTAGTTCAATTGCACATCTTTCTCTCTCTCTATCCTCTTGTTATCATCACTCGCTACTATAAACATGCCTTCATGGATTCTCTATTATTCCACTCGCTATCATTCCCTCGTTATCCTGCTCAAGGTTGATTATAGCTGAGATGTGACGTCACCAAGAACGACCCAATTAAACTACAGCAAAACTAATTAAAAACTCATCAGGAAACGCCATTGGATATCCGAGAGGGTTATCCTCAGGTGTTTGTCTGGGAGGCCGAGCTCGTAAGTGTAGGACGTCACACCACGACTGTTATTACAGTAAATATGTATCGATAATCTCTCTCTCTCTCTCTCTCTCTCTCTCTCTCTCTCTCTCTCTCTCTCTCTCTCTCTCTCTCTCTCTCTCTCTCTCTCTCTCTCTCTCTCTCTCTCTCTCTCTCTCTCTCTCTCTCTCTCTCTCTCTCTCTCTCTCTCTCTCCCTGTCTCTCTCTCTCTCTCTCTCTCTCTCTCTCTCTCTCTCTCTCTCTCTCTCTCTCTCTCTCTCTCTCTCTCTCTCTCTCTCTCTCTCTCTCTCTCTCTCTCTCTCTCTCTCTCTCTCTCTCTCGCTCCCTCTCTCTCTCTCTCTCTCTCTCTCTCTCTCTCTCTCTCTCTCTCTCTCTCTCTCTCTCTCTCTCTCTCTCTCTCTCTCTCTCTCTCTCTCTCTCTCTCTCTCTCTCTTCTCTCTTCTCTATAGTCAGACCGTTGGTAATCGTGTACTAGGAACCAATTATTACGGTGTCGACCTTCATAATGCTCGCACAGGTCAAGACACGGACATACATTCGTCGACGAGCACAGTAGTTCCTTATCTCGACAATGTATACACAAAGCTGAATTTTCAATTTTTCATGAGAATTATGTCAATTCACTGCCTTATCACTCTTTCGTGCCTAAATCATTCCATGAAACTGGATTGTCGTCGTTTTGTGCATCAGTTATGCTGTGAAACTATTTAATCGCTCGTTCATGCATCAGTCATGGCCCAGATTGATGCATGGACGAGCATGATTACATCTGTATCAATATGATGAATCGGTAGTTCATCACTCATGATACCAAATTGTAAAACAACTCGCTTAATAATTTAATATCTTATTAAATTTGTATTATTTCTCGATCATGTAATAATGGCAGCAGATTCTCCACAGCCGTTACATATATACCGAGAACCGGATTTCATCTCTAAGTGTGTATTTTCCTGGCCATGTTGAGGTTTAGTTAGTTAGTTTAGTTTATTTATTATGCACCTCATGCCCATCTTGTGTGCGGTAGTGGGAAGGGTTACAGAGGCATATAATGGTCTCAGGGACTGAACCCCACAATTCATTTAGCTAAGCAAGTTACAATCTTGATGAGCTAGTTACAAAATTCAGTATAAGTCGTCACATCAACAATGGGTTCGAGATCGACCACAAGTACAGTTTCTAAATTAAGCAACTGACATATGTGGAGAGCTAGTGTCACAATTGATATGTTTGTGCTGCACACGGCCCTTATCTAGTGGGCAGCGGTGAATAGGTTACAATCACTCTTAGTTACTACCTACAGTTAGAAAACTGGGGATATTTGGCTAAAATTTCTGGTAGCAGATCATTTTGAATGAAATATTGACTCATCGTGGGAACATTGGTTATAGAATTGTCTCTGAATTCACGTATCTTTTCGCACTCCATCACATAGTGACGGAGGGTGTGCGAATAATTTTGTTGACACAGTTTACATTTGGTCAGATCTACATCGGCAGATAATGAAAATTCCCAGAGATACTTGTAACCGAGTCTAAGCCGTGCAGTAGTAACATTTAGACGTCTGCTGACTTTATTGGATGAACCATAGATGTGTGGCTCCTCTTGCATGATAGTATGATGATAGATGGAATTACTGGTGTCGATTTCACTTTGCCTCATATCTACAAGATCTTGTTGAAGTTCTCGGTGTACTGCTGCTCTCAGATTGCTCATTGACAATCCAAGGTTACACTCAACGGCTCCTTTAAAGGCAGATTCTTTGGCTAACTTATCAGCTCTATCATGCATTCGAAGGCCAACATGAGATGGAGACCACATGAAATGAACTCTCTTACCATCCTTAATAATTTTGTTGTATTTGTGTCTAGCCTCGGACACGAGCATGTTACAGTTATGTCTTGAAGAGTTGAGAGCAATTAAGGATGATAAAGAGTCACTTAGAAATAATTTATAAAGTTTGGAGACTTGTACACATTTCAGTGCAAGGATGAAGGCAAATAGTTCGGTCTCAAGGGTAGAGGGCCAGTTGTTTATACGGACTCCCCACTCAAAGTACAAGCCATCGCCCATTGTCAGAGCAACTGTACTTCCAGCTGCACCCGTGGTGCGGTGTTGGGAACCCTCAGTGTATATGATTTGAGAGAGAGAGAATGCTTTGTGGACTTTGAATACACATACAAATATTTATTCAGGTAAAGTACATACATACAAGTTGAGATACAAAACGTTGATGGATTTATATATTGAGGTAGTGCATACAATACCTATAGCCACTATTACGCAAAGCGTTTCGGGCAGAATCATTATTTTGAATCAAGCGCACAGCGTTTCGGGCAGGTTGTCTGTAACTGATAACACGAATTATATAATCTTATTGACTGCATGATAACCAATACTTTCTTAAACTTTTATTTTGCCATTTATGGAATACAAATTACTTTAAACTCATGGTATATTTAGTCTAAGTCTCTTTCTTCGTTTAAATTTTGCCAATATAAGTCGCACCTCTAAACGTAGGCTATAAGTTTTTACCGTCATGAACTTTCTCAATCACCCACAATTGTAATGGTTTGCATTCATCAGTTATGAATAAAACTTCCAAATGTAGAAATCAATATCTAAATTGATATTTCATTTTAAACGCAACTGATATGGGAGACTTTGCATGTTTAATATAATTCTGTCTGACCAGGAAGGCCTTCTTCTGTGTAATATGCAGGGTCATTCCCGTTTTTCGAGGTGGTTTGGGCGGACGGGGGTTGTGTCTGGTGTTGGTTGGGGTAGGTCATCGATTCTACCATGTGGAACAACTCATCCGAGCAATACAATGGATTCCCCTTACGAAATACTACGGAATTTTCGTTTTCTTTTTTATCCAATATCAAAGAAAACGAACGTTTATAACAAACATATTTGTCACATTGACTAAGCTACCATTTGGCATGTCTCACGACTCTTAACGAGAGGGTGGGCACATTTCACTATGTCCACTCATTCAGTTAAAACTAAGATTCAATAATCTTTAACAAGATTTCAGTAGCAGTAGTTTACAAATGATGACGTATATTTATATTCATTGAAAATTTCACAGTATGAGAGTGGAGTTTATATATATATATATATATATATATATATATATATATATATATATATATATATATATATATATATATATATATATATATATATATATATATATATATATATATATATATATATATACATAATCATATATATATATATACATATATATATACATATATATATATATATATATATATATATATATATATATATATATATATATATATATATATATATATTCATATATATATCTCCCTACAATACAAGTATATATATACTCCCTACAATACAAGTATATATATGAAATTAACTATGTCTAGTGGCTACGACTGGATCAGAAAGTTTGCGACTTATTAAAAGTCTGCTTCTTACTTCTAAGAATTTATTTCGGAAGAATTCTGAACTGGCGAGCAGCCTTAATACTTATAGTTTCGGCAGATAGACGATTTCGGTTCCCGAGGACTGGAAGCTTAGCACTTTTGAAGTAAAGAACTCTCCCTGTTCCAACGACGTAAAGAACTCTCCCTGTTCTAACGTCGTAAAGAACTCTCCCTGTTCCAACGTCGTAAAGAACTCTCTCTGTTCCAACGACGTAAAGAACTCTCCCTGTTCCAACGTCGTAAAGAACTCTCCCTGTTCCAACGACGTAAAGAACTCTCCCTGTTCCAACGACGTAAAGAACTCTCCCTGTTCCAACGACGTAAAGAACTCTCCCTGTTCCAACGACTGACCTCTACCAAGTGCCAACCGAAATCCGCTGCATAACTCCCTGGCACCTGTTCATTGCGAAGTGAACAGAGGCATCATGATGTAGAGAACCCCATAGGCAGCCAGGCGCAAATGCCTCCAGAAATTATAATAAAAATAATTTTTATTCAAAAGACTGTGTTTACAAATAAGAAAGAGTAATGGACCATTGTAGGGAGAAAAGTTACACATACTAATGAAGCCACATTAAGGCAAAGCGTTTCAGGACGATTATAATAACTCACGAGGAGAAGGAACATGTAGGGGGTGTGTAGACAGTGTCTTGTGGCCCATCTCTCATAACCTCAATATTTACTGAGGTTAATGAGAAACCAGCTGTATTTACTGTGACGTATGCATTAAGGTAAAGATTGTATAAACTATAAACTGTTTTTGGAAGAGGCTATTCTATTTTTTAGTGGTAATATTATATATAATTTACCTTAATCATGGACCAGCGTGTAATGTAATTTCTGTACGAGTGGTGCTTGGTAAGATGAACATAGCGTTAACTGAGCATTTTCAGAAGAGATAAGCGTATTGTCACTGACTTTCTGTAACAAAAATATATTTTTCAGTACTCATATATATCTATTTTCATTACATTGAATGTCTGTTTCTCTGTCTAAGATTGAAGACAAAGTGCTTGGAGTTAGCCTCACACAAAGCCAGCGTGAGGCTCACACGTTAGCCCCTCACGCAAAGTGCTCGGAGTTAGCCTAGGTGATTGCCGAGGGCTACGTGCCCAACAACAGAGGATCGGGGTCGGCACCGTTGTTCTAAATACAACGTGACATGGCCCCATGGCAAACCCAGTGACAATTCTGGTATCGGCTTCCAGGTCGACCTTCTGTAAAAAAATATTTTAGTCGTTTTATGTTGTAAAAAGCTAAGCACTTTGCGCTTGGCAAATTACTAAATCAATTTACTCATTATATTTTGCCTTTATTAGAGCGAAGAAAGTCTGATAACGTAACATATAACTGAACGTAGACGACTCTAACCGATTGCAAGAATGTGTATTGTCTACAAAGTAGCATATATGATACTGGAAACAATTTTTTTGTAAACAAACGCCACCGGACATGCCAATCCTTCACTTGCCCTTGGAACAAGGATGCATACACTGTGAGATGATCAGCGTCTTTCCGTCCTAACTCTGAGAGAAGTAAACTCTCATATGTTGACCCTGGTCAGACATGGTAAGAATTAAGAGAGAGAGAGAGAGAGAGAGAGAGAGAGAGAGAGAGAGAGAGAGAGAGAGAGAGAGAGAGAGAGAGAGAGAGAGAGAGAGAGAGAGAGAGAGAGAGAGAGAGAGAGAGAGAGAGAGAGAGAGAGAGAGAGAGAGAGAGAGAGAGAGAGAGAGAGAGAGAGAGAGAGAGAGAGAGAGAGAGAGAGAGAGAGAGAGAGAGAGAGAGAGAGAGAGAGAGAGAGAGAGAGAGAGAGAGAGAAAGAGAGAGAGAGAGAGAGAGAGAAAATAAATTTATTACTAGGTAACTAGATAAGAAAACAATTACGAACGTGACCAAATGAGTATAATTAGAGATGAGCAATGTACAAAAATAAATTGATGCAAAGCACCAATAAGCGTATGGTTTGAGGCTCCAACAAAAAAAAAAAAACTGCCAATTTCTCCCAGAAGTACAGTCTAGACAGCTAGACATTAGATCCATGTCAGGAATTTAGTTTGTCCTTGGACCCTCCTGCAGCCACCAGCCGCGGCGTTATTCTTCAGACGCTCCCAGAACAGTTTGCAAGAATAATATTTTTTTGGGCAAAGGTTTTGTCACACAATTTCCCCCAAAAAATTCAACTTCAAGTGTTTACTTTAGTTAAACATTGCAGTAATTGTTTTATTTCTTTATTCCATAGGATTCTAGTCATTAGTTAATTCTTTTTTTTTTTTTAAGTTAAAGTTCGTAATTTTATCTTTTATACTATTAATTAACTAGATGAATAACTTATGATAATGTTCAATCGGTTCATTCCAACATGCGTCATCTATAAGTCCGCTGACATAGTCGTTCTCTCACTCATACCATCATGATATCAGACCAATTTCAATTTTTAATTTAATTGATTATCTATCACTTCAATTACATTGAAATTTATTTGCTTAACAAACACCATTATTATGATGTCAGTTTTAGTGTCTCTGACTTTAGTGTCTTTAGTTTTCGATCATTGTTATATTTTTCCACATTGTGATTTGTGAATCCGTTTTAATATTCCTCTCGTAAAATCGCAGACGCTACAATCAAATCCTCATCTTTTTCTCCTCTTGTGAGGTGAGATCCTGTTTTGTTATGCCTGTTCGTTGCTCAGAAACTAAACGTTTCATGAACAAATTCACAAGGGCCTCGATGAGGGTTCAAACCTATTCACTGGATGTTCCCAGACGTCAGTGGTAGAACTATTTGGTTTACAGAGCCAGAGTGCATGGGGGGGGGGGGGGGGGGGGGGGAATTGTGTGAAACCCCAGTAAGTCTTTAGTGAAAGCCTCGGAATCTTCGTGGTTGCAGTAGCACTTCAGGTTGCAATTCTTTTACCATGTCGTGGTACAGTTGACTAGAGCGCCTCTGGGAACATCCAAACGCATAGGTTCGAACCGTTATCAAGGCCCTTGTGGATTAGTTCATTTGATATATCCCGTTATTGTAATTTCTCTATTTCTAGACATTTCACGACTGCGCATATTTTCGTTTCACACTATGATGCATCAAACGGCTGTGACATACAGGTGTTCCGTGCTACAAGTTGGGTCTGGCAACGTGGATTACAGAAAATCTCTTTGGTTTAAGTTCCTATATTGTCAAAACGCAAATTGGCTTAGCTTTCAATGGTTGCGTTATTCTGCCAGCCTAAGATGTCTGGTGTTGGATTGGAGACGTAGTCGTGGTCGGCCTAAGTTAAATGCATTAAGAAATATTAGCAATTATAGGCATCCCTTAGGCTAATTGCATAGAGTCTTCCAAGGAGTCAAGTGTGAAACATATCTTGTGATTAACGTGGAATATTTTCTGGTCAAAATTTAATTTTTTAGATCTATCCAGTGGTTTCAGTAGTTCTCAATATTTTTCTGATGGAAGCGGAAAGGAGGGATCGATAGAATGGATAGTCAGACGGATATATAGATGAATAAAAATACAGATAGATGGATGGATATATAGATGGGAGACAGATGCATAGATAGATGAATCGTTTGATAGATTGATGGATAGACGGATAGATTGGTGGATGGATAGCAGATTGGTAGATTGATAGTGGGATAGATAGAATAACAGATGGTTAGATGGATGGATTGCTTATATAACTGATTCGCAATTCATATATAAATTTTAATCTAAATCTAAATATAAAACACCGGTCATGAAAACACTGATCCAAGTATGCGGAAAAAACACTGAAATATATATATACATAACAATAGATACATATACCTCCCATCTGGAATGGATGTAAATGGCAACACTTGCCTGTTCGAGATTGGAGGCTATAAAGGAAAGAGAAGGATGAATAGTAAGTTAAAGGAGGAAAGGAGGGGGAGAAGGGGAAAGGATTGAGAGATATAAGGGATGATGGGAAGGGGTGGAAATACGAGGAAATGGTAGGGAAGAGGGGAGAGAGTGGAGGGAAGACAGTAGATATAGGAAGAGAAGAAGTTTGAATTGGGAAGGGGGAGAGAAAGATTATATCGGGCACAGCCGTCAACCCCCCACAACCTCCACCCCCTTGAACATCTATGAGGGAGGGATGTCTGTCCGTCGTTTCGAGGGTGAAGGCCAGAGCCTAGGTGGCAAGCCTTAGTAAACTTTACAGGACTAATGAAGATATTATCCAGGGTTAATATAAGATGGGGGGTATAGAGGAATGGAGAAGAGGGAGGCTTCCCCTAAAGGGGCAAAACGTCCCAGAAATCACTCCATCTTTAAGTCTGTGTATGTGCAATGTTCTACCATAAGTCCATAGAATTTATCATTAGCACCTGAGTAACAGAACCGCCTCAGTCCTTTTCAAGGGGGGTCAAAAGTATACTTTGAGCACCCTTTGAGTTGGGCACACCCCAGGATGGAGTGTTAAGTCCTACACTGTTCAATGTTCTGATGCACAAATTAACAATTGATATTCCTGCATTACCTGACGAAGCCGTCTTCTGTTATGCCGATGATATATGCATTGTTGCAAATACCCAAACTTGACTGCAAGCTCTACTTGATTCACTCGCTGCTAAAAGCATTGAATGTGGTTTTGTTATCTCTATAACTAAATCCAGAGTTCTCCATCCCCAGGAGAAAACTCATGTCCCTATAACTTTCAAGGTCAACAATCAGAACATTGAAACGTGTAGGCAGTACAAATATCTTAGAGTTACTATTAACACCGCTGGTTAAAAGCAAGACTAAAACCACTGAAAACACTTACTGGTAAGAATATTGGTATCAATATTAAATATGCTAGACTATTCTATATGATGTTTGTTAGATCTCTCGCTGATTATAATGCTTTGCACTTAATTAACTTCCCCTCCTTTGTGTTGGACAAACTGGAAATAGTACAGAATGAAGCCATCAGTATAATTCTTGGTGCCCCGAGATGTACAAGACTCATCAGCATGATGGGAAGAATTGAAGCTTCGAACTATACTAGAGAGAATCATGCAAGTCAACACGACCTTTTGCCTTTAAGTCATGAGAGACCCTACATCTCCTGCATTGCTAAGAGACAAAATATTTAATGCTGTTAACACCCTATTGACTGATGCCGACATTCCAACTCACTCCTTAATGATATATGGCTAAGTAAAAATACCTACAATCTCATTAAACTAAACATTCCATTTAAGTGCAATCTACCGGTCTATGATATTCCTCTTTATCTGTACCCACCATTCAAGTATCATACACTCCTGTCACCAAGAAAGATATTGAGAATCTTGCTCTTCTCAAAGCTGTCACACTCGAAACAATTGCCTCCTCCGTAGAGAATTTAAGACCTCACGAGCACTGTGTCTACACCGACGGCTCAGTCCAACCTTCTACTGGACGGACTACAGCAGCATGTAGGTTTTATAGAAATAACATTTGTACAAAGACTGTCAGTGTCAGGTTAAACAACTGGCTGACCTCCACACAAGCAGAACTAGCGGCATTACAACTAGCTACCAGTACATTAAGAAACATTAGAGGTGGAATAATATTTTGTGATTCAAAATATGCTCTTCAAACAATCGAAAACATCTCCTGGAAGATTGACAGCAAGAACCTCATACAACCAATTATAAATGACCTAATCGCTGTACAGAGCAAAGGGTCTCGAATCTCCTTTGTATGGATACCATCACACATAAATATAACCCATCATAATGATACAGACATTTCTGCCAAATTAGCGTGTAACAAAGAAGAAGTTAAATTAGATCTAGGGTATCCCCATCTCTACTGTCAAAACTATATTGGTCCAAACACTCAGGTCTGATAGGAAAGAAATTATGGACTCCCAACGACCTGAAAACACTAATATATAAAGCTATGATTGGTTCAGATCTGCAACCTATATATATGGGCAGCACAAAACGTCCACCAGACTGTGCGACACAGTGGTTGCCAGGATCAGGTTGGGTTAACGTTACCTGTGGCAGGTGGCTACAGGTGACGTATCTTCCAATTTTTAGTACTCCAGGTGCAAACTCTGTGAGCAGGAACTACGGCATGATCTCCCACACTACATCACCGAATGCCCAGTTATTAGACCTTTCAGGCAAATTTACAAGAGGTACCTGAGCTTTGCAATTACTTTATTCACTCCCGTGTTCTTGAAGATATTCTCACAGTGTACCCAAAATTTGTCAGTGCAGGCTATTGAACATATAGCCCTGTATGACTAACCATCCTGCGAGATGGGGACTTTTAGTATCACTGCTGCCTTAATCACTCTTGTGTTCATGATATCCTAATAACGAACCCAGAGTCTGTCAGTGCAGACTGCTTATCATATGTCGCTGTATGACTAACCATCCTGTGTGATGGGGATTTTTTAGCATCACGTAGATAGCTTTTTGACACACTGTACTCCCCTTAATATAGTCTAGGGTAGCTGCACAAATGCAGATTTACCTAATGTATTAATTAAAAAAAAGCCCGATTCATTGTAGATAACATTTGATTCATCGTCGATAACACTGATACAAAGTGTTCTCTACATCGTTAATGTTGACTCAACGTTACTAGAACATGTCTTGCACACTGTTACAGGCAACGGGAGAGATAAAGAGAGAGAGAGGGAGGGAGGGAGAGAGGGAAGGAGAAACGAACACAACAGGTACTCATGGAGAGAACTCTATCAACATCAGAGGCCCGAGACTGTTCAACACGCTTCCACTACACATAAGGGGCATAACTGGCCGACCCCTCACAGTGTTCAAGAGAGAACTGGATAAACACCTCCAAAGGATACCTGATCAACCAGGCTGTGATTCATACATCAGGCTGCGAGCAGCCGCATCAAACAGCCTGGTTGACCAGTCCAGTAACGAGGAGGCCTGGTCGACGACCGGGCCGCGGGGACGCTAAGCCGCGGAAATACTTCAAGGTAACAGACCCGGTGACCGCCCGGTTTCAGTTTAGTACATACATATATATATATATATATATATATATATATATATATATATATATATATATATATATATATATATATATATATATATATATTTATATATATATATATATATATATATATATATATATATATATATATATATATATATATATATATATATATATATATATATATATATATATATATATATATATATATATATATATACATAATATTACTGAAGGGCTGAGGATACGATTAAGGGAAGGGAACTATCAGGAGAAAATGCCAAGCCATTACGACTATATAGCACTTGGAAGGGGTCAGGATAAGGATTTGGGGTTGGACGGAAGAAAGGAATGGTGCTCAACCACTTGGACGGTCGGGAATTGAACGCCGACCTGCGTGAAGCAAGGCCGTCGCTCACCCGTCCAGCCCAAGTGGTAATTCACGCACGTATCTTCTCTATATATATTATGCTTCCTTTCATTTTGGAATAAAGTTAAACAATTAATGTTTCGAAGTAGATTTTGCAGTATTGTAAATCCTGCCGCTATGAAATGCGTTCCGTTCTGCTTGTTTCCATCTTCATAGGAAGATGATAAATGAATACAAGTATAGTTGTTGTTGTTGATTCAGGTAATAAGAACAAAGAGTTCCAAGTAGCACGGGCTATGGTGAGCCCGGTGAGCCCGTCACTAGTGGACTTACCTGACACAGGAGCAGGGCTGTAACTTGATACAAGAATAGTTGTTGTTGTTGTTTTAGATTCAGCTACTCAGAACAAGAAGTTCCAGTAGCACGGGCTATGGTGAGCCCGTAATACAAGTATATCGAAGCTACAGAAGATATAGCGAAGAAGAATGAGATGGAATTAAACTATTCTTTTCAATTTAATCAGTTTCCTTTTGTCTGCTATAGTGCTATTCCTGTTTCATTATCATTCCCACTCCAAGAATTTTAATTCCTAACTATCATTGTATTTACAATAATATATAATTGCAATCACATGTTTTGTTCAATGGTCCTGCTCAGGTATAATATCAATTATATCTTCATTGCCGATAGCGGAAGGTGTATGTATTTTTGTGTACTCACCTAGTTATACTCACCTAGTTATGCTTGCGGGAGTTGCGCTTCGGCTCTTTGGTCCCGCCTCTCAACGGTCAATCTACTGTTGAGCGTAGATTTACAACTTACATTCTTCTTCGGTTTATCTTCTGTAGATTCGCTAACTTGTATTACGGGCTATTCATGCCCGTGTCAGCTTTTGGATGGCTTAATCTTCATCAATCAATCTTTCGACTTGGATTCATTTATCATCTTCCTATGAACGTGATAACAGGCAGAACGATAACAGGCATTTCTAAGCGCCAGGTGAGGTGTACAGATTCCTGAGCTTCTCGAGCACTGTATGTGAATATGTGCGCGTATATGTGTATATATGTATATGTGTATATGTGTGCGTGTGTCTGTGCCTAGGTGTGTGTGTGCGTTTGTGTGTGCGTCATAGAAAGGTGAGGTCGGGTGCTGAATGGGTGCAGGGAGCGCGGTTCCTTCAGTATCGTGTTTCTTGTGACCAGTGTGTGACGATTCTGGCCGCCAGCCACACAGCCCACACACCCCACGGACAGCGAGTCAGGTCGCCTCCCGACCACAGCTCCAGTCTAGCCCAGTGAGCTTCATACAAAGCCAGCGGAGTTTAGCTAATATAATCAGTCAGCCAAGGCTATCTTCCAATTCGTCGCAACTACCAGCCAGGAGACAAAGCAGAAACAAGCAGCCAGCCAGCTAGCTAACCAGCCAACTAGCCAGCAAGTTAACCATCCGCCAGACTAACAACCAGTCAGCAAGCCAGCCAGCCAGTCAGCCAGACAGCCAGTCACAGGTAAGGTGCTATATTTTCCTTTTACATTACTTTCACTTTCTTCTGACAAGAACTACACGCATAGGAAATTATGTATCCATAACCCTTCTCTCTCACACATATACCAGCAGGAATTGTAATCCTTTTTAACAATATAAATAT
>NC_091167.1:37363061-37460445 GCF_040958095.1 Procambarus clarkii
AGTCCAATAATCAAGTGTTCCAGTGCTCATATAGTAACTACAGAGTTCAACATACCTTAGCCCAGGAGGGCGAAAGTCAGTCAGTACGGGACAGTCTACAATATAATGTTCAAGAGAGTGCATGTTTTCTCTTTCACAAAGTTGACACATAGTGTACTCGACATTTGGGTTTTGAGAAAGCTGCCAGATACGTCTATATCCCAGGCGTATTCTGGCCACTATAACATCATATTGCCAGGTTCTTGTTCTATTAGTCCCATATGTGAATGACTCCTCACGATATCTATCATAATATTTAATGCTACAACTTTCAGGTCTTTGAGAATTTGTTAGGTCGGTGAGATTTTCATTAGATATTTGTTTAAGTATTCTCTTTGTCACTGCTAATGAAACACCCATATCAATTTCTACCACTGGTTTTCTGCAGGCTGACTTAGCAAGCATATCAACAGTGTCATGCCTTGAGATGCCAACATGTGATGGTATCCATAGGAATTTAATCTCAAATCTGTTTTCTTTGGCAGCT
The DNA here is from genome assembly GCF_040958095.1 of Procambarus clarkii. NCBI lineage: Eukaryota > Metazoa > Arthropoda > Malacostraca > Decapoda > Cambaridae > Procambarus > Procambarus clarkii. The sequence continues at coordinate 37,363,588 of NC_091167.1, forward strand.
AAAACATTCATTCGAATATCACTGACTATTTTCTGGGTGTCACTACTATGTGCGTTCAATGCTAGGAGTGCACTCTGCGAGTCACAGCATATAAGTCCACTGCCTTTGTCTTTTAAAAATTCAGTGGCAGTAGTGACAGGAGTTAATTAAGAACGTCAAGTATTAATAATGGTTCCATGTGTAGTGATTGTAGCAGTAGTAATAGTTTATGTATTATTTGTAGTAGTGTAGATGTAATAGAAGTAGATATAATAGTATGATCCTTTGTATTAGTAGTAACAGCAATAGTATTTGCACTAGTATTAGTAGCAGGTGATTTCAGCTGTAGTAGAATTTTTAGAAACTGAATAAGTAGTAATAGTAGTAATAATAGTAGTAGTAGTTATTGTAGTAGTAGTAATAGAAGTAGCAAAAGTAGTAGTAGTTGTAGTACTATTAGTGGCAGAATTATCTGTAGAGGTATAAGGAGGACTGGTACGAGAAGGGATACTTGTGAATTTTGCAATTAGAGCGTTTAATTTTGCATTAGTAATTGTATAGAAAAGTTAAATATTTAAAGTTTGTTTCCAAATTCCCCTAGACGTTAATTACTTGCATTTTAACTGCCAGCCTCCTGAATAGACTAAAGGGAACAGAGGGATGCTATGAAAAATATTTGTTTAACTTATATTATAATTCTCTCTCTCTCCCTCTCTCTCTCCTCTCTCTCTCTCTCTCTCTCTCTCTCTCTCTCTCTCTCTCTCTCTCTCTCTCTCTCTCTCTCTCTCTCTCTCTCTCTCTCTCTCTCTCTCTCTCTCTCTCTCTCTCTCTCTCTCTCTCTCTCTCTCTCTCTCTCTCTCTCTCTCTCTCTCTCTCTCTCTCTCTCTCTCTCTCTCTCTCTCTCTCTCTCGCATATATCATAAAACACATAATAAAGTATTGAAAGTGGGTAATCTGATGTATAATCATATTTACTTATACTGAAGTATAACAAAAACTAGAGTAGGAACTCAAGTATCTTACAAAACAAATTCAAGATAGACTATAAGAGAATATATAAATTTTCAGAATGAATACTTTGTAGCTTCCTCTGTGAGATGAGTCATGTGTTCTGATGCAACACAGGGAACTCACTACGTCAAGTGATTCTCAGAACGGCTGCACACCGCCTCAAGTACCCAGTCTCACTTTGGGAAGAGTCTGCACTAACCAAACGGGCGTGTTCCTAGTAAACTTTGCTCTAATTTTGGTTCATTTCGTGCGCGCGCGCGTGTGCGTGTGTATTAACTACTTGAGTTTACTATTTTTATCTGCAGAATCGAACAATTAGCTCTTGGACCCCGCTTTTCTAACCAATTTATTTTTCCTCTATTATGTCTACTGCATATTTTTCTCTCTAATTAACGCACACACACAACACACCCGCAAGAAGCAGGTTGTAGAAGCCGTCCAGCTACCAGGTACCTATTTACTGTTAGGTGAACAGAGACACGAGGTTGAAAGAATTTCTTACCATTTGTTTCTGCCTCCGCTGGGGACTCAAACCCCGGCGCTGTCGACTCAGCCGCGAGTCCCCTATGTGTGTGAGTGTGTGTATTCACCTAGTTGTAATTACCTACTTGTGTTTGCGGGGGTTGAGCTTTGCTCTTTCGGCCCGACTCTCAACTGTCAATGAAGTGTTTACTAACTATTTTTTTCCCCCCACACACCACACACACACATACACACCCCAGGAAGCAGCCCGTGACAGCTGACTAACTCCCACGTACCTATTTACTGCTAGGTAACAGGGGTATTCAGGATGAAAGAAACTTTGCCCATTTGTTTCTGCCTGGTGCGGGAATCGAACCCGCGCCACAGAATTACGAGTCCTGCGTGCTATCCACCAGGCTACCAGGTGTGTGTGTGTGTGTGTGTGTGTGTGTATTCACCTAGTTGTGCTTGTGGGGATTGAGCTCTGCTCTTACGGACCGCCTCTCAACTGTCAATCGACTGTTTCTACTACTACTATTGTTTTTCCACACCACACACACACACCCCAGGAAGCAGCCCGTGACAGTTGACTAACTCTCAGGTACCTGTTTACTGCTAACTAACAGCGGTCATAGGGTGAAAGAAACTCTACCCATCGTTTCTCGCCGGCGCCCGGGATCGAACCGGGACCACAAGATCACGTGTCCAGCGTGCTGTCCGCTCGACCGCCGGCTGTGTGTGTGTGTGTGGGGGGGGGGTGTGGGGGGGTGTGTGTGTGTGTGGGTGTATGTGTGTGTGTTAAACATACATAACCTTCCTCGTTATACTTCAGATCGACAATATGAAGAGGAAAGACGGATTCAACTTGGTCGGGACCTCTGAGCCGCATGACACGACAGACGAGACCAGACAGTCGCCGCTACTCAACAGCAACATGAATATTAAGACCGGACCCAACACAGGCGACGTCTTGAAGAACGACGGCTCCATGGACGACTCTGTGAGACTGAAAAAGGAGTTGGGTTTGGTGGAGAGCGTGGCGGTGATCGTGGGCATCGTCGTGGGTTCCGGAATCTTCGTGTCTCCTAAGGGTGTGTTGCTCTACAGTGGTAGTGTGGGTATGTCCCTTGTGGTGTGGGTCGCGTGCGGAATCCTCTCGATGGTCGGCGCCCTTTGCTTCGCCGAGCTCGGTAAGTGATCCAACAGGTATATGACTTAGATATATCACAGGTAAATCGTAACTCGGTGGTCAGGTAAAGCACATTGAACAGCTGTGATAGTAATGGAACAGAAGACGTTAACAGTCAAAGAAGCCAAGAACTGACTCTAAATAATAAATTCTGATTAAGTTCTACTCTGTGGCCTAGTTAGTCAGAATCTGTCATGTTGATCAGATACGTTTAGGACGGTAAATAATTTGCTGGAGTAAATGCCACCATTTTCTTCTTAGGTTAACTTTGCCGTCTTTTGAACGCACTGTGGGTCGATCTTGTGAAAAATTACAATACAACCTTATAAAGGAAATAATATCTTTTTTTCATGAAGAGAGTTTTTGTGATTACAATCGATCCAGGTTTGCAATACCTTGACGTGATATTCATAAATTTTTTATAATCCATGTATATACCATCTGACCACGCTCCCCTTAGCTTGTAATCAGTCGTCGAATAAAGCATATTTTTCTTATTTTCTTTAACGAAAGACCAGGCGTTTGGATTTCAATTTATAAAGTTAATAATTTATATTTCAGTGATGTAAATTTCTTCAATTTCAATTCAATTTCAAATGCAATTTGTTATTTTTCATTCATTTTCAAATTTTCCTCTCCTTTACTTCATTTACTTTGAACAAAACCAAATGTTTACCACAGGAACCATGATACCTGAAAGTGGTGGAATGTACACCTATCTACACCGAGCTTTCGGTCCTGTGTTCGCCTTCCTCTACATGTGGGTCACCATCCTCACAAGGAACTCTGCCGGGACGGCTGTCATTGCTGTCACTTTCGCCAATTATTTCCTTCAACTGGTCCTCCCGCACTGTGACACAGTACCCGCTGTCCCGGCTAGACTCATCGCCGCTGCTTTAATATGTGAGTATATGAGGGGTTGATATGTATAAAACGAAAACACAATAGAGAAACGTGGAATGGAGCGATCTAATTGTATGTTGGTGTAACAACTATCTACACTATAGTTGATCTGTTTAATATAGAGCTGTCAATGCCAGGCTATTTGGGGATTTACATAGAACTTGTGTGAATGCTGAGGGTGAGAGAGAGAAAGCGAGAAAACCACTTTGGGGAAGTAGTGTAAAAAAAAGGAGGATCCTATAACCCTATAGAGAATGTGTTGCGAGTGAGAAGAGAACCATCAATTGTTCTATTGTCTCTGCTTCTGTTTTGGATGGAGTTGTAGCAATACCAAGGACAGTAGTTATCTTCCCAGCAAACACCATCGATAGAGATCCTGCTGTCTACCTATATGGTTTTCTCTCTCTCTCTCTCCCTCTCTCTCTCTCTCTCTCTCTCTCTCCCTCTCTCTCTCTCTCTCTCTCTCTCCCTCTCTCTCTCTCTCTCTCTCTCTCTCTCTCTCTCTCTCTCTCTCTCTCTCTCTCTCTCTCTCTCTCTCTCTCTCTCTCTCTCTCTCTCTCTCTCTCTCTCTCTCTCTCTCTCTCTCTCTCTCTCTCTCTCTCTCTCTCTCTCTCTCTCTCTCTCTCTCTCTCTCTCTCTCTCTCCCTCTCTAATTTAACTGATTCTTCAGGTTTACTGACGTGGCTCAACTGCGTAAATGTGCGCTGGGTAGCGAAGCTCCAGAACGTGTTTACCCTAACGAAGGTAGTGGCCCTGGGTGCCATCATCGTGGCTGGTGCCTACCACCTCGGCACCGGCCACTTGGACCACTATCGGGCCCCAATGGCAGGCACACACTGGAGCGCCGTCGCCATCTCAACTGCCTTCTACCAGAGTCTCTTCTCCTACACCGGCTGGTACGGCTTGAGCCCACAGTTCAATTCCTGCATAAGATTCCTCCTCAGTGGTTCATAAAACATACTTAACCTAACCCAATATGACCTAATCGAAACCTAAGCTATACTTACAAAACACAAATCACCGTCACCTAACTCGACATAACTTAACCCAATGTAAAAAGTTGATTCATAATATGTTTCACATAAAATGTAACTAAGGAACCGTCAAATCATATTCAGGCGTTGAGTCTGAATAACTGGACCGTTCCCTGTTTGCTATTAGACTTCTGTACTAGAGAGTTATTGCGAATGAATTTTATATAAAATCTCTGTTGCAGGGACTACCTGAATGTCGTCGCAGAGGAAATCAAGAATCCAAACAGGTAATCCATGTTAAATTGTTTAATATATAAATACACACATATATATATATATATATATATATATATATATATATATATATATATATATATTAGTATATTTTGGCAGCAGTCTTTCTTGTAGACATATGTGGTTGAATATGACCGAAAGGGTATGATTATTAATTCTAACACATAACGCATTAGAGGGAATGTTTAGGTCCCCTCTAAAACAGTTTCTGTGTGCTTCTACCACCCCCTTCCTTTTGTGTGTTTTTTTAGCGCTTTATTATATTTTTAAAGGTTACAAGATATACATTAATAATACAATGAGTGCTTAAAGGTTATGGATTACTTGAAGCTCCACCGCTTCCGGACAGGAACCGAGGATGCACCAGGCGTTTCCCCTCTGGATCGCCAGATTGTGGTGCTGAAACAAAAAACTGGCAGCCCTTGGGTGCCTGGTGACGTCAATGATCCTGGAGCCCAATTCATTGAGAAATCTCATGGCACTCTTACCCCAGGGGCCATGCATCTCATACGCTATGGGAACAAAGGTGTATTGACCTTACAATCGCCTGTATTTGACTGATTTGGCTATTTCCCTGTGATTGGCCGCCCCACCTGCTTGATTAGTACCGAAGTGTACATTAGTGTGCATTACAATAAACTAATATTAATAATATTATTACAATAGCACTAATAATAATAATAATATTGTTATATAACCAAATTACCTGAGTCTGATTCCATTTTTTACATAGATGGTATATATATATATATATATATATATATGTCGTACCTAATAGCCAGAACGCACTTCTCTGCCTACTATGCAAGGCCCGATTTGTCTAATAAGCCAAGTTTTCATGAATTAATTGTTTTTCGACTACCTAACCTACCTAACCTAACCTAACCTAACTTTTTCGGCTACCTAACCAAACCTAACCTAAAAAGATAGGTTAGGTTAGGTTAGGTAGGGTTGGTTAGGTTCGGTCATATATCTACGTTAATTTTAACTCCAATAAAAAAAAATTGACCTCATACATAATGCAATGGGTAGCTTTATCATTTCATAAGATAAAAATTAGAGAAAATATATTAATTCAGGAAAACTTGGCTTATTAGGCAAATCGTGCCTTGCATAGTAGGCTGAAAAGTGCGTTCTGGCTACTAGGTACGACATATATATATATATATATATATATATATATATATATATATATATATGTCGTACCTAGTAGCCAGAACTCACTTCTCAGCCTACTATTCAAGGCCCAATTTGCCTAATAAGCCAAGTTTTCTTGAATTAATATATTTACTATAATTTTTTTCTTATGAAATGATAAAGCAACCATTTTCTCTATGTATGAGGTCAATTTTTTTTTATTGCAGTTAAAATTAACGTAGATATATGACAGAACCTAACCAACCCTACCTAACCTAACCTAACCTATATTTATAGGTAAGGTTAGGTTAGGTAGCCCAAAAAAACTAGGTTAGGTTAGGTTAGGTAGGTTAGGTAGACGAAAAAACATTAATTCATGAAAACTTGGCTTATTAGGCAAATCGGGCCTTGAATAGTAGGCTGAGAAGTGCGTTCTGGCTATTAGGTACGACATATATATATATATATATATATATATATATATATATATTCAGGCTCAACGCCTGAATATGATTTGACATATTATAAAAGTTATAAAAGACATAAAAGTTATATATATATATATATATGTCGTACCTAATAGCCAGAACGCACTTCTCAGCCTACTATTCAAGGCCCGATTTGCCTAATAAGCCAAGTTTTCATGAATTAATGTTTTTTCGTCTACCTAACCTACCTAACCTAACCTAACCTAGCTTTTTTTGGCTACCTAACCTAACCTTACCTATAAATATAGGTTAGGTTAGGTTAGGTAGGGTTGGTTAGGTTCGGTCATATATCTACGTTAATTTTAACTCCAATAAAAAAAAATTGACCTCATACATAGAGAAAAGGGTTGCTTTATCATTTCATAAGAAAAAAATTATAGTAAATATATTAATTCAGGAAAACTTGGCTTATTAGGCAAATCGGGCCTTGAATAGTAGGCTGAGAAGTGAGTTCTGGCTACTAGGTACGACATATATATATATATATATATATATATATATATATATATATATATATATATATATATATATATATATATATATATATATATATATATATATACCATCTATATATATACATATATATATATATATAACTTTATAAACACTCAACCCACCAGGGGACTCGAACCCTGGCCAACAGAGTGGCAGGTACACACTGTATCCACTGCACTATACTTCAAAGCCATAAGAGAGGTAGGAATTCTGGGGTATTTAACCAACCAGAACTCCATTCCTCTCCCAGGCAATGAGATAGTGAGGGACCTCTGGTGCTCCTTTAATCGTGCCCTGTTATGTGGGAGAACTCAGTGTTAAATACTTAATGCACAGACTTGCCTAATAACCGCAAGCTGAAGTTTATAACTTTTTAAATACTCAGTGTTTAAAATACAGTGTGCACCTGCCACTCTGTTGGCCACGGTTCGAGTCCCCTGGTGGGTTGAGTGTTTAAAAAGTTTTAAACTTCAGCTTGCGGTTATTAGGCAGGTCTATATTTATATATAATATTTCTAATCTATATTTAGCCTATATTTATATACATCTATATATATATATATATATATATATATATATATATATATATATATATATATATATATATATATATATATATATATATATAGATGTATTGACCACGTTCTTTTGTATATATACACGTTCACCTCTTATCCAACAGTAGACAAATATGTACACGAAAAGGAGCACCCTGCTTCTCTGTGTATATACAATGAGAGTTAACTTTAGACCTGGACTATATTCTTGCCTAGAGTATACCTGCTAGTTGGTCAGCCAAAGTGTTTATGATGACCTATTAACCCTGCAAAGGTTGGTAGGCAGTAAGCCTAACACCAAACAAGCACGAATATTATCTTCTCGGACTTACGGTGTTTCTACTGATCCTACTTGTCCAGTAGAGAACGCGTTAATGTGTCCTCTCTCATCATTCCAGGAACCTGCCACTCGCCATCATCCTCTCCACAACCCTGATCACCGTCATCTACACCCTTACCAACGTCGCCTACTTCGCTGTCCTCACTCCTGTGGAGATACTCGCTTCAAGTGCTGTTGCAATGGTAGGTGGCAGGATGTTATAGTCACGGAGCATGTATTCCTATGTTTTGGTCCCGGCAATCGTAGTCCCATGTTTTGGTCCCGGCAAGTGTAGCCCCATGTTTTGGTCACGGCGAGTTCAAAGAATGCATAAATAAAGACCTGAATAGCATGCCCTTCACAATAACCCTGACAATTTTAACCCTTCACAATAACCCTGACATGCGTAGTACATAACAAATGTAAATCAATATGGATAACTGCTCTGTAACGAAGCGTGGAATTCGTCAAACCTGTCATATTCCGTCCACAGAGTATGTGAAAAAAGCAAATAAGTCAAGCAAATTAAGATATTTATTAATAGTCTTTTATAGTAAACGCCGATAAAAAAATTCACTATATACATATTGGACCTTAAATAAAATGTATAACATATATATGGTGTCCAAATCAATAAAAAAATTATAAAAGGCGCAGAGGCATATGCCATAAAATGACTACTGGGCCAGGAACAACATGAGCAATGAGAAAAGGTTGTAACAATGCAACACTAGATGACAAGAAAAAAGGTGATATGATCATTATGGAACTTTCCTTCGAAACACGTTCTCGTAAGATGCCTCAACCTACAAAATCACTAGGTGAAACGCCCAACACTAGAGATTTCTTTTCTGCAGCCACCCCTTAATACGCACCGAAACACACAAAAACACAAACAATCACATGAGACAAATAACCATAAATTATTATAAAAAATCATATCAGTGCAATCGACAAGCCGCCCAGAAACAAATAATTGTGGGATTGCGGTGAGAGTTTAGAAAACAAATAAATGGAAACTAGCAAGCCAAGACATTCAGAAAGATAATTAAAGTAACTTATCATTAAAAGTGAAGGTAGTGAAGTCGCGAGAGCAAACACCGCATTCTAATTTAAAAGTATATATCAGAGAGCCTTTCGGAGCAGGGGATAGAAACACTACTTGATTAAAGGTTAGGAAAAGTTATCCTTGAGGTGTAGTATGTTTCCAGAAGTTGTGGATAAATGGGTGTAGCGCGCTGTACATGACAAACACATGAGATATAAGAATACAATTAAATGGCAAACAAATCAATAATAACATTAGTAACCTCATCAAACTACAGTATATAAAAAGGCAGTTTTCTTGTGTTTAATGTTAACAAATCTCTTGCAGACGATGAGTCACAATAACGTAGCTGAAGATATGATGACCGAACTACACACCAGATATGAAGAGACGACGACGTTTTGATCCGGATAATGGTCCTGGACCATTATCCCATTACAATTAACTTCATAATGGTCCAGGACGGACCGAAACGTCGTCGTCTCCTCATCTTCTGGCATGTGGTTTAGTCAACAAATTCCTTTCTGAGGACATCTTCGGTTGCAACGAAAACAAACTCCTGATTCAACGAATCTGGTTTGTTGACATATTGTTCTCTGAATCGTGGTTCCAGTATATATAAGCAAGAGACCAATGCATTCCCACACACTCACACACACACACACACACTCACACACACACACACACACACACACACACACACACACACACACACACACACACACACACACACACACACACACACACACACACACACACACACACACACACACACACACACACACACACACACACACACACACACACACACACACACACACACACACACACACACACACACATCAAGGGACCTGACGGCTGAGTGGATAGCGTTCAGGATTCGTAGTCCTAGGGTCCGGGGATCAATCCCCCGCGGAGGCGGAAATAAATTGGGTAGAGTTTCTTTCAACCTGATGCCCCTTTTCACCTAGCAGTAAAAAGGCACCATGGAGCCAGAGCTCAACCCCCGCAAGCACAAATAGGTGCGTACACACACCAAACACACGTTTATGTATGGTAAAGCTGAAGCATTTTTCAGACATATGGAACTCGGATGCTGGGCGTGCTGGCGTTCACGATGCCTATCTTCGTAATGTGCTCGACCTTCGGCAGCACGCACGCCTCCGTCTTCACCCAAACTCGTCTTATCTTCGTCGGGGCGAGGAGGAGCCAGTTCCCGCAGGCGTTCTCCCTCGTCAGCGTGAAGAACTACACGCCACCGCCAGCTGCCATTCTCAACGTTAGTTTCGTTTACGGTAGATAGGAAGAGAGGATCTAAATATATATATATGGAAGAGAAGAACAGAGAAAGAAAGGAAGTTTTAGATGGTTGGAGGGTGAACTTGTTAAAAGACCTGCGTATCTGTCTTCAATTAAAGCAATATTGCCAATAACATTAATCGCTTATTAATTCCTGCAGTTTCATATTTATGTTTCTTATGACAGGGAGTGACGATTTTGATTATGTTGTTGGTGCCGGATATATCTTCCCTAATCAACTACACCGCCTTCAGCGCCACCGCCATGCAGTTCGCCTGCATCTGTGCCCTCTTCTGGTTCAGATATAAATACCCTTTTTGGCACAGACCATTCAAGGTGAGTGTAATAGCTTGTTGATACATGTACAACCAAATACTGTGAAGTTCAAGGTGTATATCCGTAGAAAAACGCAATTACAAGTCAGGAGCCTTATTCTACTGAGATATATACTTAGCTTCTTGATGTATATACACAGAGAGTTTACTTTGGTCCTGGATTATTTTCAGGACTAAAGTATACCTTCTGGTTGATCAGTAAGGAATTGGTGACCTTATTAAGCCCTCTCGCTATAGGCCTTAAGCTGAACTCTAAAAACTAAATGTTTTTCTCCAAAGTAAACACAGAAAAGTGTATTTCACATCTCAGTGCATTCAAACTCAGAGTCTACGTTAGGATTCAACTTGAGTGAATCGAGTTCAGGACTTGAGTGTACAGGTTGGTGTGCCTGTAAGTTATTTTCGAGGAGTTATAATTCCTAAATGATGTTGATAAGATATAACACCAAGAGCAAATCATCGCTCACGAGCAAGCAAACCTCACACTATTAAACACATTCCACTGCGCTTGGTCTAAATCTGCGTGGCACTCCTCCCTCTCACTCACCCTTGTTCTAACGCAACAAACACATCGAATTAGTTTCAATTAGTATTTTTGTTGTTTGTTTTTCCCGTATAATATTTTTTTTTTTTTATTAATTTCAGTTGTTCTGCCTCTTACTGCTTGAGTTATGGCACTATTATATCCCTTCCCTCGCCTCCCACAGGTGTGGCTGGTGCTCCCAGTGCTGTTCTTCCTGACGCAGTTCTTCCTCATGTTGATCCCCATCGTGATGGCCCCGATGGAGGTGATGGGGGCCGTCGCTGTCATCGTCACGGGTCTACCCGTCTATTACTTCACCATCTACCGTCGGGACCTCGCACGCTGCTCCTCTTCGGGTCTGGGTTAGTCTCAACTCCTTTGCTAGAAAGCCATCTTTCACACAGCTTTGGGTTCTATACCGCAAGAATCTCGTATCTAGTTCTTTAATTTGTACTCATATTTTGTTGTTTTTCAACTAGCCATTATTTTATCTGCTTCGGTATAGTAACTAGGAATGTCGAGAGTCGTGATCATGTCTGTAATTGGGCGTGTGAAGTGAGTATCTGTGGTATCAGACGTTGGTTTCACCGTGGTCTTCATTTCCAGTCAGTTATTTCCAGTAAATATAGTTTGGAATGGGTATGACGATGAGGAAAATGATAATGATCGTCAGTTTTATAATTTACATGTTCAAGGGGCAAATCTTCGATATGACCAAATATTGCCTTTATTTTGGACGAAAACAGTTTATTAGATTGTAAAGTAATACTGTATAAATGTTATGCGAATTCACTTCGGGGGACATTTACATAGAAGAATATTTCAAATTCAAAATATTTTTTGTTTTACAGATAAGGTGAGCATTTTCCTTCAAAAACTGTTTCTCTGCTTACCTGAGGAGAAGGAGTGAGACTGACGTCCTCTGTTAACAATTCAACAGGATTCCATACCGTTGGATAATACATATAAATAACATCTATATACTATTTTTGCATTTTCGAAATGAGAAATAAAATTAAATATTTGTATTGTGTCGTTTTATTTGTCACCTGTATATTGTATAAGTTGATTTGTTGTTGTTTTTGTTTTGTTTTTACAAAATCATCAGTACAAATAGCAGGTTTGGAAGATTCATTAGAAGAAACTGTGTGCAAGACTGTAAACTGTTAGTGGTTATTAGTATTTTTGTAAACATATGGAAAATAATACAACTGAAAAAGGAGTCAAATCTTGATGACACCTTTGAACCCTTTTTTGACTATTATTTGTTTCCAAATCAAAGGAAACTATGGAGATAATTCTAAATAATAAAACATTACAGAAACGTTGCCAACAGGTGTTCTATACTCACTATAAGAGTATAAGAAACACTGCATACGGCCTCAGAGTGTTGTTGAATACTGTACAGCTAGACATAAAAGCACTCTTTGAAACTAAGCTTACTGATCAAGGGAATTACTGGTCGAGTACTAGATCAAAAGATAAAAGATCTTGCATGTTCACAATTGATAAGAAATTAGGAATAGTCGCTGTCTGCGTGAGAGAGGGTGTGAAGTGTAGGGTGAAAGAGGAGCCCAAATCTGAGACTGGCAGAGATAATGATATCATTAAAGTGCAATATGAATGAATCGTTGGAGATGATACCGTTGGGGAACAAATTGCATATGAGTTTAAATATGATTTTAAATAATATGAATTTAAAGAAAACTATTTTCAACTAATATACTGACTGCAATAAACAAGGCACGTGAGCATACAAGTAAACATAAGGCTGAATAACTAGACTTATACGTGTCTCTAGGAAAGTTTTGCATATGACAGCATAATATGATGCAAGTGAGGCGGGAAACTATTGTAGTATATAAATTACTTACGAAACCCAAATAATTACGACATAACATGCGTTTAAAGGATTCAGAATATAAATAATCCGATATCAAATATATTAATCAATCGCAGTTTGTCTCTATATATGCAGGTATCCTCAGCACAGGGTCTTGGTAGTACAGTTGGGTTCATTCTCGAATCTCAATCAGGAATCCGGGGTTCGAATTCCGGCAGGGACAGAAATGGTTTGCCACGTTTCCTTCCATCTAATAGATCTGTTCACCTAGCAGTAAATAGGCACCCGGGAGTTAGTCAGCGGTTGTTGAGTTGCTTCCTGGAAATGGTCAGTAAGTTGACCTAATGAACTAATAAATTTAGTCCGTTTTACGAAAATCTGATAAGTTAGATTACAATCATTAAGTACAATAAATATGACAGGTGACAAGTATCGGTCGATTATTCTGGTGCTGAAAGAGACAAATGTCTTCTTTGCCTTCACATGCCCACAATGGGACTGTCAGCTCCAACAATCTCAATATATAGGCTGGCCAATATATAGGCAATAACAATAACATCTCTTTCAAGGCATCTGACAATGCACAATCATCCAGACACTGTCAAGAGCCTCAACATATCTACACACAACCAATAACACGAAAGTGATCAATTGGTATATGTCACCTGCCATATTTATTGTGTTTATTGATAGCAATCCATTTAATATCAGATTTCTCTGAAACCGAAGGAGCAAATATTAGCTCACATTTTAGGTCATATATCAATATGAATGTTCTATAATAAACTATGCTCACTGCTCTCTCCATATTTATAGTATTCTACAGTAGTTATCTTTATTTTGCTACCGCAATTTACCTTTAAATTTCATTACAATGAACAGTCTTGATCATATATATATGCAGAATATTACATTACACGAGCAATATTCATTGTTTGAACGACAATATATTCTGAATAGATCCAAATTGTTTAAGTTGGTTTATTCAAATTACAATATATAATCAGTGCTGCTACACTAATAATTGATCGGTTGTATCCTAAAACCATAATACTCCTGTTCCTGTCTCTTGCGTTGCTGTATTTTAACCTGTTAAAATCAGAGTAACCATCGCAGGTTAATATATTTTTTTTGACACGCATCATGTCTTCACAGTAACCATTACTCCCGTCGCTTCCGGCGAGATGCTGTCGACGGACTCTTACTCTGCAAGCTTGTCTACATGTCTTGAAGAGGCACGCGCCTCTATTCTCTTGTCGTAGGCGATGGCAGCGGGCATGAAGAGCCAAAGGACCACGCATATCGACACCTCCGCTGACATCGCCCACATGGCCACGGCGTAGCTTCCACTCAAATCACGGATCAAACCTGTTGAAGTTTAATTATAATTTACAACATGTAACTAGTAAATATATACATATATATATATATATATATATATATATATATATATATATATATATATGTATATATATATATATATATATATATATATATATATATATATATATATATATATATATGTATATATATATATGTATATATATATATATATATATATATATATATATATATATGTATATATATATATGTATATATATATATATATATATATATATATATATATATATATATATATATATATATATATATATATATATATATATATATATATATATACATATATATATAAAACAAGGCTTGTAACTGGACTAGACTGTGATGTAGGCTGTGTATTTGAAATTCTGATGCAATGATATCAAACGGCTGCCGTCTCTTAAAAGAGACCTTGATCTGCACTTAATATAACATTCAAGAAGGTCACCCTACAGCTTCAACATTATGCAACAAGCAATTTAGTCACATTGTAGTTTGTGCTAGGGTCAGTATTTACTCTATAATACCCCCAGAGTGAAAATTATAAGTAAAATTACAGTAATGCCTGCAATTTTTAAGACATGAGATCTAATACTTAATATAACATCAGACTATCAGACTGGCGTCCTCCATACAACAACAAAAATAAAATAATAAAAAAAATAGGATTTCACTACCAGCAACAAATGATTGAAGTTGCCATTTAAAAGAATATCCAACATTTTTTTAGAATATAGCTGATCATGTCCACAAACAGGAACTAAAAGAGATTGTTTACCTAAGAGCGGGCCAAGCGTGATGTGACCGAAGGCCATAATGAGGGATTGGCAACCAAATATCGCTGCCATGTTCTGGACACCCATGTACTTAGCCATGATGAGGGTGTAGAGGGAGATATTGGTCCCCACACCGTAGCCCCACACTCCCATCGTCACCTTCATCCACGTCAGGTCCTTGAGGAAGCTGAACACTATAGGGGGGGTAAACCACAGGGTAACATGCCTCAAAAATAGTCTGTGTATTGATATTTTATCATCATGTTTTCCCTTATACTAGTGTATATATCAAAACGAAATTATGTATCACCAAGCAGTCAACTTTTGATAGCATATGTTATAAAAGGACTTTTTTTTAAGATAAGTTTGAAAATGCTACTGTTATTTAAAAGTTATTAATGAGACCCCGCAATGGAGACTTAAAATACAAACTGCAATGAGACACCCTCCATCGCTCAGAACTTGTATATATTTAAATATATTTTAATGTATATATACAAGAGTTCTTACATTGCACTCAACCTAAGTTGAGAACAATCTATGCCGAGACATTCTCAAGACTTAACTATAACACAAGCCGCATCGGAGCGGCTTGTATCATAGGTGAGCTGCGAGTGAAGACTTGGGCCTTAACTAGAGTACAAGAAATGAGAACTTCATAACTTCTGATACACAGATATATCACTCTAACGTGATATATATGTATATATCAATGATAAAACCAACTTTTTTACAACTTTCACACAAGATTATTAGGAGGCACAACGAAGCCTGTCAAAAACGTCAAGACGTTCCTAGAACAGAGGATGGAACGAGACTTAGTATCACACTCATGACTTACCTAGAGTACTAGCCGCTACGACTCCTGCCCCCAACATGTAAACAAATCTCATGTTGAACCAGGCACAGTCTGAGAGACTCGACGTGCTGAGACGAGCCACCAGGTTGGCGACGGCAGCGATGGACATGCACCAAGCTGCATCTTCAAGGCTGTAACCGGCATTTTGAATGGCAAATGGTAAAATCATATGGAAATTCAAGTAGCTATTAGCTACACAGAGACCAGCAATTGCTATAATGAGTGCTCTGGGAGACTTGAAGATCTTGAGGTCTGATATGAGGGAACGAATCACTCTAGACGCAGTCAGCAATGCTCTGTTCGTTCCACTGGCTTCCTCTTCTTCTTCATCTTCTTTATCTGTGGATAGGGTGTCGATCTCATTCTGGACGATTAGGGAGATGCTAGTCAGGTCAATCAAAGAGACAGCCATTGATACAGAAGAGCACTCATCAGAATGTAAACTGCAGCTCCTCTGCATTGCTCGCCTTCCAACCTCTCCAGATATCACACGATGTCCTTTTCTCCCAAGCACGTCATCACCATCATCATTCGCTGTTTCATCGCTATTCATGTAACTACCTTCAATAGATTTATCGGCGACAGGTAATATTTCGGGAGTTTCTTCATCATATGGTTTTAAATGCCATTCTACAGGTTGGAAGAATGCAGCGCCGACGCAGCTGTTCAGAAGAACGGCTCCTATGATCAGACCAGCGCCTCTGAGTGCATAATGCTCTAGCAAGAGCCTGACTATAGGGGGGCCCATGAATTGACCCAAAGCAATGCCAGCCATCAAAATAGCAACTGCTTGACCCCTTTTTTTATCAAAGTACATAGGGATCAGTATGAAACAGGGCTTGCATCCGAGGCCACCAAATATTCCTGTAGAGTATGAAAGGAAATACAATATTATATTTACGTTTTTTGTTTGGAAATGAAAGAACAATAATAAATATATACTAATGTATATTACAGACGCTACCTATATAATCCTCCTTCCATCAAATCAAGTGAACATCACAGTGACAAAGATAAAAGTTGGAAGTGTGAAGTGTATTATTATGAAGACGTACGTATTTCTTTCAACCAATGCGATTATCAAACGAATATCTGGAGCAAATGCAAACATTAACCTACTCGTGAAAAAGAATTCACGCGTGTGGGACTCTCTGTCGAGATGACAACACAAACGATGTCTTTGCCAGAAAAATTACTATAAAGCATTCGGAAATAAAATGGAATTAAATTAATTAAAATTGCTACCCTGGAAGTTGTGTGTAATCAGTGATTAATTAGTTAACAAAAAAGAATTATCCAATCAACCTGGTAATCATAGGCAGAATCAAGGCAATTGCGAAATCATTATAGTTTTAGATTATAGCGATGTTAAAGTTTTGTACAACAAATTATCATAGAGACTGAATTTAAAATCTATAGAGTCAATTATTATAATTATAAAGCAATTAAAATTCATGACCCCTGGTGTAGTGTTCATCTAATTAACAATTAATGTCATAGTGAACATTGAAAATAACGAGGTCTAAATAATATTGAACTGGAGATAATTCAATGTAAATAAAGTATTCAAGGGGCAGAGGGTATCACTCATGCTACTCATAATGAGAACTCATTATGCTACTCATAATGATTTCGCATCTGATTGCAACATTTTCATATAAAACCACAATTCTCATTACAATGTTGTCTATTTTTAGCCAATGAATATGTCATGGAACATTTTATTGTCAAGCACCTTGATTCGGTCATTTCAAATTATAAAAGTAATTCAAATCAGAAAAATATGGAATTTTGTATTTTGTTAATTTTGTATTTTTGGAATATATATATATATATATATATATATATATATATATATATATATATATATATATATATATATATATATATATATATATATATATATATATATATACATATTTATTCCTGTGATGTTATGTAAGCATTTAAAAATATCAAGGAGCTGATAACGCTGAAAGGACAGATTGTGTGTTTATCTGTGGGAGGGTTACCTTGTACTTACATAATTGTACTCACCTAGTTGTGCTTGCGGGACTTAAGCTTTGGCTCCGTGGTCCAGCCTCTCAACTGTAAATAAACTGTTGTACAGATTCCTGCGCCTACTGGGCTCTATCATATCTACATTTAAAACTGTGTATGGAGTCAGCCTCCACCACATCACTCCCAATGCATTCTATCTGTTAACTACTCTGACACTGAAAAGTTCTCAAGTCCTTGTGGCTCAATTGAGTATTCAGTTTTCACCTTTGTCCCTTTGTTCGCGTGTCACCCGGGCTAAACAGTTTATCTTTTATTATACCTGACAATTTGCCCTGTCAATTCCTCTGAGAATTTTATAAATAGTGATCATATCTCTCCTAACTCTTCTGCCTTCTAGTGTCGTGAGGAATAGTTCCTGTAATCTTTCCTCGTAGCTCATATCTCTCTGCTTGGGAACTAGCCTGGCGGTATACCTTTAAACCTTTTCTAACTTAGTTTTGTGTTTGATAAGATGTGGACTCCACACTGGAGCCGCATATTCCAGTATTGGTCTAAGATGTTATATACAAGGTTATGAATGATTCCTTACACAAGTTTCTGAAGGCAGTTCTAATGTTCGCAAGCCTTGCATACGCCGCTGATGTTATCCTTGTGTGTGTTACTCTGAATGACTGTAGCTATATGCGTTACTCTGAGGAACGGTCACCTGATGTTATGATGTTATTCTTTCACTCCCTCTCTTTTGTTTCCTCTCCCTGCCTACCTCTCTCCCTTCTGCTCTCTCTTTTTCTCCTCTTAATAAAATTAGGTAGTCACAAATATCTACGTTTTAATGAGAAAATCTACTGTATCTACGTTTTCCTTGTATTAGATTCTGTAGTTAATGTGATTGTTTGCATTGTTCATGTCAGGTTGTGTTAGGATATTGGATGTTATGGGAAGTGTAAATCAAGAGACCAACGGTTGACTCATGAACTGTGAAATACATGACATGTATTTTTAGGTATATACTCCGTTTTTATCAACCATTGCCCTCTATTTTTGGCGCTTATCACATTACGTGCTCGTGTGATATCCACACTCACCCCCCACGTCCTCACACATGCAATAAATTTTATGACATGCTTCTCCACGCCTAACCTCCTGCACACTTGTAACTTCCTTTGCACTCCTCAAGTAAAGAGTGAATATTAACTAGTGAATCAAGCACTGCAACACTTGTGGATTACAAGATGCTCTCTTCCCACGGCCTCATACACAAATTCCTCTGCCTCCTCATGCACTCATTCCCTGCATCTTAGCACACTCACTGCCCATTTCCTCACATACTTACATCTAACTTTCCCCCACACTCACACCCCACTTCCTCCCACAATCACACCCTAGGGGCCTCACACGCTCACTCACTGAATCCGTATACACACTCACTCCCCACTTCCTCACACACACTCGCAGATCCTCACTCTCCGCCTTTTCAGATTCATTTCCCATTTCCTCACACAATCATTCCAAAGCCTCTCACATACTCTTCGCTTCCTCACCCACTCACTCCCAGTGTAAAAGAAATATGTATTTGCCTGTCACGTGTTGTACCTTCTCTTGTGTGTGTTACTCATGAGTGTGTGTGTGGAATACATTAAGAGGAAATTTGGGAATACATACACACACACACACACAGACATGCCGCATCTCTTCTGTGTGGGTGAATCTGGATAGTGTTCAGGGAATTGTTGGTTTCTAACTACATGTTTCTGTCCACGGACAGAAATCATGTATTTGTTGTGAATAACCAGAGATAATTAAGGACAGCAATGTTCGGCTCACCACAAAGGGAGAAGTTAACCATAAGTCCACCGATTGAGTCGGTGAAGGAAGTCAGTATAAGAAAGACGGAAGCGGCTGCCGTGCCCATTAGGCTAACTTTCCGGAAGCCGAATTCTGAGGCGAGCGGACCAGTCAAGAGCCCGACAAGATTCCAGTTGAATATATGCAGGTTGAAGATCCAAGCGATGGTGGTGGATGAAGCCTTCTGTTCTCTCAGGAACCCGGAGAATAGTATGGAGAAGGAGAGGGATATCATAGGCACCAGAGCCTGTAGTGAGAGAAATATTAGTGAAAAGTAAGTAGAAGATGGCGTACAATGGAGCAAACTATATATGCAATGAACTATGAATAAGGTTATTATGAATAAGGATGGTATGACCAAGGTTGGTAGATATGTGTGTGGGCGTATCACCGTGTCAATTAATTAATTATATAAATATTTTACTTGTGAATAACTCAGAAAGACGTTGCGTTTTCATTCGTGTCAGTTATCAAAACCATCCTCTTGTTTACAAAGTAGATTTCGTAAGTATGTGGACCAACGCACATATATTAACGTGATGGAAAATTAATAGAATTTGGTACTATTCACTTTATATAATCAGGAAAAATAAAGCTAAATGCTAACATTAATATTCCTAGGCCTACTATAGTACATATATTTACTATATTAGGCCTCATATAGCATGTATTAAGCCAGAATGGTTGGGTAAGGTTAGGTTTTATTAGCAACTTAAACACAAAACTTTTCCTGATTTGACCAAATTAAGTAATACCAATATATTATTTCTAATTGTTCACTTCGTCAATATATGTAGCATGGTCCACATCGTTCTTATAAGTATTATCTAAACAGGAAGATGGGCTGGATCATCAGGATCTAGAAACAAAGTTTTGTGGGATATTCATACCACTCATCAGAAAATAAAGAAACGACGACATTTTTATCCATCCTGGACTATTATCAAGGCGTGTAATACCTTGATAATGGTCAACGACAGATCGGAACGTTGTCGTTTTTTCATTTTCTGATGTGTGGTTTGGATTCCATATCTTCACCCACGTTATTGTGACTCATGGTCGGCACGGTTTACAGGCTTTCTCTGCACGTCAGAGGGCAATTAGTTAGTTCATTAGTTGAGTGCCTAGAACTGTACAGAATTCTCTAAATGAGGATGATTTAGAGAAGCAATTTAGCCAGATGGTGAGATTGTTCTGTGTTTCCTTGGTTTGGATGAACCAGGATTTTTTCTGCGTTTTTGTCTAATTGAGTTTAGAGCTCATTTTTTGCAATAACAGCATGACTAAGTGTCTTTCATTAATAAGGAAAAGAAAGGACTCATTTCGGCTACCGCCATCATATCACTTTAATTAATTCAACAATAGCAACAGAAAACAGGAAAGACAAGAGGAAATGGAAATATATTATAAATCATAGCTAAGGCGGAAGGCCTCCGTACTACTCACCAGCATGAGGAACGATCCGAAGGCCACCATCCAGCCCCAGCCTCCGTCAGGAGCTCTCGTCTTCTGCCGGCTGGTGTCGTCCACAGACATGCCTTCTGCTTCCTCTAGAAGTCTGCTATAAATTCCTGTCACAGTTCAAGAACATCGAAAATTGTTATTGTTTGTTGCACATGAATATTGTAATTTCTTCTTTTTATAGTTCTTTTCCGATGTTGTCTTCATCTGTATTTATCAATGAATATTTTTGGATTTTCAACAATTTCTCTTGCTTAGTATTATTTCAGAGAATAACGTGATCAGTATCACATGCATCATCACTTCCCGATAATAACAGAGTCGTGTAGGTCTTGTTCACAACAACACAGCACCTTCAGGGTCTTGAGCGAAACATACCATTGACACATACACATGTTCCAATTAAGACTCTAAGCGTGCATAACATTATCGCTGACCACTACGGTCACACACTAGGCCAATATGACAATGTGAAAGGGAGAGTGTGCTTGACGGCTGGCAGTGAAGTGCAAGCTGTTTCAGTAACTGCACGAGTGAGCAGAACAGACATGTATGGCTGGTTTCTTACCCTACACCTCTCTGATATGATTGCCACGCAACACACCCGACCAACTTGGCTACACTCCCCAAGGCCTGACGTTGCCAGATTATGCAGATTCAGCAACTAGCGACACGCATGGTGTGGTATAACAAGACGCATGGGGAAGTATTGTTGACGAAGTTAAACTTTCCTCTACTTAAGTATCATATTCATAAACAAAATAGTGAAATATTTATTGCCTAATGTTGGGGAGACTATATTTATGTCCTTTTAATGTGAGTTTTAGGAAGCTCTGCTAGATAACATCAACACTATTTATATAATAAAATATTTAACTTGTTAAATTTTTATACATTGAAAAAAAAAGATGCTTAAGTAAATATTTCATGAAGAAAAAACTCAGGTGCTAATTCATGACAAATTTGGCTGCTGACCAACATTACTCCCATGTCCTTTTCATGCGGTTGTTGAATCACTTATGATATAAAAAGATTATTAATATGTATATGTATTTGTCTACATGTTTGTATTTATATATATGTCTCATTGAATATGACCGCATATTCTGTATTTACTATCTTCTGGTTTAGGGCTTCTATCCCACTAACTATTATTCTTGCATCAGGATTTAGTTGAAAGAGGAGTTCTCCAAAACTCATGTTCGTAATATGATATATATATATATATATATATATATATATATATATATATATATATATATATATATATATACATATATATATATATATATATATATATATATATATATATATATATATATATATATATATATATATATATATAAATGCGCACTGCATCCAGGGTTCCTGCCCGCCATCTGAGGAGCTGGAGGAACTCGACAACCTATGATAACCATCTTTGTAACCCATATGTAACTCCTTTTTTGTAACAAAGATCAAATAAAGTAAATATATATGTGTACATACAAAAGAATGGGGGTGGTAGGAGAAGATAATATTAGTGTTCAGTGAGAAACCACAAGGTCTCCTCTGAATACTTTTTATTTTCTTCTCCGAGGCTATGGGTCCCCACATTGGCACCAGAGGTGGTACCTATATATATATATATATATATATATATATATATATATATATATATATATATATATATATATATATATATATATATATATATATATATATATATATATATATATATATATATATATATTAGATTAAAGAAATTGATTCTGTTTGCAGCAATCTCCTTTCGATCTCACCTTGTATCAAATCCATTGCATTGTTTTTCATCCATATGGAATTGGAACGTGTAACTCATCCGATGAAATGCGTTACCTACCCTAGAACTAGCGCCTAAGGAATGTCAATTGTTGACAAATATAATTATATCGATTATAACGCCATTTTGACCAGAGTAATGTAAAATATTTATATAAAAAATTTCTGTATTTTATGAGAACTATAAAAGCAGCACAACACAAAGAGTACACCCTTCATCATCTTTACAAACGAGATAATAATGGCAGTTTCCAGCACTGAAGGAGATCACCATCTTTTCTAATTACCATTCATTCCCTTTCCGCCCTAGATGATTAAAAGTAACTCAAGCAAACATGACATTGTAAGTGACGACATTGTGGTCCGTTCTGGAGACTCTAGTTAAGACGGAAATAATTAGGATTCAGTACAGACTAAAACGTCATCACTCTCATTCCCATACGTGTGGGCTGGTTTATTTGTATTAAGCCACGTTACTGTGAATCATTCCAATAATGTAAATATTAAATAAATAGCAATAATTTGCTTTATTAACCGAATAATGGAGTTAATTTTTTGTTTCCCATTATATACTTATGTAACATTCCTACCAACGGCCAGAGGACGCGTATGGGGGGTGACTAATAAATGAACAAAACTCACCACAAAGGTAGAAGTACACCAAGCGACCGCCGATGGAATCGGAGAATGTGGTCAGCGGGAGTGAGGAGTAGGCGTCAGCCGTGCCCAAGAGGCTGACATTCCTGAAGACGAATACCGACATGTCTTGTAGATCATAAACGATTGTGGTTGAGAAAGTGCTCTACTCCATCAGAAACCAGGAGAATAGGGTGGAGAGAAAGAGAGATGGATATCATCAGCTCCTGTACTTGAGATGGGATTTTTAGTGTCATTGCTATTTTATTCACTCTCTTGTTTTTGAGGATATCCTCATAATGCACCGTAGACTGCTGATCACATGGCCCTGTATGATTAACCATCCTGTGTGATAGGAATTCTTAAGCACCACATAGTTCTTGACACACTATGTACCCCTTCACATGGTCTAGGGTAGCGTCATTGTTACAGATGTACCTAAATGTTCTAATACAAAAATATGGTGTCAGAGATGCGTGAGTAAGCAATAAGTTAAGGTATCATAAAGAGGTACGCTCGAAATCAGATTTTAGAGGAGAAAAGCTGTAAGTTTTCGTGGCTTAACATGAAAAAATGGGTTCAAAGATGAAATTTCGAGATCATATTGTACAAGCAGACAAAGTATCTTGGAAAGTAATAGTAGGACAATATATGAAAGATTGAATGGCAGAGTGAAACAATATGTGAAAGATGGAATTGACAAGTGTGATGACATGTGAAATATGAAAGGGCAGAATGAAAAATATATATATATTTAAGCCTGAAAGAACAGGTGAGAAAGTATACCAACTATAGAAGGAGAAACGTATCACTATGTGTTAAAATTTAGTGTATAATATGTTTCTTGTGGGCGAGGGTTGTGTCTTTTAATGGCGAGGTGAAAAGTAGAGTTCTGACAGCTGATTAGTTGGAACAAGGGGAAGGTTAAAAAATTGACTCCAGATTGTATGAAAATTCATTCCGGTGAGATAAGTATCGGCTTACTTGATTTGGAGAAGGTGTTATATGGCAGGTATGAGAACAATGAGTTGCAGTGTTGGAGAAGGCAGCAGATTTGATGCTGTTGTGTAAAAGTGTGGGAGGAGGAGAGAAGGAGTCTGAGTGAATGAAATAAAAGGAAGACTTAGAGAAAGAGGAAATGCCTGAAAAATTTAAATGGTAAGTGAGCTAAATTCATATAAACGCCATATAGTTTATTGTTGACAAACTCAATAAATGAGTGACAAAAGCTGAAGGGAATCTGCCTTGTTACTCAGCTACTGGGCACTCGGTCCTGCAGCCCAACGGTCGTCCAAGGTGCCTATGTGTGTCCAAACATCAAACTTCCATCAACAGTTTCGTGAATCCCTGAACCAGATATGTGCAAAACCAGTTGTATTGTCTTGTGGTGAAGTAACTAATTACATATTTTCCTATAAGCAACACCCCAGTTAAATAAATTTCAATCCTATTTTAAATAATTTCAGTGGGTTTCATTTTACTGCAATGAGAAATGTTTATTAATCTGATGACGAGTGATAGAACCAAGGAGATGATAACGGGTATGATACGTGGATATTAACAGCGCTTTCGACACGATGAAGTGCTTTATAGTTACTCAACGTTGCCATATGTGGGTATGTCAGAAAGCTGTATGTAATGGTGGGTATGTGAAGATACAGCCGGTCAAGGCTTAGGGTGCAATCTGGAGTTTATGGATATTAAGTGATATCCGGTGATGGCTGATATGGTGTTGAAGATTAAGATAGCTGAAGAAAGCTTTGCGTCGGGGGTGGGCAGTAAACCCCATAATCAGAGACTAGAACATTCTCATAGTCCTATAACTAGTGTGAGTAAAGTAAGTAATTACACAGTGAAGATTATCTGAGACATGAGCCCTGATATTGAATGCCATGTCATGTCAGTTCAGGTCACATTGTGTCAAGTGTCAAGACAGGTGTTCAGCGTAATCTTGAGATTATGAGGTGTGAAGTGAAGTAAGGGGTCATTGAACCTTACAGTGAATTGAAACATAATTGGAATGAGACAAAATATCTCAAGACTGCTACATAGTGGTCGCCAAGATCAGGTTATGCGAGAATATACATAATTTTATTTTTAGTTTCTTTATATTATGTAAATGTCAGGTTTACCTTTGAACACCTGAATATGTATTTGTTTTTCAAGGCTTCTTTTAATTATTATTTTAAATTAAACAAATGAATACATACTCAGCTTTTTGAAGTATTTAAGCAGAGAGTTAACTATAGTTCTGAAGTATGATTAAGGCTGAAATATTCATGCTAAGTTGTAATTAGCCTAATGTGGTAGCCTTAATAACCCGTCTGAGCTTCATTAGCCTAAGTCCAACACCAAACCTGAAAACAGGTAGATAAAATCTGCATTCATTATTTCCTGCTCATTAACAATCATTCAGCACTACACAACACTATCAGGGCTCCAAGAGTTACATAATATGCAAACATACTCATATAACATTTCCTTAAAAGTGCGTAACGTCACAAGTGTACCCTCAACGGCAAAAATTGTACCACGATTACAACGTAACCGGGAAAGTGTGGTTTCCGGCTGAAGATGACAGCACATTCTGGCCTTCTCAGCACTATATTAATTAACAGAGCAAACCTCTGGCTGCTAGCTTCTCTCTGCTTGTGGAGCGTTGAACCCTCCCTGATAGGACTCCCTCTCCTCACACCACATACGACTTAGTCCCACTCCCTCAAGGCTGGGCGTTCACAGATTATGCTGATACAGCACCAAGTGACACGCACATCTAATATTTACTTTTCCCCAGCGAAGGGCGAGTGTAGTAGAAAATGTCACTTATCCAGTGAGTGGGAACAGTCATAGCACCATGTAAACCGTTCCCTTTCAACTCAATAAGAAGAAAATCCGTTAAGATTGCTATATATATATGTATATATATATATATATATATATATATATATATATATATATATATATATATATATATATATATATATATATATATATATATATATATATATATATATATATATATATATATATATATATATATATATATGCATGATGAAGTATGGTGCAGTGGATACAGTGTGTACCTGCCACTCTGTGGGCCAGGGTTCGAGTCTCCTGGTGGGGTGAGTGTTAATAAGTTATAAACTTCAGCGTGCGAGATATATATATATATATATATATATATATATATATATATATATATATATATATTTATATATATATTTATATATATATATATGCATTTGGGTGAGGTGATATGTTACAACAGTTTTGGATGAGGCGAAAACAAACTTTCAACACAAGACAGAACACGAAACAATGGGTATAATGCTTAGTAAGTTAAAGGGAAGAATGGAAGTAACTGCAAAGGGCCTATTGGCCCATATTTCTTGATGCTTCTATATTGGTGCGGAGTCTTGAAGTGGGTAGAATATAGTTGTGCATTAATTAGCTGTTGATTGCTGATGTCGACTTCTTAATGTGTAGTGCTTCACAGATATCAAGCCGCCTGCTATCGCTGTATCTATCGATGACTTCCGGGCTTTTGTTAAGACTTCTCTGGTGATGGTCTGGTTGTGGGAAGAGATTATATGTTCCTTAATGGAGCCCTGTTGCTTATGCATCGTTAATCGCCTGGAAAGAGATGTTGTTGTCTTGCATATACATTGAATTCTTTGAGGCTTACAGTCCCCAAGTGGGCATTTGAAGGCATAGACGACATTGGTCTCTTTCAAAGCGTTCTGCTTTGTGTCTGGAGAGTTTCTCATGAGTAGGTTGGCCGTTTTCTTGGTTTTATAGTAGATCGTCAATTGTATCTTCTGATTTTTGTCTGTAGGGATAACGTTTCTATTAACAATATCTTTCAGGACCCTTTCCTCCGTTTTATGAGCTGTGGAAAAGAAGTTCCTGTAAAATAGTCTAATAGGGGGTATAGGTGTTGTGTTAGTTGTCTCTTCAGAGGTTGCATGACGTTTCACCTTCCTTCTTATGATATCGTCAACGAAACCATTGGAGAAGCCGTTGTTGACTAGGACCTGCCTTACCCTACAGAGTTCTTCATCGACCGAGTTCTACACAGCCCTGATAGTGTTGTGTAGTGCTGAATGATTGTTAATGAGCATAAAATAATGCATGTAGATTTTATCTACAGCGTATATATATATATATATATATATATATATATATATATATATATATATATATATATATATATATATATATATATATATATATATATATATATATATATATATATATATATATATATATATATATATATATATATATATATATATATATATATATATATATATATATATATATATATATATATATATATATATATATATGTTGAAATTAATACCCTATTAATGCCACATCTTGTTCTGTTTTGTGTTAATGCCACATCACCCCTTCCACCTCACTCAAATGTAGATATAAAATCGGAGATGCGTAAGTTCTATTCAGTTGTGTATTTGTGAACTAAAGTCTTTGAAAATGTAATAAGTTTTACGAAACGCGCTCGTGTCGCGTCAGACTAGAAATAAAAATGAATTTTGGAGAATTGATTTTTGATTTACCTCCAACAGTGAAAAGAAATGTACGAAAGATTGAGAAAATTCGTGTTAGAATTATTAATCTTACTTTTTCGGTCATATTTAATAATATATGTCTACAGGAAAGACTGCTACCAAAATATACTAATATATATATATATATATATATATATATATATATATATATATATATATATATATATATATATATAGATTTTTTATTTTCTTCTCCGAGGCTATGGGTCCCCACATTGGCACCAGAGGTATATATATATATATATATATATATATATATATATATATATATATATATATATATATATATATATATATATATATATATATTTATATATATATATATATATATATATATATATATATATATATATATATTTATATATATATGTATATATTTATAAATATATTTATATATATATATATATATATATATATATATATATATATATATATATATATATATATATATATATATATAAAAATACGAGAGGACGATTTGCACTGAGTGTGCGTGTGTACGTTATTCAGGGAAGAGAGCCAAGTTGGCCGTGAAGTGTCTGTCTTGTTTTAAAATTAGGGATTGTGCAACATTACGTGACTTCAGTAACAGTGCAAATTTCTTGCTTTTGAAGTGTATCAGCATTATATTTATCTATAATTAATTCATTTATTTTAATGTATAAATAATATATATATACATATACACGTCTGTGTGCGTGTGTGTATTTACTATTTTTACTTACACTTTGTATCTTGGGAATCAACCTATTAGCTCTTGGACCACGCGATTGTAACCAGTTTATTTTTCCTCTATTATGTCTACTGCATATATTGATCTTACGCACGCACACACACACACAACGCAAGAAGCAGCCCGTAGAAGCTGTCTAACTCCTAGGTACCTATTTACGTTTCGGTGAACAGGCGCATCTGGATGAAAGAATTTTTGCCCATTTGTTTCTGCCTCTGCCTGGGATCTAACCCGGCCCCTTGGGACTACGACTCCAGAGCGCTGCCCACTCAGCCGTGAGGCCCCGGAGTTTACTCACCTATTGATTTTGTTGATTGTTGCCGCCGAAGGCGGCTAGTTTATTGTGCACCCCATACTCATCTTGTGAGCGGTAGCGCAAAAGCATTACAGAGGGCACAAAAGGTCTTTATCAGACCTCATCTTAGATTATTACATAAACAATTTCTTCAATCCTTCACACCTTATAGATACAATGTCAGCTAGTTACAGAGAAAGTGCTATTACAAGAGCTACATATTTACAGTAAGTCATCATACATTAATGGTAGGTCTTGTCGTTAATACATAATAGTTTGGCCAATGGGAATATTACAGAGTCATAGGGGAGCTTCTGTTTATTATTAGTCCTCACAATACACTACTTGTTTCTGAATCTCATATGTCGTTCATCTACTGGAAGCAAAATGTGGGTACAGTGCAAGGATTTCAGGTAATTTATCCATGGTAATAAGATAGGTTGCCATATCATACAGAGTGAGTTTAGATTTATCTCTAAAAGGCTCAATTTTACAACAATCCAAGATATAGTGTTCGAGTGTGTGTCCCTGCCTATGTCCACACACTTTACACTTTACTTCATCTAGATCCCTATACAAGCCGAACTGCCAGAGATACTTGTAGCCAAGCCTTATACGAGCTGCGACAACATCTGTTAGTCTACTGACTTTGTTACTTGCCTCATACACATGTTTTACTTCACACATTTCATTGTGATGAACAATGGACCTACTAGTTCCAGTTTGCACTGTTCTACTTTCTTCAAATCCATCTAGGAGTTCTCGTCTAATGACACTTTTAAGGGACCTATTTGATAACTCAAGATTCCATTCAATACTGTCTTTATTTACTGCAGCCTTAGCAAGGGCGTCAACTTTGTCATGTTCCTGCATGCCAATGTGAGAAGGAATCCACAACATTTTTATATTTACCCTCTTGCTAAGTATTCTTACATATCTACGTCTAGCTTCCAAGATAAGCACGTACTCACCTAGTTGAGTACACTCCGTGAGTTGAGTGTGTGTGTGTGTGTGTGTGTGTGTGTGTGTGTGTGTGTGTGTGTGTGTGTGTGTGTGTGTGTGTGTGTGTGTGTGTGTGTGTGTACTCACCTAATTGTCACCTAATTGTGCTTGCGGGGGTTGAGCTTTGGCTCTTTGGTCCCGCCTCTCAACTGTCAATCACACACACAAGTGTGTGTGTGTGTGTGTGTGTGTGTGTGTGTGTGTGTGTGTGTGTGTGTGTGTGTGTGTGTGTGTGTGTGTGTGTGTGTGTGTGTGTGTGTGTGTGTGTACTCACCTAATTGTGCTTGCGGGGGTTGAGCTTGGCTCTTTGGTCCCGCCTCTCAACTGTCAATCAACTAGTGTACAGATCGCTGAGCCTACTGGGCTCTATCATATCTACATTTTAAACTGTGTATGGAGTCAGCCTCCATCACATCACTGCCTAGTGCATTCCATTTAATAACTACTAAGACTTATTTTAGTAGTTAATAATATTTAATATATTTATATATATTAAAATATATTTTTAATATATTTATTAACTACTAAGTCTTATATTTATTAACTAACTTTTCGTCTCTGTGGCTCATCCGGGTACTAAGTTTCCACCTGTGTCCCCCTTGTTCGTATCCCATGAGCAAAGGGGAACGTGTGTGTTAGCATGCGTTTGTGAGTGTACAAAGCGTCTTCCGCAAATGTACGACAAATTACATATTACATTGTAGCAGTATAGATAATCAATGTTTTCGCAATCACATCATCTGGAAAATAACAACATTGATACGGACGCAATGAAAGGTCCGTAATAAGCAACTGTACCCGGGGCTAATTTTAGCCACGGAGGTTGCCTTATGTTCTTCATTCAACCTCCATATTAACAACAACAAATCACACGAATTTTCCAAATCCCGTTATAATATATTTCCAATAGTATTATGTGCCCCCCTAAGGCTACATAGCTCAAGCTCTGGGGAGCCAAACTCAGGGATATTTGGTGTTGACCTTCGGGGAGAGTCAAGGACGGTCAGTGAGAGAGAGAGACAGCGTGAGTGCTCATTCGCTGGGCTGCAGCTGTAGGCTCCACACCTCACACGCGAGTCTCCCGTACTTAGTGTGGAGGTGAGCTCAATCCACGTCACTAGTCGGTGGATTTCTCTGATGTAAGCGGGTGGTAGCTACGTGGCGCCCTCTCGTGGTGTGGTGATGAACTTTCATCAGATAAGCCGCTTTATTCCAACGTTCTAAAACGTTTTCTGATCACCAATCGGCCAGGAACGTTTGCTTCATGACATCTGTTCTGTGACAGTGGCCAAAAAAAAAATAATATTGTAGCATACTTTTTTGGTTAATAAACATAGTGACGACAGCCAGCAAGAAAATGAGACGGAAAAAAATATGAATATGCCAAATAATAATACTCTGAACGAAATATATTGAAAATCAACGGAAACCTATTGTCTCGCATTTGGCAACAACACACACTGCAACTGCTCAGCTGAGACAGTAGTGGAAATGACTGAACAAGAAGAAGCATACACAGAAAAATTCTTCCCTCGCAGTGCTAGCGATGCCAAGCTCGCGGAGACAGGTCACGATGGCAAGCCAAACTATACGTCGTCGGCCTTGCAGCAGGACGTTAATGCCAATGAGAAAAAGTGTGGCGTTAGTGAAGAAACAGACGAGTCTACAGAAGTGAAGCCTCCTGATGGAGGCTGGGGCTGGCTTGTGGCTCTAGGAAGCCTCGTCATATCAGTAAGTAAAATGCAATTTAGTTCTACCACTTAGTTTTCATATTTGTCGTAATTAGTGTAGTGCACCTGTGTACCAGTAATTAGTGCAGTCGATTCACAACCAAGTTGACCTGAGTTTCAAGACAGGTCCAAGAGCTTTTTTCATGGTCAAGGCGTTTGAACACGCTCTCTTAATCGTAATGCTGTTGTTCACCAACCAGTTAGGTCACCCGTGGGTGACGTTACGGGATGTATCCTGGTGAAGGTCAGCCACTGGCTCAAGGAGGGACCTCGATAAATCTGACGGATTTTCCTGTCTTCCACAATGGAAAATTATATTTTCCACCGCCGTGTTGTATATTTAATCATAACCAGATAAATGCACAATTGTAAAAAAAATTCTGATCTCATGCATTTCGATGAAACGTCGTTCAAATATTTGCAATGAAAATGTGCAGATATAGTGCCTATGAGAGACTGTACCATATTGTATACAACTAATACTGTGTTGATCAATATTACAAAAAAAAAATAATAATAAATGACATGTAAAGCGAGAACACACATTAACACTCAACAGCATGCTCAACAATAACAAAAGCCAAACATCATTCGAGAACATAAATAACTTAGAACACTACGTGAAACCATTCTTCGTAGGGTATGCAGGCTCATCATGGAGTGCCTTTTCAGAAAACATAAGAAATCAATACAATTTTCATAGGTTTGGAACAAGACTGGTCCCGGAATTGCCATGGATGTGTTATGAAGAAAAACTGAAAGAATTGGACCTGATTTCGCTTGAATAAAGGAGAGAGAGAATACCCATTGAACAGGAGGGGCATGGATGGAAGATTCATAAACAAATAAGTCATAGACACACAAGAAAGTTTTCTTTTCGCGATTGAGCAGTGGTAAAATGAAATGAACTTATTGAACAGTTCAGAGCGTCATAAATAGATATGGTAATGAAATATAGCCAGGAAATATTGCATTAGAATACCGGTGTGCAAATATAAGGGATCCAGGAGCACGCACACACAAACACACACACACGCACGCACACACACACACACACACACACACACACACACACACACACACACACACACACACACACACACACACACACACACACACACACACACACACACACACATATACGCACGCACGCACACACACGCACACACACACACGCACACACACACACACACACACACACACACACACACACACACACACACACACACACACACACACACACACACACACACACACACACACACACACACACACACACACATATACGCACGCACGCACACACACGCGCACACACACACACACACACACACACACACACACGCGCACACACACACACACACACACACACACACACACACACACACACACACACACACACACACACAAACACACACACACACACACACACACACACACACACACACACACACACACAGCTAAGCTGCTAGCTGCTGCTGCTGTGTGTGCTAAGCTGCTGGATGTGGCAACAAGAAACTTTCTAAGTCAACACGTCAAGGGACCGACAAGAATGAGAGGAGAAGATGAACCAGCCTTGCTTGATCTGATATTTACCCTAAATGAGTCGGATATAAGGGAAGTTAAGTGGGAAGCCCCCTTGGGAATCAATGATCATTGCGTATTAAGCTTTGAGTACCTGGTTGAGCTAGGAATTATCACCCCCAAAAAAGAACTGGGAAACAAAGGGCTGGCGTACCGAAAGGGAAACTATGAGGAGATGAATACATTCGTATGGGATATACATTGGGACACAAAACTCGGAACCAAGTCCGTACAAGACATGATGGACTATGTCACCCAAAAATGCCAGGAGGCTGTAAGCAGGTTTGTCCCAGCCCGACAGGAAAAAACAGAGAAGCAAAGGAAGAATCCGTGGTTTAATAGTGAATGTATGAAAGCAAAGGAGCTGAACAAAAGGGCGTGGAGGAACATCTGTAATAACAGAACACCAGAAAGTAGAGATACGAGAGAACCAGGAACGATTTTGTTAGTGAGAGAAGAGCAGCTGAAAATAGGTATGAAAATGATATAGCTAATATAGCCAAGACCGAACCAAAGGTACTATACAATCACATCAGGAGGAAGACAACAGTGAAGGAACAGGTGATGAAACTTAGGGTGGGCGAGGACAGGTACACAGAGAATGACAAAGAGGTGTGTGAAGAACTCAACAAAAGGTTCCAGGTCTTTACAATAGAACAGGGAGAAGTCACGGCGCTAGGAGAGGTGGCAGCAAACCAGGTGACCTTGGAAAGGTTCGAAATTACAAGAGATGAGGTCAAGAAACACCTATTGGAGCTGGATGTGAGAAAAGCTGTTGGGCCGGACGGAAACTCACCATGAGTATTGAAAGAGTGTGCAGGATCACTTTGCTTCCCACTCTCCATAGTGTATAGTAGGTCACTGGAAACGGGAGACCAACCAGAAATAAGGAAGACTGCTAATGTAGTACCAATATACAAAAAGGGTGACAGACAGGAGGCACTGAACTACAGGCCAGTGTCCTTAACTTGTATACTATGCAAGGTGATGGAGAAGATTGTAAGAAAAAAACTAGTAACACATCTGGAGAGAAGAGACTTCGTGACAACCCATCAACATGGGTTCAGGGAGGGTAAATCTTGCCTTACAGGCTTGATAGAATTCTACGATCAGGTGACAAAGATTAAGCAAGAAAGAGAAGGATGGGCGGACTGCATTTTTTTGGACTGTCGGAAAACCTTTGACACAGTACCCCATAAAAGGTTGATGCATAAGCTGGAGAAACAGGCAGGAGTAACTGGCAGGGCGCTCCAGTGGATAAGGGAATACCTAAGCAATAGGAAGCAGAGTTACAGTGAGGGGTGAGACCTCAGACTGGCGTGAAGTCACCAGTGGAGTCCCACAGGGCTCTGTACTTGGACCTATCCTGTTTCTGATATACGTAAATGATCTCCCAGAGGGTATAGACTCATTCCACTCAATGTTTGCTGACGACGCCAAAATTATGAGAAGGATTAAAACAGGAGGACAGCTTGAGGCTTCAAGAAGACCTGGACAAGCTGCATGAATGGTCAAACAAATGGCTGTTAGAGTTTAACCCAAGCAAATGTAATGTAATGAAGATAGGGGTAGGAAGCAGGAGACCAGATACAAGGTATCATTTGGGAGATGAAATACTTCAAGAGTCAGAGAGAGAGAGAAAGACCTGGGGGTTGATATCACGCCAGACCTGTCCCCTGAAGCTCATATCAAGAGGATAACATCAGCAGCATATGCCAGGTTGGCTAACATAAGAACGGCCTTTAGAAACTTGTGTAAGGAATCTTTCAGAACATTATATACCACATATGTCAGACCAATCCTGGAGTATGCGGCTCCAGCATGGAGTCCATATTTAGTCAAGCATAAGACTAAACTGGAAAAGGTTCAAAGGTTTGCCACCAGACTAGTACCCGAGCTGAGAAGTATGAGCTACGAGGAGAGACTACAGGAATTAAACCTCACTTCGTTGGAAGACAGAAGAGTTAGGGGGGACATGATCACCACATTCAAGATTCTCAAGGGAATCGACAGGGTTGATAAAGACAGGCTATTTAACAGAAGGGGCACACGCACTAGGGGATACAGATGGAAACTGAGTGCCCAAATGAGCCACAGAGATATTAGAAAGAACTTTTTTAGTGTCAGAATGGTTGACAAATGGAATGCATTAGGAAGTGATGTGGTGGAGGCTGACTCCATACACAGTTTCATGTGTAGATATGATAGAGCCCAATAGGCTCAGGTACCTGTAGACCTGTTGATTGACGGTTGAGAGGCGGGACCAAAGAGCCAGAGCTCAACCCCCGCAAACACAACTAGGTGAGTACAAATAGGTGAGTACACACACACACACACACACACACACACACACAAACACACACACACGTCCTCGCGGTCAAGCGGACAACGCTCGGTGTTCGTGGAGTTTCGCCTAATGCCTTTGTTACCCGCATAGTGAATAGATGCCTGAGAGTTAAACAGCTGCCTCGGGATGTATCCTGGGAATGTGCACTTGTTAGAGATAAATAGATGTATTAGATTAGATAGAGGAAAATAAGTCGGGAGTCACTACTTCAGACAATCGGCGGTTAGAATGTCGGGGGTCCAAAAGCTAACAGGGACAAATAGCAAGTTGTAACAGGTACAAGATAGTAAATGCATACAGACACTTACTGTGCTCATTGGATGTTATTTGGGTCGCAAGAATCAACGGATTCTTCCTAGATAAGATAAGCTGATGCCATCTACTTTGTTCTTTGTTTTACTTAACTGCACCGCATAAAGTCTGATTAGTTATATCACGTAGGAACACCACATATTTCTTTGATTTCGGGTTTATTCGCTAGTAGATTTATTTCACTTGGCGTTATCTTCTTAATTATGTAATTCTGGATTAGATAAAGATTGCTCATTATGCATTGTCTTTGAACTGATATCGATAATAAAATATAATAATGATGAAAATAATATTTAATATATGATGATATAAATAATTCTACAAAGGCTTGCACATCTAGTGAGAAGCAAAGTTAATGAACTTATCGTAATGCCGCACACGCAGACTCTCCAACACTAATGACATGTGGCCGGTCAATATTCAGTCTCCGTGGTGTAGTGGTAAGACACTCGCCTGGCGTTCCGCGAGCGCTTTGTCATGGGTTCGTATCCTGACCGAGGAGGATTTACTAGGTGCAAATCCTTAACTGTAGCCTCTGTTTAACGCAACAGTAAAATGTGTACTTGGTTCTAACAACGATTCTTCGCGGCAGGGGATCGTATTCCAGGGACCTGCCCGAAACGCTACGCGTACTAGTGACTGTACAAGAATGTAACAACTCTTGTATATATCTCAAAAAAAAAACAATATGTATCGTACAGAGAGGGATTATAGCCATCGCAACCATTTACATTTTCTGTATATCCCTCTTACGATCCAGCTTTCAAGCAAGAGGTGCGGTGTATAGCTGCCTGGTCAACCCATCCTCTTGTTTAGATTGTACTTGTAACTATGTAGGCCGTCTTACATATATTGACGTAATAGACAATAGCTGAATTTGGTACTACTCACTTTTTTTAGTCTTTATATATTCCTAGACCTGGTAAAGCACATAGGCACTGAATTAGGCCTCAGAGAGCGTGAAATAGGCCTAAGGATAATTAGGTATGATTTGGTTTTAATGGTACCAAATTCTACTTTCTAGTTGTCAATTACATTAATATGTACGTTAGTCCACATGGTTACCTGAAGTTCTATCTAAACAGGAGGATGGACTGATCTGAACTGTAAGCTGTTAGTGACTGCACCTAAGAAAGGAATTCCCGTTTCTGTGATAGCTATCCACTAGAGGTGAAAGTAGATAAAAGTATGGAGGAGAGGTTTCCTGGCTCTTGATGGTGTTATCTGTTGTTTGTGCTTACAAAGATTATTTAAAAGCCCTATGGTGATAGCATTTTAAATTAAAAACTGCAAAAAGGAGAAATGTCTCGAACAATCACTTGGGCTAGAAGGTAGAGCGACGGTCTAGCTTCATGCAGGTCAGCGTTCAAGCACCGACCGTCCAAGTGGTTGAGCACCATTCCATTACTCTGTTTAATCCTAAATCTCTTAACCCTTATCCCTTCTAGGTGCTATGCAGTCGTCATGGCTTGGTGTTTTCTCTTGATAATTATCTTGCCTCTGCTGACGTCGAAGTGGGATGGAATGTTTGGGATGTATGGTACACTATGGGATGTACCTTCAGCAAACGTTTCTAATTTGAAAAAGAACTAGACAATTCATTTTAATAGAAATTACAATCATGATTTAATCGTTGTTTAATTTCACTGGACATATATGGTTATTTTTACCAGGAACAGCTCACCTTTTACTGCCCATGGGTAGGGTGTTTAATACATTATTGTTAGGAAAAGCACAGAGTGCTGGCAACAATAGCTGGAAACATCAATACAAACAAACAATAGAAACATCAGAGAGAGAAATGACTTTAATAGACGAACACAACTATTTTCACCTGTGAGAGATCGTACAGGTGAAACGTTAAATTAAACTATATTACTTTTTGCTCTTATATCCGTGATTTCCTGCGCGATTTTCTTTATTTTACAACTCACTTCTCTCTTCGCAGACTCTGATCCCGATGATTGCTCCGTGCTTCGGGGTGCTGTTCTCTCGTTACCTGTTGGAGGAGGGTGCATCCTCCACCACCTCCGCCTGGATCTTCAACGTCCAGTGCTTCGCATGGAACATCATGGGGCTGTTTACCCGGCCGTTCACCTCAGAGTTCGGCTGGAGAAAAAGTGGCATATTCGGCGCTGCCTTGACCGCTGTCGCATTTGTTATTTCAGCTTTTTCTCCAGCTCCTGAGTTCCTTTTCTTCTCCTTTTCTCTTCTGACTGGTATGTGTGACACATTTTTTTATTACACAAACTTAAATTGCTGTAAACCATGAAAAACTTGTAATAATTCAATCATGATACAGAAGAAAACTAATAACTATTTATATATTAAGGATATGAATCTTATTTCGCATTTATCATCAGGTATCGGTGGAGGGAGCGTGGTGACCATATGCTTCATTATTTTGCCTCACTACTTTGAACGCAAGCGTGGGGTGGCCAATGCTATAATGATGGCAGGGGTGTGCCTGGGCCAGATCGTGGGTCCACCCCTCGCTCGTTTCCTGCAGGACGAGTACGGGTTCCGAGGAGCAACTATGATAATAGGAGCCATCCTTCTAAATGGCTGTGTAGGAGCGTCTCTCTTTCATCCCGTTGAGTGGCATTTGAAAAAGACGCCTCGACAGGCTAAAACTTTATCTCAGGAAGATGAGTCTCTGTTGAGTAAGCTGGGTGCCAGCCGAGGCTTCGTGATCTCTCACTCAGACACATCACTTGCCGAAAGCATATGCGACAAGGATTCTGACTTGATGCGCATGGCTATGCACGAGAAGATAATGAAAAAGCGCGGTGTGCGACACATCATCGAAGCCTCAAATATCTCAATAAATAGCTCCTCCCTTTGCCTCTCTACAATGGACATAGCCGGCATCTCTCCTATGCCTGACACAGAGCCAAATAACCAACAGTACCCCAATGACATGGACTCCCGCAGACCACCTTCATCCATCTGCACGTTCCTGCTGAGAATAGTTCGAGGCACTGTGGCCGATCTAGGTTCCCTGCGCTCCCCCAGTGTCTGCATCATTGCTCTCAGTGGAGCCTTTTTCATCAACGGGTACCTCAACTTTACGATGATGGTGCCCTTCGCGATGCAGGCTGCAGGTCATAGCCTGCAGGCATCAGCGTGGTGCATCTCTATCTCGGGTTTTTGTAACCTTCCCATGAGGATGCTGGTGTCGTCACTCTCCGACATGCATTGGTTCAACGCGCGCGTCTGCT
The DNA here is from genome assembly GCF_040958095.1 of Procambarus clarkii. NCBI lineage: Eukaryota > Metazoa > Arthropoda > Malacostraca > Decapoda > Cambaridae > Procambarus > Procambarus clarkii. The sequence continues at coordinate 37,403,012 of NC_091167.1, forward strand.
TCGTCTCCGGCTATATTATTGCGTCGCTCTCAATGCTCAGTAAGGCCCCTGTTTATCTTTAATTATAGTTATAGTTTAAGTCAGATTTCCTTTAACCTTTAGGAGATAAATATATCAATTTCTCTCTCTCTCTCTCTCTCTCTCTCTCTCTCTCTCTCTCTCTCTCTCTCTCTCTCTCTCTCTCTCTCTCTCTCTCTCTCTCTCTCTCTCTCTCTCTCTCTCTCTCTCTCTCTCTCTCTCTCTCTCTCTCTCTCTCTCTCTCTCTCTCTCTCTCTCTCTCTCTCTCTCTCTCTCTCTCTCTCCCCTCCCTCTCTCTCTCTCTCTCTCTCTCTCTCTCCTCTCTCTCTCTCTCTCTCTCTCTCTCTCTCTCTCTCTCTCTCTCTCTCTCTCTCTCTCTCTCTCTCTCTCCCCTCCCTCTCTCTCTCTCTCTCTCTCTCTCTCTCTCTCTCTCTCTCTCTCTCTCTCTCTCTCTCTCTCTCTCTCTCTCTCTCTCTCTCTCTCTCTCTCTCTCTCTCTCTCTCTCTCTCTCTCTCTCTCTCTCTCTCTCTCCCCCTCCCTCTCTCTCTCTCTCTCTCTCTCTCTCTCTCTCTCTCTCTCTCTCTCTCTCTCTCTCTCTCTCTCTCTCTCTCTCTCCCCCTCCCTCTCTCTCTCTCTCTCTCTCTCTCTCTCTCTCTCTCTCTCTCTCTCTCTCTCTCTCTCTCTCTCTCTCTCTCTCTCTCTCTCTCTCTCTCTCTCTCTCTCTCTCTCTATCTCTCTCTCTCTCTCTCTCTCTCTCTCTCTCTCTCTCTCTCTCTCTCTCTCTCTCTCTCTCTCTCTCTCTCTCTCTCTCTCTCTCTCTCTCTCTCACTCTCTCTCGTTTCTCTCTCCCTCCTCCTACCTCCACCTTCCCTCTATCCTGAAACCAATCCCACTAGTACCCAAACCCCTCATGAGGACAGGTTAAGGAAGCTCATACACATAGGAAAAAAGAGGGCGTGTTATCGCTACATTAAAGACAATGATGCGGGATAAAAAAAGATGGAAAAAGATTTTCTCTTAAGAATGAGAGGAAATGGAAGCTGGAAGTGCCAGTAAATCGCGAGAAAATACACATACCTCGGGAGGTCTATTTGTGAAATCTAGTGAAATTTGTCGTGGAAGCCACAACTGGGTTATGAGAAAGTGAAAAACAGCGAAATATTACCGAACATACCAGGTAAAACAAAGGCTAATAAGCGGATAATAAAGTGCTGGAATACTCCATCTCACACTCAGGGTTAGATAAACAGTTAGGCCGGCACATCACCACCTACCACACAGCCCCTTGATGTGCCACAACCTACAACACGCAAAGCTCTATCCCAACCAAAAACATACGAACCCAAGCCACCCACCTAACCTTATCTACCGATGCAGAGAAAACATACCTATTTGTGGGCCGCTACTTTTCTTTGTAACTAGGTATTTTGTACGTTCTGGGGGACTATAATGTACACGACCATTGAACATTTCGTGAGACCTCTCTCACCCGAATTACCTTAAATCCCACCAACAATTTCTCTCCTCCACAACACTCACCCCCATTATCTCTCTCTTCCTCTCCACAACCATTTTCGATTATAATTGTACAATTGGTATATGAGGTTAACTTTGTCTTTAAGAATATTCATAACATTGCATGTTTTGTGAGACATGTTGACTATAGGCCTCTTGAACACCTTCCTTCATCATCTGCGATCAATGTTTATGAAGTTGCGTTATTATTATTATTATTATTATTATTATTATTATTATTATTATTATTATTATTATTATTATTATTATTATTATTATTATTATTATTACTATTATTATTATTACTTTGGTGATTGAAGCAATAAGAATAGTAGAATTAAGTAATAGTTATTGTAAAGGAAATAATAGGAATAATACTTGCAGTAGTAGGCACGCAGAGAAGAACTGAATACTTCAGTGGTTCAATTTATGAAAATTCACATTTGTTATCATTGAAGGACGTCTAGAACTTCTTTTGTATTTTCAAGGGCACGTTCTCAAGGACACACTGCTTCATAGCACCACAATACAATGCTGTGTCGTGCACCAGTAAGCAACACTCAACCAGACTTGAAAGAGACTAAACTCGATCGCAATTGGTCAGAGAAAAGGAGCAGTTCCACAGAGATCTTGACTGGAGTTTAGATCTTATAACCTTTGTCATTTAGCCACATTTGATGTATTTTGAGCTTTCATCGTGTTATGAGTGATGTATCTAGTTAGGCCTATTTATAAATTTTAAAGTTCGCTCCGTATAAAAAATCTGACAATTTTAGAGAACTTTTGTAATAAATTCGTGAAACCAGTCACACAATTATTATTAATATCATTAGAACAAAGAAATCTGCTTATATAATTACAATGAACAGTTTCAAGTGTCATTATGATCAACTTCACCACTTTTGCTGTAAAAGTAATCAGTATCCATGTATCTCCCGCACAGTCTTCCCATTCCTAGTCGACCTAAAATTTCTGATGGTGGACATGGCTGTGTTTGGCTGCGGTGTTGGGGCTGCCATGGGCCTCTATAACATCATCATGATCGAAGAGGTGGGAGTCCAGAACCTGGCGGCTGTGTTTGGTGCTTGCTGCTTCTCCGTCGCTGTTGGATTCATCTGTCTTGGACCCATGATTGGTAAATTTGTTTTACGGAAGGAGTGACGAGAGAGAGAGAGAGAGAGAGAGAGAGAGAGAGAGAGAGAGAGAGAGAGAGAGAGAGAGAGAGAGAGAGAGAGAGAGAGAGAGAGAGAGAGAGAGAGAGAGAGAGAGAGAGAGAGAGAGAGAGAGAGAGAGAGAGAGCGAGCGAGCGAGCGAGAGAGAGAGAGAGAGAGAGAGAGAGAGAGAGAGAGAGAGAGAGAGAGAGAGAGAGAGAGAGAGAGAGAGAGAGAGAGAGAGAGAGAGAGAGAGAGAGAGAGAGAGAGCGAGAGAGAGAGAGAGAGAGAGAGAGAGAGAGAGAGAGAGAGAGAGAGAGAGAGAGAGAGAGAGAGAGAGAGAGAGAGAGAGAGAGAGAGAGAGAGAGAGAGAGAGAGAGAAGATTCTCTCAAGCCCTAGTAATTTGTGTTCGTGCATGTCATTACCAACAAGCAGAGTCACATCCTTTACTTGGCACGATGATGATTTCCAGTTGCTCACGGCCATACCACAGACAGTGTATCCGCGTCTGACGGCTGTTTACCTTCTCTATATATAGCTCTTCCAGTTTCTTCTGTTTCCTTATGGGTTACTGCGATTTCTCTCAGCCTTGTTGATTTATGCAATACAAGGTGCCTGGATAGATCAGGTTACAGGATCTTATCATGAGGTTATCTTGAGATGATTTCGAGGCTTAGCGTCTCCGTGACCCGTTTCTCGACCAGGCCTCCTTTTTGTTACACACACCCTCGGGAAGCAGTACATAGCGGCTGTCAAACTCCCAGGTACCTATTTACTGCTAAGTGAACAGGCCATCAGGGTGAAAGAAACTCTGCCAATTTCTTTCAGCTTCCACCGGGGATATAACCCGGAACCTCAGTACTACGAATCCCGAGCGCTGTTTACTCAGATGTCGACATACTTTGCACATTTTGCTGTTGTTTTATGTTAATACTATGTTAGTTTGCAATACATGAATTTAAACATTATTCAGACATCTTTCCCATTTATGTTGCTGTGCAGAAGCATTAGTGAGTAACGACTGACATTCTCCAGGATGCAACCTGCAATAGTTAAGCTTAACTCTTGACTTTTCACCCTGCCTGGGAATTGAATTGAAGTCAAGTGGGATGTGATCCGTTTATACTCAAAACTGTGTTCTGGTCATCTTTGCTATTGTATTGAAAGTCGTGAGAATAGCTTGCACTACCTCATCCCTTTGTGTGTATTTACATCTAAATTAATTTCAATTGCAATTTCAATCCCTGCCAATACTGCCTTGTTCAGCAATATCTGTTCATATTAATTATCCGAATTTATTATCTAATGTCTCCTTATTTTTATTTTTTTGCAGTTATTGTTTCCTTAAATTTTCCTTAGCGTTTCATTTCTCTATACCTTTCTTTTTTATTGTCCTAGATTATTTTGGTGTAAGTGAATGCTAAATATATTAATTCACTTTACACACATACTCTGGCACACATCATTTGTCACTAGTAAACAACAAGTTGGTCGCTTCGTCGAGGGCAGAGTATTAGGTAACAACATTAGTCTTATCCGCTGTTTTGATGACGTGTGACTCGCTGTTGTCCTTGCGGCCTGGGGTTACGTAACTAGCTTACTGAGTACCACCACAGATGGCACAGGGAATGTTAAGGAGTTTATATTTAGATTCAAATTGCACTGCAGCTCTGCTCCAACACTACATTTATCTTGTTGCTACTTATTCACTACTTAGTATTTTTATTTGTTTTCAATTAAATTATTTAGTTTTTTTAGTTTTGAAATGCCTTGATATTAAATTGTCTTTTTTGGTTCAGTTGAGAGGCAGGTAAGTGACCTCACTTCATTATCACTTTTGCCTGAGGTCAGGTCACCGCAGAGACCTGGACCACTGATCACCTGCGAATCAACAGAGTGCTTTAATCTCCGATTTATGGCTAATTAATCTTTTATCTGTTGTCTGTATAAATATTATCTGGTTTCTTCAGCATGCCTCTGAATCAATTATTTGCAGGCAGTGTTTCACAGTGGAAATGATTTTTCATAAATATTAAAACTCAAGAAGCTTCCTCTGCTCGGTACTCCTCTCCCTTCGTCCCGTGTCTGTGAGTGTGTGTATTTACTGATTGATTGATTGACGAAGATTAAGCCACCCAAAAAGTCGCACGGGCATGAATAGCCCGTAAGTGGTGGCCCTTTTGAGTCATTACCAGTATCAATAGATGATACTGGAGATCTGCGGAGGTGCGGCTGCTCCCTGCGTGACGGGAGATGTCTCCCCGTGTATTTACTATTTGTAATTTACTTCTATGTCGGCAGAATCGAGCTGCTAGCACGTGTGTGAGTGTGTACTCACCTAATTGTGCTTGCGGGGGTTGAGCTTTGGCTCTTTGGTCCCGAATCTCAAATGTCAGGTGTGTACGTGTGTACTTGTTCAGATACGTGTACTAGTTCAGGTATTGTTCACGTACTTTTTTAGTGCTAGGTGAACAGCGCCATCAGATGAGAATCCAGAGGGCTTACAATCGACTGCCGGAACTCGTGTGTGGTAGGTGGGAGGGGGTCGTGGTGGGAAGGAAGGACGTTCACAAGAACTAGTGTTCTTTGAGTAGAATGTGTTCGGATGATTACGGTTGAATGAAGGATATCTAAGTGTCGCAGCTGCAAGAAAGAGAACTCTCTCCTACAGGACATTGACTCGTGGTACTGAGAATTATGTTGTCAGCGTAGCGCGCGCGCGCAAGCACACACACACACACACACACACACACACACACACACACACACACACACACACACACACACACTTACACACACACACACACACATACATACATACATATATATATATATATATATATATATATATATATATATATATATATATATATATATATATATATATATATATATATATATATATATATATATATATATATCCAGACCCATGACGAGCCCATAGGGCTGAGAGAGGTAGTAGTGACCCATACGGGAGAAACTTGAAGAACTATAAATAGAGTGAAGGTTGTATTCTCTGAGGAGATCTTGTTCTGAATCCAAAAAGAAGCGGAATCGTACTGTGTACACTTCTGGTTGCAGCTTTTTATGTCATTGCTGCAAAATGTTAAACTCCCAGAAAAAAAGAAACCAGCTAATCAGGTAATTGTAAGAAATTGGAAGGCATAAGTCACTAATCACCTGTCTGGTGTCACACGCAGGCATTCTCCCAGGGATTAATCCCATTTTATGTGATTACTAGATTGAGGTTTCGGCTACTCTCTCTCTCTCTCTCTCTCTCTCTCTCTGCTAAACATTGAAAAATCTGAAAACCGTACAGAAAACACATTTTTACCTCAGTCTTTATGAAAGCCGCATAGTGACGTGCCGATATTTCTTAAAGGGAGGCAGTCACTGGGCTTATTCTGAATAGATACCCCACATACACACTCACATGCGCCACACACACTCATATTACCCCAAGTATCATCGTGTAAGGTTGGGTGAGAATAGCCTGAAGAATCTGGATTCTTACTTTTTAAAGACAATCACTCCATTTTATACATCTATCTATAAAAGATAAAATCTCGTTTCTCTGTCTGTCTCAGACTGGAGGCTAGACGGCTGGGGCTAGTCTCATCCAACTTCCACATGTGAAGCATGAAGGATATTTAAGTGGCACAAACCAGTGAGGGTCAGTTACTACTATAATCATCAGTTATTTTCCCCCTCGACCGCTATAAAATTATGTACAGCAACTGGAGTCTGTTTCCAATTTCCCTCATGAAATTATTTTTTTTATTTTTTAAACCAAGAATGTTTTCCCTCTCGCAGGTATGATCCGGGATATGAGTCAGAGCTACGCTATCAGTATATGGGTGCTGGCAGCGACGGTGTTAACGAGTTCGCTGCTCTGGCTCCTGATGCCTGCTGCCTCCCGCTATCACCGGCGCAAAGCTAAGGAAAAGGAAGGGGAGGAACTTACCTAACAGTGCTAAACTGGTAGTGAATAAGGAAAACTGAAGAATACCACTTAATACACCACAGCTCAACTCCATCTCTTCAAACGACGCCTCCTAGCTTTGTTGCACATGAAGCCTTTTTAATTTTATTTTCCTGACATTTAGGTTCAATGTATCGAATTTGCAATTAAATTTATGAATAAAGGTCGCTTCAAAAGCTGGTTCTATTACAATGGATGGGAACAAGAAAAAGAGATTTTGAGAAAAAAAGACGGATTAAGTTAGATCTTGCAAGAAAGGTGAAACGAGAGGAAATTTCAAGATAGATACTTCTATATCTTTTTAAAATGTTACTCTTTGTCGATCTTTTCTTCTCAGGAAGAAAACATAAACCTAAGAGATGAAATTAAAACTTAGGAGGTACCGAAGCTCTATTAGAACTTAAAAAAGAAGAAAAACACATTTATAATATTATAGACAGCTGATTTTACTAATGAAATTAAAGGAGCATTAGAGCGTTCTTAAAAAAAAAAGATGCCTGGAAACCATTCAAGCAGGACATATATTTTGTGTGACAGCGCGATCCTTGCATATGTTCAAGGATTGAGGAAGTACCTGTGCCACTGAACTAGGAGTGTAGAGGGCTGTAGGAGGCAGGTGGGTCTCCCCACCTGCCTACATTTATGACCCTATTGGTGCTTCAGTGGGTACGGAGCGGCCTTAGTGTTTGATACACACACACACACACACACACACATATATATATATATATATATATATATATATATATATATATATATATATATATATATATATATATATATATATATATATATATACATATATACATATATACATATATATATATATATATATATATATATATATATATATATATATATATATATATATATACAGATACATATATATATATACATATATATATATATATATATATATATATATATATATATATATATATATATATATATATATATATATATATATGCGCCTTAGTGTGGTAAAATCCAGAGAGGAAATGCAAACTGCATCCATTGTTCCTGCCCGCCAACTGAGGAGATGGAGGAACTCAACAACCTGTGACAAGTAGCCTTGTACCCTGCATGTAACCAATGTAGTAACCCTTTTTGTGTAATGACGTTTTAAATAAAATATATGGACAAAATATATATAATATATTGTAGTGACTTTTATATATATATATGTACAACTTTCCTAAACACGCAAGTGAAGTTGTACAACTTTAGAACACTTTCCCACCAGGAGACTCGAACCCTAGAAAGCACAGAAGCCTCACAGCAACTGGCATAATGGGTACACCTTTAACCCACTGCACCAAACTCAGACACCTAAGAGATGGTAATTTCGGGTATTTAAGCCCCCCCCCCTCCCCCCGCCAGAGATCACCACCTCCCAAGGGCAACTATAGCTGGTGACGGGTTACTCACGTTCTTTCATATATATGTATATATATATATATATATATATATGTACCCTAAATACTCGATAAGAAGTTTAATTCATCAACTGTGCTTGATTTTATTCAGAAAACAGAATGACGTGAGATAGAAAACTTATGCAGATGAGGAGTCACAATATCGTTACTGAAATATGTTGACCAAACCACACACTAGAAAGTGAAGAGGCGACGACGTTTCGGTCCGTCCTGGACCATTCAATTGGACCATTCGACTTGAGAATGGTTCAACCCCCCTTTGATGTTAAAAAAGCACTCAAGAAAGGGAAGGCTACCTCTCCTGGAGTGGATGGCATCACATACAATACCATGAGAGTACTTGCTGAGCTGCTAAATAGCCCTTTGCTAGAATTGTTTAATCAAAGTCTAAGGCAGGATGTCTTACCTGACCGCTGGACACAGGGGACTCATAATACCCATACCCAAGCCTAATTCACAAAAAATCAGACCTATTTCACTGACGTCGTGCATGTGTAAAATTCTTGAGAGGATTATACTCGACTGACTAATGTTTCAAATCAAGCCCCACCTTGCTCCTAACCTGTATGGTTTCCTTTCTGGAAGAAGCACACAAACTTGTTTTGCTGAATATTTAATCAAAGAGGAACCAAGCTCTCAGGCGGCATTTATTGATCTCCAAACTGCCATTGATACAGCAAACAGAGAAATAATATTGGAACAACTAGCCTCTTTCAGAGTTTAGGGAAGACTGTTGACATGGCTCAGGGGGTACCTGAGTAACAGAACTGCTTCAGTCCTTTTCAAGGGGGGGTCAAAAGCAAACTTTGTGCACCCTTTGAGTTGGGTACACCCCAGGGTGGAGTGCTAAGTCCCACACTGTTCAATGTTCTGATGCACAAATTAACAATTTTTATTCCCACACTACATGACGGAGCCGTCGTCTGTTATGCCGACGACATATGCATTGTTGCAAACACCCAAACTCGACTGCAAGCTCTACTTGATTCACTCACTGTTAAAAGCATTGAATGTGGTCTTGTTATCTCTATAACTAAATCAGGAGTTCTCCATCCCCAGGAGAAAACTCATGTCCCTATAACTTTCAGGGTCAACAATCAGAACATTGAAACGTGTAGGCAGTACAAATACCTTGGAGTTACTATTAACAGTAACATTGTAAACGATCTACACCGCTGGTTAAAAGAAAGACTAAAACCACTGAAAACACTTACTGGTAAGAATATTGGTATCAATATTAAATATGCTAGACTATACTATATGATGTTTGTTAGATCTCTCGATGATTATAATGCTTTGCACTTAATTAACTTCCCTCCTCTGTGTTGGACAAACTTGAAGTAGTACAGCGTGAAGCCATGAGTATAATTCTTGGTGTCCCGAGGTGCACAAGAATCATCAACATGAGGGAAGAACTGAAGCTTCCAACCATACTAGAGAGAATAATGCAAGTCAACACGACTTTTTGTCTTAAAGACATGAGAGACCCTACATCTTCTGCTTTGCTCAGAGACAAATTATTTAGTGCTGTTAACACCCTATTGACTGGTGCCGACATACCAACTCACTCCGTTTATGATAATTGGCTGAGAAAAAATGCTTGCAATCTCAATAAACTCAACATTCCTTTTAAGTGCAATCTACCTGTCTCTGACATTCCTCTTTATCTGTACCCCACCATTCAAGTACCATACACACCTGTCACTAAGAAAGATAATAAAAATCTTGCTCTTCTCAAAGCAGTCACACTCGAAACAATTGCCTCCTCCATCGAGAGTTTAAGACCTCACAACACTGTGTCTACACCGACGGCTCAGTCCAGTCTTCTACTGGACGGACTGCAGCAGCATGTAGGTTTTATTGAAATAATATTTGTACAAAGACTGTCAGTGTCAGGTTAAACAACTGGCTGACCTCCACACAAGCAGAACTAGCAGCATTACAACTAGCTACCAATGTATTAAAAAACATTGGTGGAGGTATAATATTTTGTGATTCAAAGTCTGCTCTTCAAGCAATCGAAAACTTCTCTTGGAAGATCGACAGCAAGAACCTCATACTACGAATTATAAATTACCTAATTGCTGCACAGAGTAAAGGGTCTCGAATCTCCTTTGTATGGATACTTTGACACATATATATAACCCATCATAATGAGACAGACATTGCAGCCAAATTAGCGTGCAATAAAGATGAAGTTGAATAAGATCTAGGTATCGCCATCTCTACTGTCAAAACTATATTGGTTCAAACACTCAGTTCTGATAAGAAAGAAATTATTGACTAACAACGACCTGAAACCACTAGTATAAAAAGCTATGATATGTTCAGATCTGCAACCTATCTCTACGGGCAGCACAAAACGTCCACCAGACTGTGCGACACAGTGGTTGCCAGGATCAGGTTGGGTTACCATTACCTGTGGCAGGTGGCTACAGGTGACGGATCCCCTAATCCTGAGCACTCCAAGTGCAAACTCTGTGAGCAGGAACTGCGGCATGATCTCCCACACTACGTCACAGAATGCCCAGTTATTAGACCTTTCGGACCAATTGGCATGAGGTACCTGGAGCTTTGCAATTACTTAATTCACTCTCGTATTCTTGAAGATATCCTCACAGTGTACCCAAAATTTGCCAGTGCAGGCTACTAAGCATATGGCCCTGTATGACTAACCATCCTGAGAGATGGGGACTATTATTATCACTGCTACCTTATTCACTCTTATGTTCATGATATCCTCATAACGAACCCGAGTCTGTCAGTGCAGACTACTGATCACATTCTGTATGGCTAACCATCCTGTGTGATGAGGATTTTTTAGCATCATGTAGCTAGCTTCTTGACACACTGTACTCCCCCTTCATGTAGTCTAGGGTAGCTGCACAAATGCAGATGTACCTAATGTATTTATACAAAAAAAAAAGAGAATGGTCTAGGACAGACCGAAACGTTGTCGTCTCTTCACTTTCTAGTGTGTGGTTTGGTCAACAAAGAAAACTTACTTCTAAAAACAAATCCATTAAATAATTAAATAGTAAAACATGCTTAATCAATATTTAAATGGAAAAGTTGTAGAAAATAAACAATTATGCATAATACAAAAAGATGTCCCTCCGAGAGGCAGAGCTCTTTATCTGGTTCGGGAAAAAAACACGAATGGTTCACTGGAACTAATAGGAGGGAGAGGCTAGGATGAGGTATATAAATGCGGTGTTTTGTTCAGTAAAAGGCTCTTCATGTGTTGAAATCCATACTCAATCATTAATAGGCTTTGGCAAAGTGTAGCATGTTACCAGAGAAGCGTGAAAAGTGAAAACAATAGAGAAAGCCTGGTAATAGGTCTTTTTTTCTGAGATATATACAAGAGTTGTTACATTCTTGTACAAACACTAGTACGCGTAGCGTTTCGGGCAGTCCTCAATCCTATGGTCCCTGGAATACGACCCCCACGAAAAATCGTTTTTACGACCAAGTGCCCATTTTACTGTTGAGTTAAACAGAGGCTACAATTAAGGATTTGCGCCCAGTAATTCCTCCCCGGCCAAGATACGAACCCATGACAAAGCACTCGCGGAACGCCTGGCGAGTGTCTTCCAACTACACAACGGAGACGCTACACCACAGTTAGCTTGTTAAAATAAGTTTAAAATATTTTACACCAAAATCACATAATACAAAATAATTCCAGAATATAGAAGGCAACACAAGTATCAAAATAGAAAAAGGCCAACTGACGCCTAAAACGAATCGAAACAGTATGTAAATTAATTAATATGATTTTTGTTTATTTAATTTTCTTTTATCACAGTAGTGACAATATCCTTAGTTTACCATAAATATTTTGGTTTTCTTTGAACGTGGGCGAAGTTGAATAGAAAACGAATACGCTTCAAGGGTAACGTATTGAAACAGTGAATAGCTCATAAGAGCCCAACATTATATATATATTTATTTGAGGTCTGCATATTTGTCAACAAAATGAATTACCAATTATACCCAATGCCTAAGAGTAATAGACTGTTTTCCGAGGTCAAAAATTAATGTCTTCGGCTACTAAAGGTCAATTGCGCTCTACTGTTTAATGTGTTTTTCGAGACTGGAAGATGTTAGAGAGCAAGCATAGCTTTCCCAGTAATGATTCAAGATTTTTCGTCTCATTAACGAACCTTTATCTAATCTAACGATTTGGGACATTATGCCTACAGGCGCACCGAGCGCTGCCCTTTCTGGATGAAACATGTAGGAGTGCATTAATAACTGTTAAATTATATTTGTCCAAATATGTCCGTGCTCCAAGGACCTCTATCGAATTACTGTAGCTATCATTGGATCTGTATCCATGCAATGCAACACTCCATGGGCTTTTATATGCAAATACTGCAACACCCAATGTGTCTGATTTCAAGTACTTTAGCACCCTATTAAGCCTGTATCCAAATTGAGCATCACCCCATCGGGCATGAATCTAAATATTGCAGCACTTCATAGGTCAAGATAATAGTACTACAGATCTCAGCTGCTTGTGCAAAGCAACAGGGCTCCATCAAGGAGCAAATAATCTCCTCATACAAGCAGACCATCACCAGAGAATTCTTAACAAGCAACACAAAAATAATCGACAGGTATAACGACAACAGAAGATTCTACATCAGTGAGGCCCTACACATCAAAAAGTCAAAACCATCAAATAACAGCAATTTAACACTTAATTACATTCTACCTACTTCAAGACCCGTACCAACACAGTGACAGTAGAAACTAGAACATAGGGATTTAAATGGCCTATTAATATCCATTAATGCACTTATTCATCACAATCACGTCCTGTAGCTCCTCACCTCAAGCGAATATAAGTATTGGTAGACCATGGAGAATTTTTCTTTGAAAATGTAATGAGTGCCTTATGAAACGCATCGCTAGGCGTCACATTATAATATAGTGTGAAAATGAAGTTTGGAGAGTTAATTTTTCAACTTCCCTCGACAGAAAAGAAAAACATAAGAAATATTGAGAAGATTCGTGTAGGAATCATTAATCTTATATATTTGTTTAGGCAAGTCTATGTGTGAATAAATGCCTTGAGTTCTCTCTAGTAATGCAATTGCTTGATAAAAAACGTAATCTGACCGTGAACTACCCTGGTGCCCATGGGGGATTGAAATGATGCCGATAAACTCTGAGATTTCGTTCTCTTTTGTAGGGTCTGGACGGTGTAGTGGTTAGCGTATCAGTTATGCTCATATTCCCGAATACCTGTGCTGTCTGAGTTGGAGTTACTTGCAGGAGTAGGTACCTGATGTGTGTTTACCCCTCACTTGTGGTTTAGGTAAGTCTATGTGTGTGTATACATATATATATATATATATATATATATATATATATATATATATATATATATATATATATATATATATATATATATATATATATATAAATATATATATATATATATATATATATATATATATATATATATATATATATATATATATAAATATAAATATATATATATATATATATATATATATATATATATATATATATATATATATATATATATATATATATATATATATATATATAAGAGGGGAAGTTTGTTTCCTAGAGGCTGTAGATTTCTTCGAACTCCTCCGACACCGGGCAGGAACCGAGGATGCAGCCGGCATTCCCCCTCTGAATCGCTACACTGATGCGCTGGAAGATAAAACTTGCCTCTCTAGGGTCTCTGGTAGTGTCAATGAGCCTGGAACCAAGATCCTTAAGAAACCTTCTTGTGCTCTCTATTCATGGACCTAGAGTCTCAGATCCTAGTGTAACAAACTAGGCTGTTGTAAGAATTATCCAGAGTGGTTTATCGACAAAAGAGAACGGGAACCTGAGCCCGCGTGGTGACCTGGGAACCTGACCCCCAGGGGGATTCGCGGTGGAAATAACCGACGCTTTGTTCATAGCTGCGTATAATGAATCATCCTATAGTATTCAGTAATTTAGAGAAATTAGCCTTTATTCATTTTGTATTAAAATTGTATTGTATAATAGTACTGGATACAATATCAAGAGTATTCTAATTATTGAGTTTAAGTCACCATCAGTGACGTCACGAATCAGATCTAACTTGTAAGGCGGAGTGACCGGCGGTCATAGGTCATCAGGGTTGACAGGTCTACTACTTCTCAAAGTTTTAATAACCATCTTTGTGATCGGGAACAGCTCTGCCGTTAGAGGCTTGTGTAATTTAATTTCAGTAAAATAATTCAACCAGTCTGGATCAATTAAGTACAACAGAGGTTAATTGTTATAACTTAAACCTTGCTAGTAACTTGGTAGAACTTTGACTAGGCGGAAGGATACAATGTTCTGTCTGGGGTAGACCAGACAAGGAAGAGAGCAGTGTGGTCACGGGAGCAGCTGGGAGAGGTCAAACATCTTACCTCTCCCCGAGACCAGCCCAACATCTTTAGCTGGTAAAACATAGAGGTATAGTTGCTATGGTTATGTATAGAAATAGTCTCATTTGCCATTCAGGTCAAGTAGGGAGTGTTAAAGTGACAGGGAGTGAACATATTTAGATTTTGTTTTAGTTTTCTTTTAATAAATTAAATTTGTTAGTAAATTGCATTTTTATTATTTCCATGTGTTTTATGTGTAAACTTGTCCTGGTCACGTGGTCCACACGAGGTAAAGTTGGATTGGGCGCCGATTCTAACATCGATTCTGACATCGAATCATTCCCGTGTAATTAATTTCACACTCTTAAGTTTCCACGGTCATCGAGTGGGGATCAAGCCCCAAGGTTGATTAATTAGCGTGATCGTTCCAGACCTCGATCATTGCTCTTGTGTTACTGGTCTGGTGGTGGCAGCGTAGAGGCGACTCTAGGGTTTTGTTCAAAGCCTAGGTCACGTCATACTGGGTGTAGAATCCTAAGTCGGTCAATCGTCTTAGGACCACGTGGCGTGGAGTTGGCTTTGGTAAAAGTTTTGGAGTCCCTTGGTAGAGAATAAAAAGTAAGAATACGGGTAGAGGGCAAAGAAGGTAGAGAAGTACAGAGAGAGAAACCCCAGCCCGTGTTACACTAGATCCTAGATCCTCAGATCCTGCATATATATAAATGTTGACGTTCAACAAAAATATATTCTTTACTATACACATGTTCTCCATTTCAAATCGTCCTACAAATCTGAGCTTAACAACTCCCTCGGAAAACGTCACCAAAGTGAAGCTACAAATTTTACAATATTCCTCCCTCCCTCTTCTTTGTTTTGTCTCTGGTATTTCTGGCTTTGTGGTTGTTGTGAGTAGTGAAGGCGTAAAGGGGAGCGTGCTCTGTTGGGCGGCCTCTGGGTGGGCGGGGGCACCAGGTTTCCTTTGTGGCAGAGGAGCAACTAGCCAGCCGCCCTCCGCCACAGCGTAAACAAACAAAGGTTACGGGTGCCAGGTGGGGGCGCTGGTAGGACAACAAGAACGCGAGAGCTGCACACGAACCTTTGCGCACGTGCACGTAAATGAACATTCAAATGCAAGCGCATGCACACACACGCAATAAATACAAATCTTAGTAAATATATAAATGTTTCCTATTGCAAGGGAATGATTTGCTAGAAATGTCTAAAACTCCACTTTGGATTTCGAAATACAACATCAGTAGATTTAGACTTTCAAAAGCAAAACGTTGGCTCAAGGCAATGTCAATTCTCCACTTTACGTGTCTCTACATAAAAGGAGAGAGACAAGAACCTTTTAACTTTTAGGTCTGTATCACTAACAAGCTTTTTCCTGCAAATTACTGGAGAGACTAATTACAGATTAATCGGTCGTATACTACTATTTAACGTGGCACCTAATTATCAATTCGAGCTGTTATCGACTTTGATTCAACGTCGATAGGCTTGCTTGAAGGAGTACCCGACAGTGTCCGGATAGTCTCTCTCTCTCCTAAACCCACAATCCCCTCCCCATCTCCCATCCTCTCCCCACTTTCCGGGGAGAAGCGGATCGGAATCTCAATTCCGATCCGCTTCTCTTCCCCCTCTTCCTCTTCTCACCATCTCTCCGATTTTCACCCTTCTCTGCACCCTTTTTCTCTCCCACAAACTCACCTCTCCTTACCCTCTCCGTCTCCCCTCGTTTCCCCTCTATACGTCCCCACTCTTCTCCGTCTACCCTTCGACCTCCAGCAGACAGAAATTTCCATTTATTTACATTTCGAGAAATCTAGGGAATCGCCTAACCACCTTCCAACGGTTACGTGAATGGTGGTCAATATTATGCCCGACCTCCTCTTAGTAGGACGAATAGAGCATACAGGCCATCCGATGCCCGTCTCCTATCCCAAACCATTCACCCTGCAACTCTGGCGGGATAGCTCCAAGCCCCAAGCCTCCAGTTTCAAACAATCAGACATATTCTCTCTCTCTTTTATACATATATACGTATATAACGCAAACCGCACGTGAGTGTATATATTTATATACATATACATATGATGTTGATCTGTTTTGCACTGTTGCACAGTGGAGTGTTTACTTATGAGATAACAGGTTTAATTGGATAAGTATTCTTGTGTGTTTTCAGACAAGTAAAGTACCCACTTACAGCTATTATCTCACAAGTAACGACTCATACAGCATTACAAGCCAGATAAACCGCATCATGAAACAGTAGAGCCGTAATACATGGGCCTGAACCCACAGGAGGCAACGCTTCCGTCAATCTTGACCTTTATCAGGTAGCAAGACATATAAGTATTATTTCATGTATATATATATATATATATATATATATATATATATATATATATATATAACGAGCGAAGCTAAAACCTATACCACAATCAACGTCAACTGCTATATAAAGAAACTTGCGTGTATATGAGCCACTTGGGTTTTTGAGCCAGCAAGGTTTGTGAGAGTCACTGTGGTATGTAAGCCGCCTGAGTTTGTGAGCCACTAGGTTTTGAGCTAGCAGCGTTTTAGAGCAAGTGATGCTTGTAAGTCAGCAGGGTGTGTGTGAGCCAGCAGGGTGTTTGAGCCAGCAGGGTGTGTGAGCGAGCCGGGTGTGTGAGCCAGCAGGGTGTGTGAGCCAGCAGGGTGTGTGAGCCAGCAGGGTGTGTGAACCAGCAAGGTGTGTGAGCCAGCAGGGTGTGTGAGCCAGCAGGGTGTGTGTGAACCAGCAAGGTGTGTGAGCCAGCAGGGTGTGTGAGCCAGCAGGGTGTGTGAGCCAGCAGGGTGTGTGTGAGCCAGCAGGGTGTGTGAGCCAGCAGGGTGTGTGTGAGCCAGCAGGGTGTGTGAGCCAGCAGGGTGTGTGAGCCAGCAGGGTGTGTGTGAGCCAGCAGGGTGTGTGAGCCAGCAGGATGTGTGAGCAAGCAGGATGTGTGAGCCAGCAGGGTGTGTGTGAGCCAGCAGGGTGTGTGTGAGCCAGCAGGGTGTGTGTGAGCCAGCAGGGTGTGTGTGAGCCAGCAGGGTGTGTGTGAGCCAGCAGAGTGTGTGTGAGCCAGCAGGGTGTGTGAGCCAGCAGGAGACTAACTCAAGCCGTGTGCAAGCAGATGACTCGTATGATGACTGCGTAAATGCGTGACAGCTTAATTGTAGAGCTGGAGAGGGCCTTCGTGGTGTCATGTTTCATACGTGCGTGTGCTTGGTCTGCGCAGGCGCTCGCGCGTGTGTGTGTTTGTAAAAATAAGTGTTTGGTTGCTTGATTGTTGATGATGTCTGTGAGGCGTGTGTGTTCACATTTCAATGGGCATCTCACGCACATATGTTGCTACATGTTGCTGTGTTGTGGACCTTAGAGGAAAAATCGTATGACGGCATTATTTTGCTGAGATTTTGATCCATTTCAAAGTCCATTGCTTCTCCTTTTTATTATAGTTGTGTGATATCTTTAACCCCTAAGAAGGAAGGATTATATTTTGAAGAAAAAGGCATTTTCTCATATTAGTTTTTATTATATTAGTTTTTTACATTTATCCGTCATTGAATAATTTACGGGTTTATTGTGGTAGTAGAAAGATCGTGTTTTCTAAACCATTATTCTACTTTTATATGAATGTCATTTTTTCTGAGTTGGACAGCATGATTAGAGCCAGTAAGACGAAAACAATTTTAATACTCTCTGGCTATCGCTCCCAGGCTTGCGGCTTCCAACTGGTTTACCTGAGAGAGCTGTCAGTACAGATAGTCGGAGCGAAGGTGTTACAAAAATGTAGGTTTTGTATATGTTGAGGAGCACTCGATTTATCAATAAATTAAAGATAACTGTTATACGTCATTAGCAAACACTGTCAGTGGTGGTAATGGATAATTAATGTTATCCACCCTGTTCTATATGATACAGTAATTTTTATTGGTGATTGTGGATTTTATTTGAATTAACTCATATTCACCCATTTCATTATTACTGGAGCTCAAAGGATTCTTTAAAGAAATTTTTTTTTATCTCTTCTTGTAACATACATTTCACATTCAATTCACCTTGGCTCAAGGAAACTCGAACCGCTGACCTAAAAAAATTACATTTCAGATGTTTTAACCTTAAATCTATTTTATATGTAATTTTTTCTCATATTAAGCCCTTTATTCGTGTGTTTTTGACAGACTTATACATGACTCCATTCAGATAAAACCTCTAATTGTTAACGCTGGTGCTTGATAACCTCTCAAATATCTGATAATATCCGATAATCAATTGTATCTGTATCAGATAATCAGATAATTCGATTATCAGATAATTGTATCTGATAATCGAATCATTAATATCATAATTTAGGCAGCACATCCTCACTAGAATTCTGAGAGCTTTAAGTCTGCCCTTACAGCGTTGAAGTCAGGTTTCCACCGCTATTACAGTACCATGAACTGAGATATATAAATCCCTAAAAGATTAAATATAGGAAACTGATGTGTGTGTGTGTTTGTGTGAAAGAGAAAGAGAGATACAGAGAGACAAAGACAGAGAGAGAGAAATAGAGACTAACAGACAGACAAATTTGCGGAGAAGTAATTTGAGAATTTCCAGTGGCACGTTCAGTAATTAAATGCTGAGGGGCTCCTCTAGAGTCAGACTCGTGGGAGCTGGCAGACATGGCGTTATCCAGAATTTACAAGCTAAATAAATTCCACAACTTCTCTCCTGGCGTGAGCATTTCTGGTCTATCCGGTGCCATCGCTCTCTGTCCACCAGAACACCCTTAGAAGAAGAAGAGGGAGGAGGAGGTGGAGAAGAAAATAAGCTGAATATCAGTAAAATCTTTCTTTCAGTAGCGGGTTGGGAAGGGGAAGGGGGTAAATCTCACTAAATATTACTTGTTGAAATACAAGCTACAGGGGGGGGGGAGGAGAAGAAGGAAGGTTACAAGCAAGTCTTATCTTCTGTATGATTATAGTAATTGTGAAAATTGTCGGCAGGAGTCTCGCTAAACAATGCAAGTTTCGAGCATCGCGTCAGAATTGACTAATGCTTAGTGCTCTAAGTCACGTGGGGTTATGAACCCATCGGTTAATAATTGTGATAATACTAGCATTATTATATAACGAAATAGAGTTTGCAAAAAAAGGAAAATTACAAATAATATGAATTAGTAATAGGCAACAATTAAAATAAATTTAAAAAATATTGCAATGAAATTCAAAAAATCATTTAAAAAATAATTATTTTTGTTAATAATTCAAAACTATTATGACAAAATAAAATTAATAATAATAATTATAATAATAATAATGTTATTATTTTTATTATTAAACTAAATATTAGTATAAGTAGTAGTAGTTGCAGTAGTAAGGAAAGACCATTACATATAAAAGTGAATTAAAAAAGAATTTTCGGATATATCCTTTTTCTCAAGGAACATTGTATACAGCACTTTAAGAAAGGATGTAGGTTACATTCGAGAATATTGTTTTTAATACACATCCACATATATTGGGTCTGTCCTTCGCTTACACTCAAGCACTAAGGCATTATAGTAAGTTTCTCCATTAATAGTAATAATAATAATGCATATCACAGCTGAAGGCATCTTTACTCATCGCCTTGAGGTGGTCAGGAAATCTTTACTCAAGGTCTGTTGTTGCCTATGATACATATACTCAACGCCTTTTCTAGCTCATAACATCTTTACTAAATCAATAACGGAGTTCCAAGGAACACTAGGAGATTTTATTTAAAATTTTCCTTAGCCATCTTTGTATTGATAATAATATTTATAATGTTTTAAATATTATTAGTAATAAAACATTATGATAACAAAAACAATGTCTAGGTCAGTGATTCCCAACCAAGATTTTAAAAAACACTCGAGGTTCTGCAAGAATTTGCAATACCTTGAAACAAAATAAACAACTTGCCAGCTTTTTTGAAACTGAGAAATAAATTACATTGGTAAGGTTCTAATTTGACCTATTAGTAAACAAATTTTCGCACTTTTAAATTTTAGCTGGTTAGACATTTGCGTGATAGTTATTAATTAAGCAACGAGAGATGAACAATTTTCGAAACCTAAGCAATGAGAGATGAGAAACTTCAGAGGAGAAATTTTTCTAAGCAAGGAATTTTTATAGCGGCAAACGTTGCTTAAGCCCCAGAGTACTACTCACTGCTGTTTGTTTTCTCTCAATGAGTTTACAAATTTAAGGTTTTTACAGAACTTGAGTACAATATGGATTTTTTACGTTATTATATATTGTTAAACAAATGCAATTTGTTAATGACAGATAAATGAATTTCTGGCAACCCCATTAAAGTGGGGCTAAAAAATGCCAACCATTCTTCCTCCAATCGCTAAAGTGGCTTTGTACACAAAAGATATAAATTGTTGATTTTTAAATAATTTGAAATATTTTATTCAAAAGTGTGACTCACTTATTACTTATTAACTCAACTGCATTTTACGTCTATTTTGTAATATACCCCCTTGTCGAACCTAGTTTATGTCAGCCATTTTGTTTCCGCCGAAGGCGGCAAGTTTGTTGTGCACCCCATACTCATCCTGTGAGCGGTAGCGCAAAAGCATTACAGAGGGCACAAAAGGTCTTTATCAGACCTCATCTTAGATTATTACATAAACAATTTCATCTATCCTTCACACCTTATAGTTACAATGTCAGCTAGTTACAGAGAAAGTGCTATTTCAAGAGCTATATATATGCAGTAAGTCATCATACATTAATGGTAGGTCTTATCGCTAATACATAATAGTTTGACCAATGGGGATATTACAGAGTCATAGGGGAGCTTCTGTTTATTATTAGTCTTCACAATACACTACTTGTTTCTGAATCTCATATGTCCTTCATCTACTGGAAGTGAAATGTGGATACAGTGCAAGGATTTCAGATAATTTATCCATGGTAATAAGATAGGTTGCTAAACATACAGAGTGAGCTTAGATTTATCTCTAAATGACTCAATTATACTACAATCCAAGATATAGTGTTCGAGTGTGTCAGCCAGAAACGCGTTTCCCGTGAGTTTACGAAATATTTCTAGGTGATCCTTCAAACAAAAGACGCTGAAAATCACTTCCCTTCTTGCTTCCTATATCTTGCTTCCCCTATAGCTCTACGCGCTTTATCGGATGAGATGAGACGTTTCCTAAAGTTTTCAGGTTATATGCTAGTATTACATTTCTTCGCTTAGCTTACGTTTTTAATTTATAATGTTCAAATGTCTTTTTATTATGATAATTATGTATTAAAGCTTCCCATTCTAAGGATTAGTATTATAATTTTGAATTGTCGTATATTGCCAAAACATACTGTTTTCTAAAATGAATTTCCCGTTGAACAAACGAATGTTAAATAAACAAAGAAGATATCCTCGAATCTTCTGAAGATATGTGAATGGCTTTACACCCTATTTTATCATTCCGTTCTTAAACAAATCAACTCTCGTATAAATTAGTTTCTGATGCTTCACACGAAGGCCAAACAGCGAATGAAAAATGGTTTAATCAAAGAATATTCGTAACGTCTGTTCTCTGAAATCGATTTATGATTTTTAGGTTGCATTCACTGCTGGTAAGAGCAGATCTAATTTGCAACCTGAGATACTCTGCAAACACAGGAAACTTTAGGGAGGAGGGGGTGGGGGAGGGTTAGGAAATTTGACTCAGGAAGACAGGAGGTAGCAGATAGGTAAACAGTACCCAGTATGACATGTAGAGTGGCCCTAAACTTTATTTTGGTGATACCTGATATGATTAAAGTAACCTCCATTATTATTATTATTATTATTATTATTATTATTATTATTATTATTATTATTATTATTATTATTATTATTATTATTATTATTATTATTATTATTATTATTATTATTATTATTATTATTATTATTGAGAAAATCCGAAGGAACTGTTATGAGGGTTCGAGCCTCTGTGATGGGTGATGAGGATAGAATCGAACCAGTGAAGAGCAGGGGTACCGCAGGCCCAATCAGAGGACACTGTATAAACATCAGAGGTCCGCGGTTGTTCAACATCCTCCAAGCGAGTAAAAGAAATACTGTCGGAACAACCATGGATATCTTCAAGAGAAAACTGGATAGTTTTCTGCAAGGAGTGCCGGACCAACCGGGCTGTGGTGGGTATGTGGGCCTGCTGGCCGCTCCAAGCAACAGCCTGGTGGACCAAGCTCTTACATGTCAAGCCTGGCCTCGTGCCGGGATTGGGGAAGTAGAAGAACTTCCAGAACCCCATCAATCAGGTGTTACTACGTACACGCTTTATGTTCCAACCTTCATCACAGTCCTACGGATTTTCTCATTGATTCAGTCATGTTAGTGTGATTACTCTCTGTGTATTATTATTAGTGTTTTTGTCTGAGTGTGTACTCACCTAATTGTGCTTGCGGGGGTTGAGCTTTGGTTCTTTGGTCCAGCCTCTCAACCGTCAATCAATAGGTGTACAGGTTCCTGAAACTTGTGCTCCTGTGTTCCTGTGTGTGTGCGTGTGAGTGTGCATGTGTGTGTGTATGTGTGTGTGTGTGTGTGTGTGTGTGTGTGTGTGTGTGTGTGTGTGTGTGTGTGTGTGTGTGTGTGTGTGTGTGTGTGTGTGTGTGTGTGTGTGTGTGTGCGCGCGCGTGCGTGTGTATGTGTGTGTTATCGCCGCTTTCCTACACTCATACATATGAATGCGCTTGTAAGGCGAGTTTCAGCGCCTAAGCACTCCAATCTTCCTCACAAAAATTACCTCCCATAAACCCTTATATTACCTCATGCTTCTTAAATTTTCGGCACCCACTCCTCCATTTTCATTTCTTGTAGGCGACATCAAAGAGAACACGATGAAGTCTGACACATTCAAGTGGAGGGGAGACTGCGTCATCCTGCCCCCTCCTCATCACCCTTCGAGTCCTCAGTCAACATGGGCACCGCTGTCGGTGACCACTGCGAGAGTTAAGAGGAGAGGTCTCCACTATGACTTGTAGAGGCAACACGTCTGGTGTTAAGTGGGGGACTGTTTAACATTCAGTACATCCGCTTAAGCAATCAAAGACTGTCTCCTACAATGCCTTTTCTTTGCTAATCCGGTGTTTCTGGGATTAATTTTTATATGTCGTTGTTTTGGGTGTTTTTGTCTATACGTATTCACTATTCATCTCATCTTTATTGTTATTATTAATGTTGTACAGTTAATAGTAGCTATATACAGTTATTACTATATATTATCATTATTATAATACTATTCTCAGACACTAGTAAGAACTATTCTCACCAGTGTTGTTAAAAATGTTATCGAGATCAAATGCCAGGTAGTAGACTAGACTCTCATA
This sequence comes from Procambarus clarkii, assembly GCF_040958095.1. Lineage (NCBI taxonomy): Eukaryota > Metazoa > Arthropoda > Malacostraca > Decapoda > Cambaridae > Procambarus > Procambarus clarkii. The sequence continues at coordinate 37,426,888 of NC_091167.1, forward strand.
CCATGTAGGATCATCCATACTGTTAGAGGTGAACTTATAGATTGATGGTGGCAATGCACAAATGACTGGTTTTGCAATTATTTACTGTGAGCTTAAGTTTTCAATATTTTAAAATTTCCATATACAAATAATCATCATTGGATTTCTCCATTGCAATCGTTGTAACCATCTCAAGACAACACTTGCAAGAATTAGCAATATGATGCTAACATGCCAACCTGCGTTCCTCTTGTTTTGTGCGGAAAGATGCAAAAATATGTTCTGAGGAAGGATCAGACTCTATTTATGAACCTGAAGCATTTAATTTTCTCACATTTCAAACCCAAACTCATAACCTGTTCAGCGTCTCCATTTACCTTTTCTTGTTCATTCTGACTTATCTCTCTCTCTCTCTCTGAGTCTCTCTCTCTCTCTCTCTCTCTCTCTCTCTCTCTCTCTCTCTCTCTCTCTCTCTCTCTCTCTCTCTCTCTCTCTCTCTCTCTCTCTCTCTCTCTCTCTCTCTCTCTCTCTCTCTCTCTCTCTCTCTCTCTCTCTCTCTCTCTCTTTCTCTCTCTCTCTCTCTCTCTCTCTCTCTCTCTCTCTCTCTCTCTCCCTCACTTCACAAAGGAAACCATGAACTTGCTTATATGGTGCGGCCCCACCCCACCCCCCTTAACACACAATTAACAAGAACATCAGGCAAACTGACCAACCATTACGCAGGAGTTCTCGTTTCCCTGCTGCTCGCGGACCCGGGAATTACTTGCCAGCATAATAGGCAAAGCGGATCGTCGGAGAAAATATGAAAATAAACACGGGGGAAGAGGTTTTGACAAAGCGGTTGTCAGTGGTCAAACATAGGAGATGGGGCGAGGAGCTCTTGAGAGGAAGAGAGCAGTCTGAGGAACCCTCTACCACTCCCAACCCTCGTCCTTCCATCCACTCCACTAGAATGGTGTTGGAGGACTCACACCTGACGCATGTTGTCTCACACACACACGCACACACATACGCACACACACACACACTGACACACACACACACACACACACACACGCACACACACACACACACACACACACACACACACACACACACACACACACACACACACACACACACACACACACACACACACACACACACACACACACACACATATATATATATATTTATATATAAATATATATAATTGATGTGCATTGAAGTTCCTGAAGGAATTGGGGGACAAATTGATCAGCGCTACAAAAGACCAGAGAGCAAAAAGTTTCTTGTTCCAGCGCCTCAGTGTTGCGATTCAGAGGGGAAATGCCTGTTGCGTCTTGGGCACTAGTCCAACTTCAGAGGAATTCGAAGAAGTGTTTGACTTGCAACAATGATCGAACCCGTCTGTGACATTCATCAATATTTCCCATTGTTGTGTTTTTCAAGAGATCCATAACCTTTAAGCACCTTTTTGCATTATTATTTTTGTATCAACCCATGTATATCTTGTAACCATCAAATGCATAATAAAGCACAAAAAATAAAAAAGGAAGGGGGTGGTAGGAGAAAAGCACACAGAAACTGTATTGGAGGGGATCTAAACATTCCCTCTAATGCGTTATGCGTGGTTTCCTCCGAGGCTATGGGTCCCCCTTCTTCCAGCTAGAGGTTTATATATATATATATATATATATATATATATATATATATATATATATATATATATATATATATATATATATATATATATATATATATATATATACGCGCGTGTATATATATATATATATACACGCGCGTGAACGCAAGCATAAGTACACTTTTCTCGCACGCAATGAAAAGTATACGTGAAAAGATATACAATTTCAGTTTATTTTATATATCAGACGTTACAGACAGCTCCATTTTCTGTGCAAAAATAAAGAAGAAATACAGCTCAAAATTAGCAAAAAAAAATTATTGTTTAAAGTGATATGTCATTAAATATCTACAAATTAAAAACCAAAAATAAATTAACAAAATAAATTTCAAAAATATTTGCAAGAAAGCATGATTAATAAAATAAAAACTCATCACCATACTTCTATGAAGACGAAACTTACTGTGACATGGTGACTACTGTGGAATTATGTGCTAACAAAAAATATTTTTAATTATTCTCAGCGTTGCTAAGAATTATTGTTTTTTAACTTTCCAGGGGAGTTTTGGAAGAAAATGTAGGTTAAGGCTCCAGACGACCTGACGACGTTATGTCAAGCGAGACTGACGGGGGCATGTTGGATGACTGACGGGGCGATGTCGTGGAAACCGACAGGGCAATGTTTTATGAATAATAGGTCGACGGTGGCTGTTGCAGACACAAAGGTCTGCCCTCACTCAAAAGTTACTGAAACTGACGGGCGAGGAACAGGGCCTAACAGTCCACCACTAAAGGAAACAATAGATACACACACACACACGAACACACACACACACACACACACACACACACACACACACACACACACACACACACACACACACACACACACACACACACACACACACACACACACACACACACACACACACACACACTGAAAAAAGTCCAGACGTATGCAACGAGGTTCTGAAGGGTTTTTATTACTGGAAAAGAAGACTGAAGGAACCAGACTTCGCCTCGCTGTGGCGAGTAGATTTAGGTGGGACATTTTAACGACATAAAAATCTGAAGGAAACTGGCAAAGTAGGATGAAGCAGCATTGTTGGGAAGAGGTGGAAGAAAAAGGAACAGCAGAATGAAGGGGACATAGACTGAAATACGGACAAAAAGTGAGCCATAGAGGTATCGGTAAAATGATATTTATCGTAAGAAATTATATTTAAAATAACACATTATTAAGTTAAAAATAATCATTAGACTTTGACCATTTTCGGAGTTCATACTAATACTTCTTTTTTTTACTACCCACATTACCATAGATCTTTGTGTCATCTGCACGTTTGATAATGTTGCTTGCTTTTTTCTCTTCTATGACTTTTATGTATATATTTTTTCTCTAATAAATAATATAAATAATATACAATATAAAGTTCATATTTACATTCATTTACAAGGGAAAGTACTACATTTACATATAGTTTATATTATTCTTTTATATATATTAAAAAAGGGGGGATAACCCAAGATGGATAAAGCCTGCGGCATTCCACTCACATTTTCCCAGTCAGAATCGCTTCCAAATTACACGACCGTTTGCTAGCATTTTTTTAACCTTAGATTTATCCATTCAATTATTTTGCCGTTTATTCCATGTGCTTGCAGTTTTCTTACGTATAATTTATGTGGAACTGTATTAAATGTATTTTGAGTAGTCCATGTAAGCTACATCATCTGGAAGTTCTTTGTCTGTGCAGCTTGTTACCGTTTTCAAAAAATTGTGAGCATGTTAGATAGACAGCTTTTACTTTTTCTCACTATATTGTTTGTTTGCAAAACCATGTTGCGACAATTTTATAAAAATCTTGTTTGTGAGATGGAGAATGTTTTTCTCCTTTAGAATTCTCTTCTCGGTCTTGCAGATTAGTAACGTTAGTAATTTGTCTATAATTTTACCCTGAACTTTTACTGAGCTTCTTGAAGATTTGGAGACATTTGTATATTTTTATACTAGAGAAATTTCCGCCCAGTAATTGACGGAACACGAGTTCCCGTAGTAGGCAACAACTGTACTTCTCCCAGTACCTTTAAGATTTTGGAATGAATTTCCTCTACACTTAGAGCTTTCGATTCCTTTACTTGTTCTATGTTCTTATTATTTTGCACTTAATTGGGGCTATCCTCTAACTCACTTCTGCTTGAAACATCTGTGTGGTTGTATGGATGCTAATCTCATTGGTGCGAAAATTTATTTAAATTTCTTTATAAATGTAATGTACTTATATGAAGTATTTGCTATTTACACTTTCTTTGGTTGTTTCCTCGATGGCAGTCAAAAGAGTCATCGCCCTGACAGTTGCAGATGTTTCTATAATTATATTACATCTGATGATGTAGATGATCAGGTTGGGGGGCGGTGATGCTATCTCCTTCCTGGATTTAAGCAAGCGTGAAAAGATCTGTTGTTTGCACAAGATCAAATATGCTGTTATCTCGTGTGGGTTCAATCACAAGCTGTATAAGAAAGACGTCCTGTACTAAGTCAAGAAATTGCTCCCTGTCAGTGTGTGATTATATTCGCCCATTTGACTGTCTAGTTAATATTCCTCATTATAAAAGCTTGTGCTTCAACTATTTACGTTATCACATAATGCATGTCCGGAAATTCATCTGTCGTTTCTTTGTCTGCACTGTAACATGGCCCTCAATTAGTTTGCAACAGTTGTGAGTTAATGTATTGCATCAAACAGATTCTGAGCGTCCTATATTTAATTCCACATTGCTTCGAGCAGTTATGCTCTTTTATATATCGTATTATTCCTCGTACACTTGTGGTTCTGTTCTTTTTCAAAGGTTGGAGGTTCCCTGCAAGATGGAATTCTCTTTAATTATCTTTTCTCGTCGTCATGTTTTGCTGATCCCAATGATGTCGAGATTTATAACTCAAGTGTTTGTGTAAAAGCATTTTAAACTATTGAAATTGTTCCCAGGGTTTGAGAATTTGGTTCAACATTATGCACAAGTTCTGGTTCACTGACTAGTGTGCATGATCAAGACTTTTCTCTAGTCTTCAATTTGTGCCTCGATGCGTCGAAACTCCTTTAATTTGTCTCTTCCCCGTAGATACTATTAGGCAAGCACCACCGCTACTCCAAAACCCGTAACCATCACCTTCACCACCACCACTATCGCCCCCACCGCTACCACTACCGCCACCACCGCTACCACTACCGCCACCACCTCAACCAAGACCTGTGTGCAAGTATATAGAAGCTTGAAGTTTGTTTTCAAGTCCTGAAGGAAGGTGAGTGTTCGAATTAGCTTAAGCTTAAACATACAGCTGTTTAACTGACAGCAAAGTGTGAGTACATAGCAGGCTTTTCCTTGGACAAACTTCAAAGTACAGGAATCTGTATGTTAGTACACTATCCTAGAATGTGTATTGTGTTGAGGTAAGTTTGGTGCTACACATATGTATCTGGTGTTGATGGTTTAGTGGTTTGTGAGGCGGTAAAGTGTTGTTCGATGTTGACTTGTGTGGTTCTTGGCGGTAGAGGGGCTGGTATACAGACTGATAATAGGTATTAAGGATGTGGTGAATGTGACTGAAAGTGTTTATTGTGCAAGTAATGTGGTAGAAGGTAGCAATTTTGTTGCTATTGTGGTAGAAATTGTTGATTGCATGAGTATTGTGGAAGAAAGTGTGTATGTTAATTATCGTTTATTAAATCTAAAAAAAAGGCAGGTTTTTAAACTCTAAGAAACAAGATCCACGATGCGGGAATGAATTATGGATGCTGAAGCGTGGGCTCGAACTATGGTTTAAGATGTGGGCGTGGGTGTGGACGTGGGCGTGGGCCTGGGCGTTGACGTGAGCGTGGGTGTGGACTTGGGCGTGTGTCTGGACGTGGGCGTAGGCCTGGACGTGGGCATGAGCGTGGGCATGAGGTGTAAATACAGGTGCAGTCACAGGGCAGAGGTCACCCAACTGACAGAACCAATGGTATACTGTGTATGATGGGCGGGACCCAACACCCACTCTTCCATTATCTCATGGGATAGGAGGAATGGAAAATGGAACAAGAGGTGAGAGAAGTGCAATGGAAAGGATATGGAAGGGTTGCGAAGAATCGATGGTATTAAAACAGTTTTGTGTTTTAATATTCTTCATAAGTACAGTAGCAACAACACACACTCACTTTAGCTTATCGGATCTACAGTCTTTGTCCATGATTATCTCATTCGTCTTGTTTTTAACACAACTCTAATACCTGTTTTCAAACGTTTCCGCGATTTGAAGAGCTAAATGAAATTTTCAACTAAGTGCACTTTACCAGAGAAAGAAATCCTGTTCAGGCATACATTTTTTTCCGCCACATGAACCAGGCAAGAGATACCAGTATGTCACTCATTAGCCAATAATAATGGACGCAATACGCCCCAACCGGCTCGCATGCATATTGCAATAAATCAACGGGTGTTTGGCCAGTCAGTTTTAATACGCCCCAACCGGCTCGCATGCATATTGCAATAAATCAACGGGTGTTTGGCCAGTCAGTTCTAATGAGCACACACCGAACCGCAGGAGGCCACATACAACCTTCGGCAGCCCCACTGTGCTTGGATGGTGGCGGCGATAGAGCCAGACGAGTAAGCAGGGAAGCAAGCAGGAGAGCAGACCGGGAGGGAGGCAGACAGGGGAGGATGGCAGAGAGGGAAGCGGACATTTTAGCAAAGAGGGCAGCAGAGACGATAACAGGAGTAAGTATGTTGACCAAACCACACACTAGAAAGTGAAGGGACGACGACGTTTCGGTCCGTCCTGGACCATTCTCAAGTCGATTGTGTAGGAGTAAGTAGTTATCAAGAGAAAATACCAAGCCGGGGATGTAGCAAAGAAGGGAAACCGAGCAGAAAGACAACGACAGCAGATGATAGCCAAGTAAGATAACATTCAGGGAATGATCATAAAGTCAGGATATCAAACAAAGCGAAGACATCGAAACGGGTAGACAGACGACAACGGACAGGCACGGATGCAAAATGGTAAGAAGACAGGAAATGAGCAGACTAGCGAACCTGATGAGAGGGAAGAGAGAAACGGCTAAAGAAGAGATAAACATAAGATGAAAACATAATACAGAAGGCTGGCAAGGCACAGAAGCCAGCAGTTAGCGCAGGCAGGCAGACATTCAAGAAGGCCGACCAGGAGCCACGCGCTTACCAAGGCCTTCCATCACGATGGCCATCTCTGTCTGCCTTCTAGATAAAACTGTGCTGAAATATGGCCTGGCTGCATAACTAAGAGGTGCGCGGGGTATCACGGCTTATTATCACCGCCGCCATGTTTAATATTAATCCCCAAGGGGCCACTCGTCCATCCGGATATACTGCCGCAGGGGACGGCGAAGACGGCGGGGGGGAGGCGCTATCCTCCTTCTTAATTCCTTCTTCTCCTATCCTCCTCCTCCTCCTGCTCCGCCTTCTCCTCCTCTTCTTCGACCACCTTCTCCTAAACATTCTTAACCAGACACATCTCCTCGACCACCTACTTATGTCTCGCTCTTCTTTCCAAATCCTCCTCCTGCTCTTCTTGTTCTTGTTCATATTCTTCTTGTTCTTGTTCTTGTTCTTGTTCTTGTTCTTGTTCTTGTTCTTCTCCTTCTTCTTCCTCTGGGCGTGGGCTGTGAGGGAACTGCTCCACACATCTACACGCGTTTATACCTGAAAACTATAAAGAACGAGAGTATGTGCTGTGCTAGTTACAAGATGAGACAAACATGAGTCTGCGTCTGGGAAAAGTTGACTATTACCTCCAAGGTAAGACTTCGGCTAAAACTGGTGATGACGGAGGTGATGAAGCATGAGTAGCCTGACTCATATCTATTTCCTCTCACATGGTCAGTTGAGGGAAGAATGAAGTGAGATTGAGAGTAGAGTGAGAGAGAGAGAGAGAGATAGGGATAGAGAATGGGAGAAAGAGGGAAAGAAATAATGAGAAGTAAAAATAATTTCCCATGCAAAAGGCGATGAGAGCTTTGACCTGATACAAAACACCAGAAGTAACACAAAAACAAAGTTCATCATGGGACAATCAATTAAATTAATTTTTCTGGATTATCATTAACTGTTATTCTGGAAATCACTAACATATGACACCAACATATACTACCATTAAACGGAGTTAACAACGGTCATCAGATTTTTTTTAGTTTAATATGATTACGTCAAGGCTGTAGTGATCTTTTCGTCTGGGCTATCGATAACTATGTGTTGAATTCGTTGCGAAGCGTGTCTACATATTCAAGTTTTCCTATTACGTTTCATTAGTGTGAGAATACAGAGCATCAAATTGGAATTGGTTAGGGATTAGTTAGGCTGGGTTCAGATAGAAATAAATCAATTATTTATGTACAATTATTTACTGATAATGTTTAGCTTGAGTTGATATACACTAGACGGCGTTTCTTCTAAAAGTTATTTTTTGGCTTAAGACCACCTGAGTATCGACCTGTGTTGAAGTCCAAGTTTAAACTAGTGTCTCCTACCAGTCTGGAAGCACTCACTTCAGGGATACTTAAGGTACACCTATAATATACTGGACTCATTCTTACTGCTCTAGGTTCCTTTTAACATTTAAGCAATAATAAAAAATAGAGATATGGGCTATTGTTGTGACGGAGATGCAAGTCTCTGTCTATAATGTTCTTCATAAATGATATTACAGTGCAAACTCACATTGTCAGCAAACGTAATTGCCTTACTAAACAGGAGACTGGAACTGCTAAGTAAACCGGATGATGAAACCTGTTTGGGTGAGAGTTAGATAAAGGGGAGATAGTGTATGGGGGGGATGGGAGGAGGAAAAAACACAAAAGAGAAAGAAAGAGAGAGAGAGAGAGAGAGAGAGAGAGAGAGAGAGAGAGAGAGAGAGAGAGAGAGAGAGAGAGAGAGAGAGAGAGAGAGAGAGAGAGAGAGAGAGAGAGAGAGAGAGAGAGAGAGAAGAGAGAGAGAGAGAGAGAGAGAGAGAGAGAGAGAGAGAGAGAGAGAGAGAGAGAGAGAGAGAGAGAGAGAGAGAGAGAGAGAGAGAGAGAGAGAGAGAGAGAGCGAGAGAGAGAGAGAGAGAGAGAGAGAGAGAGAGAGAGAGAGAGAGAGAGAGAGAGAGAGAGAGAGAGAGAGAGAGAGAGAGAGAGAGAGAGAGAGAGAGAGAGAGAGAGAGAGAGAGAGGGAGAGAGAGAGAAAGTAAGAGATCCATCCATTCCTTAGTATAATTTATTTCTCCCTTATATCTTCCTCTTTCAAGATTAAACACCTTTATTTCCAATTGTAAACTTTCTTATTCTGAAACAACGTGGAATGTTAATATTACGAATTGCAGAATTTATTACACTTTCTCCCCCTTTTCTCTTTCACTTCTATTCCTCTCTTCTTTCCACTTTCTTCTTCCCCTCCTTCTCCTCTCTCTCTCTCTCTCTCTCTCTCTCTCTCTCTCTCTCTCTCTCTCTCTCTCTCTCTCTCTCTCTCTCTCTCTCTCTCTCTCTCTCTCTCTCTCTCTCTCTCTCTCTCTCTCTCTCTCTCTCTCTCTCTCTCTCTCTCTCTCTCTCTCTCTCTCTCTCTCTCTCTCTCCTTTTTTTCTCAGAAGTGTACAAGAGTCGACATCTTCTGACTGTAGACGTCAAGAGTAGATGTCTTCTGACTTTAGCAGGCTGATAGCTTTTCATGCTAATAGCTCACAGTAAGCTTTAGCTTCTAAGCTTTTCCCTTGAACACGACCATCCAATAGTGTTTTTCCTCCTAGGTGCCAGATTACTGCTGGGTGAATATGGGCTAATATTTACGCATTGGTTCCCAGTCAATTCTCCCCGGATCTTATCACAGCTCGAGTGAGACTGTGTGTGTGTGTGTGTGTGTGTGTGTGTGTGTGTGTGTGTGTGTGTGTGTGTGTGTGTGTGTGTGTGTGTGTGTGTGTGTGTGTGTGTGTGCTGAGTTGTGTGTGTGGGTGTGATTTTGCGCGCGCGTGTGTGTGTGTGTGTGCTGAGTTGTGTGTGTGGGTGTGGTTGTGCACGCGCGTGTGTGCGTACGTGTGTATCTGACTACTAGGCCAATTACTGGCCATCCCATGGATGCAGCCAACAGTAGCTGACTAACTCCAAGGTATATTTTTATTGTTAAGAAAACCAAATTGCCAAATTATTCCCCTCTCCTGTCTGTCTGTCTGTCTGTCTGTCTGTCTGTCTGTCTGTCTGTCTGTCTGTCTGTCTGTCTGTCTGTCTGTCTGTCTCTGTCTCTCTCTCTCTCTCTCTCTCTCTCTCTCTCTCTCTCTCTCTCTCTCTCTCTCTCTCTCTCTCTCTCTCTCTCTCTCTCTCTCTCTCTCTCTCTCTCTCTCTCTCTCGCTCTCTCTCTCTCTCTACTTAAGCTATTAGCTTCACTTGTTGCAGCAGCACAGGATTGACCTTAATGGCAGGACGGGAACCAACACCGCGCCAGTTATAAACGACCGTTCATCAGTTGTGTATCTGGTAATTGACGTGAAGGAGAGGTAGAGGAGACATGGAGGAAGGGCTGGTAGAGTGATGAGTGATGGAACTGCAGAGAAGGAGGAGAGGAAGCCCAGCTTGACCAATTAAAAAGGGGATATACTTGATTCTCTCATCAACACATCTCTGTGATTGGCTTTGTTATGCAGGTCAATTAATTTAATGGTCAAGCCACTATACCCTCTCCTCCCCCTTGCAGCCCTCTAGCAAGTGTTCGCTTACTTCTGATTTAAGTAGAGCTACTGGCATTTTTTTTTTTTTAATTTGAAACTTCGCATTGGCTTGGTTTATTGCTTTGGGTTTCTGTTTGATGTGTGGTTCCCAGCACTGTGGCCAAGAACAATTTCCCTTCCAACTGTCGGAAAATCCGACACCATTTAATAATAATATCATACAGACAGATAAGAGCTGTGTTGTATAAACAAGTTACCCATAGAAAACGTAACTTGTAGTGGAATTACCATCTAAAGAAAACGGGATATCATCACCACATACTATTATATTCTCCACCTATTATGGTGGGAATTATTCTTAAATACATTAGTCTTTGAACTTTACCATCATAAAAACATCTTATATAAATTAACTTAATTATCAATATTAAAGTAGAGTAAATGTGACCCTTCTATCACCTTTGGACATCTGGACAATGTAAGCCAGGCGAGGAGGAAGGAGGGGAGCCATTGTTGTGTCACCTCCGAGACGTGTGGAGCAAATTTAGTTCCTATCATATCTGGACAATGTCGGCCAGTAACGTCAATAGTATGGAGTGTTAAACAGCCATTGTTTATATTGAGACCAGAGGCTCACACGGGAGCAAATTCGGCTCCTGTTAAATTTACTTGGACGTAGTGTTATGGAAACCAAAGGTGTACCATTGTCAACACGCTGTCTACAAATTCAAGTTAAGTGTCTATCCGAAACCCGTTTATCATTCATTTATGGCCATTAATGTCAGGATATAGGGTGATCCGGTTAGATCACGTGGAAGCCTCAAACTAAAGGTAATTAAGCCAGGTCTTCATGTTCCATGTACAGTTTTCTCTGAAATACTTGTCATATATAGGATTCTGGCTTCACAGCTAGCGCACTTTTGACAGGTCAAGACGAGGAAGAGTTTGTGCACCAGTTACTGGGTGATGGAAGCTACCTCAAAGAGGATAATTTGGTGTCTACACCCTAGTTATACCTGGTGGACTAACCTGCTGTACTATAAGATAAGGAACCTTTTCAATGTATGTAGTTACTGTAGTTTGATTGGCTGCATATATATTAATTTAATAAACCCCCCTAATGTGTAGAGGATCGATTTGTGAGATTATGAGATTATTGCAGAAATACAGTCCACTTATCATTATACAAATCGCTATCGAAGTATATAAATTAACGTAAATATAAATTCTATATATATTCATATAAATTAAATAAATATAAATCTCACAGGTCGGTTCCCACACCAACAACTTGATACTCGAGTTTGAATAAAAAAAAACATGCTTTTACATGTTTGTTACAGGCTACTTTGATGTCCATTTCTTGCTCTTGAATGCTTTGTCGTACGTAACACACGCACACACACACACACACACACACACACACACACACACACACACACACACACACACAGTTGAGAGGCGGGACCAAAGAGTCAAAGCTCAACCCCCGCAAGCACAAACAGGTGAGTACACAAACAAACCGAAACACACGCACAGTATCTCTATTCCGCAAGTGGAGTGCATCCAACATGTAAACTAATTCATATGCGCAGACTATCACCCACACCCAAACACCACCTGTATTCATACATGCAATTGGCTTGCGGGAATAAGTTATTCATGTATACAGGATGCTTGCAGTGGAGGGAATTTTGGTAAGTGGGAAAGGCTAGAATTGTGGAACGATTGGACGGAAATCTGTCGATGATGAACATAACTATAAGACGGGTGGACGGAAATCTATCGTGGATGAATAACATTGTTCAGTTAACGGGCAAAACTCTACCAGGGTGGAACAAAATTGAACAGGGAAAGGAAGGAACGTTACAGTGGTTTTTGCTATTATATGTTGTTAGACAGATAGACTTGAATGTTGTTGGACAGATAGACTTGAATGTTGTTGGACAGATAGACTTGAATGTTGTTGGACAGATAGACTTGAATGTTGTTGGACAGATAGACTTGAATGTTGTTGGACAGATAGACTTGAATGTTATTGGACAGATAGACTTGAATGTTGTTGGACAGATAGACTTGAATGTTGTTGGACAGATAGACTTGAATGTTGTTGGACAGATAGACTTGAATGTTGTTGGACAGATAGACTTGAATGTTGTTGGACAGATAGACTTGAATATTTATCGCAATCAGCTATACAGAGGACAGAATTATTATTTTTTTTCAACGGACGAACTGAACTCTCTATTTATAGGACGGGCTGATATATAGAGCGGAATGCAGTGCGCAACAGACGGGGGAACAGGAACAGCCATACTGCGAAGCATATGTAGAGTGCTATACGCGGGCATAACTGTACATAGGATGGACAGGTCATTTTAACATGCTGGTGGAACTGTTATGCAGTTAAACCTGACACGGCCGACGGACAGACCCGCACAGCTAGTGCCAGTGAAGAAGCTTCGTGATATATATATAGTTATGATTCGTTTTAGAATCATTAGTGTAACCATTTGATCATACTCTATAGCACATGTGATCAAGAAAGATAACATCACACAGAAGTAAATACACACACAATCACACACACAATCACATAACATACTTGCGTGTGTTAGAGAGAAATATATGTAGTAGATATAATACAGGAAAAACAGATTGGTTAGAAAGACGGGGTCAGAGTGCTAATAGCTCCATTCTGAAGATATATATATATTAGTATATTTTGGTAGCAGTCTTTCTTGTAAACATATGTTGTTGAATATGACCGAAAAGGTAAGATTAATAATTCTAACACGAATTTTCTCAATATTTCTTAAGTTTCTTTTCACTGTCGATGGTAATTGAAAAATCAATTCTCCAAAATTAATTTTTATTTCTAGTCTGACGCCTGAACGCATTTTGTAATAACTTATTACATTTTCAAGGACTTTAGTTTGCACACACACGCAACTGTAACCTGTAAACACGCAAATTACATCTTTACTTATACTCGCATTTGGGTGAGGTGATATGGTACAAAATTTTGGGTGAAAGAGCCTGGAAAGAGACGTTGTTTTCTTGCCTATATACTGAGTTCTTTGGGGCTTACAGTCCCCAAGTGGGCATTTGAAGGCATAGACGACGTTGGTTTCCTTCAAGGCGTTCTGTTTGGTGTCTGGGGAGTTTTTCATGAGAAGGTTGGCTGTTTTTTTGTTTTATAGTAAATCGTCAATTGTATTTTCTGATTTTTGTCTGTAGGGATAACGTTTCTATCAACAATATCTTTCAGGACCTTTTCCTCCATTTTATGAGCTGTGGAAAAGAAGTTCCTGTAAAATATTCTAATAGGGGGTATATGTGTTGTGTTAGTTGTCTCTTCAGAGGTTGCATTGCGTTTCACCTTACTTTTTATGATGTCTTCAACAAAACCATTAGAGAAGCCGTTCTTGACTAGGACCTACCTTACCCAACAGAGTTCTTCATCGACTTTCTTCCATCCTGAGCTGTGGCTGAGAGCACGGTCAACGTAAGCGTTGACAGAACTCCTCTTGTACCTGTCTGGGCAGTCACTATTGGCATTGAGGCACATTCCTATGTTTGTTTCCTTAGTGTAGACTGCAGTGTGGAAAACTCCGCTCCTTTCCGTGACCGTTTCATCTAGAAAGGGCAGCTTCCCATCCTCCTCTATCTCATAAGTGAAACTCAACACAGAATTTCGCTCAAATGCCTCCTTCAGCTCCTGCAGACTTCTGGCATCAGGAACCTGACTAAAAATGTCGTCAACATACTTGCAGTATATGGCGGGTTTTAAGTCCATGTCACCTAAGACCCTCTACTTGGTGGTACCCACGTAGAAGTTCGCAAACAGCTAGGACACCTAGGGAAGAACCCATGGCAACCCCATCTACTTGCTTATTCATGTGCTCATCTGGACTCAAGAAGGGCGCCTCTTTAGTGCAGGCTTGGAGTAGCATACTCCAGCTACTCCAGAGTAGCCGAGAGACGGAATCAAACCCAAGCTCCAGATCACAGGTCTACGCACTACTGACTTAACCTTGAAGGGTTTAAAGGTATATCAAGCAGAAGAACCACTTGACTTACACTGAGTTTGGAAGACACCCTCCAGTACCATAGTTTAAGTTGAAAAAGATGCAAGTATGATTCATCTTGGACTGCAGAGTATTGTCGGATAATGAGACCATGTCACACTTCCACACATGATGTATATGTACCTTGGTGAACATACACTGAAAATTTACTTTAATTCTGGATTATATTTAAGATTAAAGAATACCTGTCAGTTGGTCAATAATCTATTGTAGTGGTCTTAATAACTCTATTAATGAATAAACTGTACCTACTGGTGGGTCAGTAAGCTATTGTTGCGGCACTAGTAACCCTCCCGTGGTTGATTGTCCTTAAAATTAACACCAAACAACAATTACATTCACAGGTGATATACATCACCTGTGAATGTGAACCCGCTTCTTAGGTTCATTGAGAATTCACTCTATTCCTTGGTACTGTTCAAGAGGAAAACAATCAGTTTGGGCACTTAGCTAATTTTTAAGCCTAATTAACTATTCAAGGGGTTGACATAAATTAAGCTCCTACTTGTAAAACAATCAATACCAATAACACTCATAGTTACCATGTTCAAACATCCTCCTCCTCACCTCCTCCTCACCTGCTCATCCCATTACTAACACACACCGCCATCAGTTACCAACACCTACTAGTACCAAACTCATCACATGCCACAGTCATCAAGTTTTAGCGCAAACTATCCTCACTGCCATCACCTATCGATGTCCAATCATTATCACAATCACCTACCAACATCCATTACAATCAATATTTACCAACACACACAGCATCCTTATCATCATCTTTATCACTTTCCATCATCCTCCATCACCAAAACCGCCATCGATACCAGGCAACACCCACCAATATTGTGTCACATCTTCCACCATCACAGTTTTCGAAGACATATCTCACCACCATTTTTACCACAAGTGACCGCATCACCTCCTCCCCTACACAACTTCACCACCACAATGTTCAACACAACTTCACTTCCCAACAACCACCATCAAAGTAACCAATCTCACCACCTCAGCCCCCACTATTGCCTTCCAACACTAGTAAATGTCCCCCGTATTTACTTTGCACTTCCCACTGACATCTACCATCCCCACTGACACCTGAACCATCTCTACAAGCCAACACCACCACCAATACAACAATTTACAAAAAGGCCACCACTTCCGCCACTTCCTAACCTAAAAAGGCCCACACCTCCTTCACCTTCACCTATCACCACCACTACCATTTAGAAACACCTATCATCTCCACCACCACCACCACCACCACCAGAAGCTGCCCGTTGCTCCCCCCTCCATCCACCCCCTCTCTTTCTCTCCCCCTCCACTTCCATTGCTCCTACACTGTTGCTATAATTTACTGGACACTTTTATATTTTATAAATCTTCATGCGGGACGTCCAATTTGTTTTGAGTGCTAAGCAGAACCAGTCTTAGCGGCTGGATATGAGGTTAATAATGGTACTAACAGCTGGTGAGAGATGGGGCGGGTATCTTAACGACCTGTTAGTTTTAAACGAGACGAGATACGACAACGACGACATGAGGCCATATTAGAAATCTAGTATAAATTGAGGGGGCTGGGAATCAGCGCCGGGGATCATCTGCGCTTCGTGCACTATAACGAGAATTTATTCGAAGTCTTGTATACTAGGTAAAACGGGGGAGGGAATAGGAGGAGGAGGAGGAGGAGGAGTGGTTTGGGGAGGGATAGGGAGAGGGGTAGATAGACCCGTCCTTTTGTTCCTGGGAAACCCGAGCGAGACTATTCGTTATGCACCTCCCAAACTCTACCACAACTCTTCACCCAAACCACCCTCTTCCCCAAACACCAACAACGCCTCTATCTCTTATCCCACGTTGCTATATCAGTTACTTCAATTAAAAACATGGATGATCTTTCAGTCTATTCCACTTCGTCCAGACCAGCCCGACCTCGTCCAGACCAACCCGACCTTGTCCAGACCAACCCGACCTTGTCCAGACCAACCCGACCTTGTCCAGACCATCCAGACTTCGCTCTGAACTGTTCTTGCAGCCACAAACGTCAGCAGTGAATCATATCACGCACATGACTTTACTGGCCTGGAGACTGGCAATAAGTGCCTCCCGTAGTTCGAGGCTAACCCCAGTCATTTCAGTTGTTTGTGGTAATGACGCTGTTTCAATTAAAGGCGCCGGTTTTAAACATGTAACGAGCAAGATTGCGCACTGTATTTACCCAGTCAGAGCGGGCGTGGTAATGTTGATTTAATTGTTTCCTCTAACATCATACACGTCTCTAAGGCATGAAAAACCTTACCGGGTTTTCTCATGGGGTTTCTATCCTTTCGTGAATACAACACAGCAGCTGGCAATATATTAGTGGGAATGGATTAGAAGGAAGTTATGTGTAGTGGAAGTTATAACTGAATGGAAGATAGGGACAAGACAGCAAGACTATGTGATTTCATTGACGGTTATCGATCGTACTCGTAGTGTAGAGGTTGTGTGCTTATTCTGAACTTTTGTGTACTTCCCTCGTACTGGTGGTGTACTTCCCTCGTACTGGTGGTGTACTTCCCTCGTACTGGTGGTGTACTTCCCTCGTACTGGTGGTGTACTTCCCTCGTAATGGTGGTGTACTTCCCTCGTACTGGTGGTGTACTTCCCTCGTACTGGTGGTGTACTTCCCTCGTACTGGTGGTGTACTTCCCTCGTACTGGTGGTGTACTTCCCTCGTACTGGTGGTGCACTTCCCTCGTACTGGTGGTGTACTTCCCTCGTACTGGTGGTGTACTTCCCTCGTACTGGTGGTGTACTTCCCTCGTACTGGTGGTGTACTTCCCTCGTACTGGTGGTGTACTTCCCTCGTACTGGTGGTGTACTTTCCTCGTACTGGTGGTGTACTTTCCTCGTACTGGTGGTGTACTTCCCTCGTACTGGTGGTGTACTTCCCTCGTACTGGTGGTGTACTTCCCTCGTACTGGTGGTGTACTTCCCTCGTACTGGTGGTGTACTTCCCTCGCACTGGTGGTGTACTTCCCTCGTACTGGTGGTGTACTTCCCTCGTACTGGTGGTGTACTTCCCTCGTACTGGTGGTGTACTTCCCTCGTACTGGTGGTGTACTTCCCTCGTACTGGTGGTGTACTTCCCTCGTACTGGTGGTGTACTTCCCTCGTACTGGTGGTGTACTTCCCTCGTACTGGTGGTGTACTTCCCTCGTACTGGTGGTGTACTTCCCTCGTACTGGTGGTGTACTTCCCTCGTACTGGTGGTGTACTTCCCTCGTACTGGTGGTGTACTTCCCTCGTACTGGTGGTGTACTTTCCTCGCGGAGGTGGTGCCTATCTTGCCATTATTATTATTTGCTTTATTTTGAATACACGACAATCTTGAGTTTACCGCTACTTCTTGTCTACCTGTTGTTGGTTCCGTGAATCAATCTCCCCGCGGCCCGGTTTCTGACCAGGCCACCAATAAGGAGGCCTGGTCAAACATGCTGTTGGACTCAGCTGCTAGCAACCTGACGTATGAATTAACACCTGGTTGATTAGGTATTACTTGGATGTGTTTGTCATACACGTAAAATCAAAACTTAAACATTTTATTCCATTGTAAAATATCAATGTTAAATAATTTCTTATTTGTTTGTAAATATTGATTAGCATATATCCATTAACATAAGTTCCTATTCATACAGTATAATTTAATAATGGTTAAAAAGCATCAGAAATTATGCAGTGCTCACAAAATCATAATTTAAATTTAAAGGAACCCTGCAGCAACTTGCTACTCGAGAATATTGATTTTTTGTCCCATGAAGATTCCAGGGTGATATTCCATGGTGATTCCAGGGTGATGCCCCATGATGATTCCAGAGTGAGTATTTTTGTATGTACACCTTTAGCATTAAAACATAAAATTCAACTTTGCCGGACCATTCCAATCATTTCAACTTAATTATAAATGAAATAATGGACACGGAATAGTGTCATAAACTGTCACGGGCTGTTGACATTAGTTGTCACGGGGTTGGTGCCATGAAACGATTCTTCGCGGCAGGGGATCGTATTCCAGGGACCTGCCCGAAACGCTACGCGTACTAGTGGTTGTACAAGACTGTAACAACTCTTGTATATATCTCAAAAAAAAAAAAGAGCTGTCAGGTGGAGAAGAGGTGGAAATTCTGAACCTACAGAGGATGGTGTCATAAACTATCTTGGGATGATATCGTGAACTGTCAAGGGTTCGTGTCGTGAATTGTCACGGATTTGTGCCATATACTGTCAGGGGCTGGTGTCACTAGCCGTCACGGGTTGGTTTCCTAAGCTCTGACGATCCAGCGTCATGAGCATTAACCTGCCAAAAGATGTAAATTCTTACGATCGAGACTCCTTGACCCCCGTGTGATTCCCACGATTAAGAGAGCATCACTCAAGACTCAGTTAATCATGCAAGATGTGAGAACAAGTGCTGAGTAGACCTTACTTATCCCTCCTCCATCACCCCATGCATCATCTCTCTACTGTGTAAAATCTAAGCCCGAAGCTTCCCCAAGATCACGCTTTTGATGTAAACTTTAAGATAATTGGGATCTTTCATGCTCAAACAACTGATTTATCTTAGTTAATATGTTATTACGAAGGGGTGAGGGAGGGGGACAGGCACTGGAGGCAGGTATTGTAGGAATAATGGGCATGGGGGAGGGGATGGTGTTACATCTCTCAATTATCACGCCCATATTAACAAGTAGCTTCAGGTAACAGCTAACAGGTTGTAACAGGCCGCCTGCACACACACACACACACACACACACACACACACACACACACACACACACACACACACACACACACACACACACACACACACACACACACACAGAAAGCAGGGAGAGATACCAGAGAACCAGGAATGAGTACGTCAGGGTGAGAAGAGAAGCAGAGAAAAATTTTGAAAATGATATAGCAAACAAAGCCAAGACCGAACCAAAGCTACTCCACAGTCACATCAGAAGGAAAACAACAGTGAAAGAACAGGTATTGAAACTTAGAACAGGCGAGGACAGGTATACAGAGAATGACAGAGAGGTGTGTGAGGAACTCAACAAGAGGTTCCAGGAGGTCTTCACAATAGAACAGGGTGAGGTCACTGTGCTAGGAGAAAGGGAGGTAAACCAGGCGGCCTTGGAGGAGTTCGAAATTACGAGAGAGGAGGTCAAGAGACACCTGCTGGATCTGGATGTTAGAAAGGCTGTTGGTCCAGATGGGATCTCACCATGGGTACTGAAAGAGTGTGCAGAGGCACTTTGCCTGCCACTCTCCATAGTGTATAGTAAGTCACTAGAGACGGGAGACCTACCAGAAATATGGAAGACGGCGAATGTGGTCCCAATATACAAAAAGGGCGACAGACAAGAGGCACTGAACTACAGGCCAGTGTCCTTGACTTGTATACCATGCAAGGTGATGGAGAAGATCGTGAGAAAAAACCTGGTAACACATCTGGAGAGAAGGGACTTCGTGACAAATCGCCAACATGGATTCAGGGAGGGTAAATCTTGCCTTACAGGCTTGATAGAATTCTACGATCAGGTGACACAGATTAAGCAAGAAAGAGAGGGCTGGGCGGACTGCATTTTCTTGGATTGTCGGAAAGCCTTTGACACAGTACCGCATAAGAGGCTGGTACATAAGCTGGAGAGACAGGCAGGTGTAGCTGGTAAGGTGCTCCAGTGGATAAGGGAGTATCTAAGCAATAGGAAGCAGAGAGTTACGGTGAGGGGTGAGACCTCCGATTGGCGTGAAGTCACCAGTGGAGTCCCACAGGGCTCTGTACTCGGTCCTATCTTGTTTCTGATATATGTAAATGATCTCCCGGAGGGTATCGATTCATTTCTCTCAATGTTTGCGGACGATGCTAAAATTATGAGAAGGATTAAAACAGAAGAGGACTGTTTGAGGCTTCAAGAAGACCTAGACAAGCTGAAGGAATGGTCGAACAAATGGTTGTTAGAGTTTAACACAACCAAATGTAATGTAATGAAGATAGGTGTAGGGAGCAGGAGGCCAGATACAAGGTATCATCTGGGAGAGGAAATTCTTCAGGAGTCAGAGAAGGAAAAAGACTTGGGGGTTGATATCACGCCAGACCTGTCTCCTGCAGCACATATCAAGCGGATAACATCAGCGGCATATGCCAGGCTGGCCAACATACGAACGGCATTCAGAAACTTGTGTAAAGAATCATTCAGAACTTTGTATACCACATATGTCAGGCCAATCCTGGAGTATGCAGCCCCAGCATGGAGTCCATATCTAGTCAAGGATAAGACTAAACTGGAAAAGGTTCAAAGGTTTGCCACCAGACTAGTACCCGAGCTGAGAGGTATGAGCTACGAGGAGAGACTACGGGAATTAAACCTCACTTCGCTGGAAGACAGAAGAGTTAGGGGGGACATGATCACCACATTCAAGATTCTGAAGGGGATTGATAGGGTAGATAAAGACAGTCTATTTAACACAAGGGGCACACGTACTAGGGGACACAGGTGGAAACTGAGTGCCCAAATGAGCCACAGAGATATTAGAAAGAACTTTTTTAGTGTCAGAGTGGTTGACAAATGGAATGCATTAGGAAGTGATGTGGTGGAGGCTGACTCCATACACAGTTTCAAGTGTAGATATGACAGAGCCCGATAGGCTCAGGAATCTGTACACCTGTTGATTGACGGTTGAGAGGCGGGACCAAAGAGCCAGAGCTCAACCCCCGCAAGCACAACTAGGTGAGTACACACACACACACACACACACACACAAACACACACACACACACACACACACACACACACACACACACACACACAAACACACACACACACACACACACACACACACACACACACACTACCCACTACACTATCAAGGGAATTGATAGGGTGTATAAAGACAGGGTATTTAACACAAGGGGCACCACGCACTAGGGGACACAGTTGGAAACTGAATGCCCAAATGAGCCACAGAGATATTAGAAAGAACGTTTTTAGTGTCTGCGTGGTGGACAAATGGAATGCATTAGGAAGTGATGTGGTGGAAGCTGACTCCATACACAGTTTCAAGTTTAGATATGATAGAGCCCAATGGGCTCAGGAATCTGTACACCTGTTGATTGACGGTTGAGAGGCGGGACCAAAGAGCCAGAGCTCAACCCTCGCAAGCACAATTAGGTGAGTACACACACACGCCCACACACACACACGCACACACATACACACACAAAACATATGCGAGGCTTTTACTAGAATACGCAACACAACACAGGCATGGCATACACGCGAAGCAAGAAACTATAACTGAACAAACAGATTGGCTTATATATGTATATATATATATATCTATATCTTGAAGGTGAAAACATGGGGGGATACATAAGGGATAAACATAGGGGCTGCAGAAGGCTTATTGGCCCATACGAGGCATCTCCTATCTAAACACAAAGATTAATCCAGTGTAATTGGCCTGTTATGTTGGACATTGTCTTCTGTGTTGGCATCGATATGTTCTTGTCTTGTCCTTACTCTTATGGTGGGTAGAGTAAATAGTTCCGTGATTTGGGTGTTCATGGTAGGTCGCTCTATTCTTATGTGAATTGCCTCAAGAATTTGTAATCTTCTTGAATCTTGGGTTTTGTCTATTATGCAAGTATTCTATATGTTCAACATATAGATATCTATATCTATATATATATATATATATATATATATATATATATATATATATATATATATATATATATGAACATGTACTAAACGGGGTGAGAAAAGATTGAGCTACCTCATCCCTTTGTGCATATATATATTCCTCAATAAACTTATTTCAATTTCAATTACTTATATTCCGCTAGAGGATTAAACAGGTAATTGCACCATAACTTCATTGGCCAGAGACAAAGCGAAAAGTAAACAATATGACATTAATCACCTTAAACAATATGGCATTTATCACCTTATAATCATGAAAGTTGAGCCCTATATCTATGATGCAACCAACAGTGTTAGCGATCTCCTTAGTGTAAATCTCCTTATCTCCGGGAGATTTCACAAATCGGTCACTAGTTTATACCTCTCTCTCGGAAGCTTATACCTCCTGCGCTCGGAAGCTTATACCTCCCGCTCGGAAGCTTATACATTCCGCTCGGAAGCTCATACCTCCCCCTCGGAAGTACAGTATACACCTACTGTTGTAGATTTGACCAAATATTCAAAGTGAGTCACTTGTTACTCCCTTGGCCCTAGACCAAAATGTGGCTAGATGATATCCAATAAATGCTCGTTATAGCACCTACCTGCTACATCTACTTGCCTTTCCTACCTACTGCACCTGATGGCCTTATCTACCTCGTATCGTGTCTACCATATCGCTTCTTACCTTAACAACTTATCATGCTTACCCTACCGACCTATCATTTTTACAATTCCTACCTAATATTCACGTTCCATACCTGCTTATCATATCTTCCTTCCTTATCTACCTACTATATCTACCTGCCTTATCTGCCATCCATACCTCTACCTATTTTCCAAGCTCCGATTATATTACCAGAAATTATATTATTATTATTAGGGGTCCCCTTAACTATGAACAGTTAGGTACATGCTGAATCAGTGTGAGAACCAATTCTGCCTGCTGGACGGTAGAGCGACGGTCTCGCTTCATGCAGGTCGGCGTTTAATCCCCGACCCTCCAAGTGGTTGGGCACCATTCCTTTACCCCGTCCCATCCCAAATCCGTACCCTGACCCCTATCCAAGAGCTTATAGTCGTAATGGCTTGACTCTTTATCCTGGTGATTCCCTTCCCATCTGTAATCACCTCGTCAGTGTTGTTTATTCATTAATTATGAACATATTTTAGGATCTAGTTTCAGAGATCTCTGTAACTTGTCGCTGTCACTTCTTCCGCTGTCACCTTCAGGATGCATGTACGTATCTTAGGGACACATAACAAGTGAGTTTAATTAAAAAAATATATCTACGTGTCGTCCGTGTTCCGACAGGTAACGCCATCTGTTGAGTTCTGCGCTCCAACATCAAGGTTGTTTAACCGCTCGCAGGACGGATGTGTAACCTCGCCCAGGCTGAGGCTCCAAAAGCCTTCAGCCATACAGCATTGTCACTTTCGGAGGCCCATTTATTTCATGAGCCTGTTATATGGAGTTAGTTAGTTTAGTTCATTTATTATGCACCTCAATATCCATCTTGTGGGCGATAGTGGAAAGGGTTACAGAGGCACATAATGGGCTCAGGGACTGAACCCCACAATTCATTTAGCTAAGCAAGTTAGAATCTTGATGAGCTAGTTGCAAAATTCAGTATAAGTCGTCACATCATCAATGGGTTCGAGATCTACCACAAGTACAGTTTCTAAATTAAGCAACTGACATATGTGGAGAGCTAGTGTCACAATTAATATGTTTGTCCTGCACACCGCCCCCCCTTCCAGCGGGCAGCGGTGGATAGGTTACCGTCACTTAGTTACTACCTACAGTTAGCAAACTGGGGATATTTAGCTAAAATTTCTGGTTGAAGATCATTTTGAATTAAATATTTACACATCGGTGGAACATTGGTTATAGAATTATCTCTAAATTCACGTATCCACTTCTCTGGCTGGCGTTCGTGCGGACGAGACCTACTCTGTGGCTGCACCCCTAATCTCCTCCCTTCTCCTCTTACTTATTTCCCTTACCCTAAGTTCCTGTACCATTAAGTTAAGTACTGTATGGCGCTAAGTGTGCCTACTCTGGTAGTAAATATTGGTGAGACCTGGGGGTAGTATTTGCCAGTGTTTTGGGTACCCCTAAGTGTTGTGTTTTGTATTAGGGTACCACGTGGTGCCTCTACCCTAAGCTGCATCCAGCTTCAGTGCTTATCCAGTAGTACTTTACCCTAGCTTGTTCTCAGTGTAAACCTTGTATCCTGTCTATGTTGACCAAGGCTTTTAACGTAAGATAGGGTGGTAAAGTTATTATTATTATTATTGTTATTGGTGTGAGTGTATATGGGGGGGGTTGTTAAGGGGTTAATAAATAAGTACATGAATTACAGAGTATCCCTTCTTCCTGTGTGGGAGCGCATTGATCAACCCTTAGACTAACATATATGGTCTAGTAGCAAGTTATTACTACTGTGGATAGTTTATTTTGGGGGCCGGGCCTTTTAGCTCTCCCATATTTGATACTCTGTCTGCTAACTACCCCTACCCCTTAATAGTACCAGTTCCCCATAGCAGGCCCACCACACATTAATGTTCATAACAAGTGGGAGGTGATTTATAACAAATCACATAGTGACGGAGGGTGAGTGAATAATTTTGTTGACACAGTTTACATTTAGTTTGGTCTACAACAACAGTATTAAATAATAATCTTTATTCTCTCTCTCTCTCTCTCTCTCTCTCTCTCTCTCTCTCTCTCTCTCTCTCTCTCTCTCTCTCTCTCTCTCTCTCTCTCTCTCTCTCTCTCTCTCTCTCTCTCTCTCTCTCTCTCTCTTCACATATAAAGTTTCCATATGGGATGATTAATTTTCAGCTTTCAAACTATATCATCAATGTAGCCCAATCGTCCGCTCCGAATTACAATAATATATTTCTGATCGAAATAGATAGAAGCTGAAGGAATGTGTGCACTGGGGAATAACATGAAAGCAGATCATTTTGTCCATTCTGAGGTTAATTACTCGGCAAATAGAACGAAAGAGGGTACAATAGAGTAGTTAGTGGTAAAATAATATAATTTTGTTTCTGCTAACAACTGTAATCTGGTCATCTGCTCTATTGTCAGAAAATAATTATATTATTATAATTATTATTATTACTACTACTACTACTAATAATATTATTGATAATAATAATAATAATATTATAATAATTATTATTATTATATATATATATATATATATATATATATATATATATATATATATATATATATATATATATGTATATATATATATGTATATCTGCCGCTTGCTGGCCCGTCGTGTAAGGTACTACCTGTTCCTTAGTGAAAAGTAAACTATGAATCAAGAAGTTTTAAAATGGTCCGACTTCGCACGCTCCTGCACTAGCGCTCAGGCTTCATCACGTGTTTATTGCTTTTTAATGAGTTTCCTACATTGCTCACACACAACCACCGGCGCCGGTGGTTGTGTGGATAACACGCTGGACACGTAATCCTGTGGCCTGGGTTAGCTTCTCGGCGCCGGCGAGAAACAAAAATGGGCAAAGTTTCTTTCATCCCGATGCCCCTGTTACCTAGCAGTAAATAGGTACTTGGGAGTTAGAAAGTGGTTATGGGCAACTTCCTGGTGTGTGTGTGTGTGTGTGTGTGTGTGTGTGTGTGTGTGTGTGTGTGTGTGTGTGTGTGTGTGTGTGTGTGTGTGTGTGTGTGTGTGTGTGTGTGTGTGTGTGTGTGTGTGTGTGTGTGTGTGTGTGTGTGTGTGTGTGTGTGAAAAAAAATAGTTAGTGGTTAGTAACAGTTAAGTGACAGTTGAGAGGCGGGCCGAAAGAGCAGAGCTCAAGCCCCTCAAGCACAACTAAGTGACTACAACTAGGTGAGTACCCACACACACACACACATTGAACTAAGGAACGCACACAGAAGTATGGAACAGGTAATGAAATTGAGGATAGGGGCAGATTTACGACAAACGACAAAGGGACACAGTCCCTTTGTACTCAGCCTCCACAATGGAGACAGAGTACCCAAATGAGCCACAGGGACGTTAGAAAAACTTTTTCAGTGTCAGAGTAGTTAACAAGTTGAATGCATTAGGCAGTGATGTGGTGGCGGTTGACTCCATACACAGTTTCAAATGCAGATATGATAGAGGTCAGTAGGCTCAGGAAACTGTACATCAGTTGAATGACGGTTGAGAAGCGGGGCCAAGGAGTCAGAGCTCAATCCCCGCAAGCACAACTAGGTGAGTACAACTAGGTGAGTACATTCACACATATTCACACACCAGCCCGCACACTAAAGTTCAACTCAGGAAAGTGTAAAGTAATGAAATTAGGCTAAGAGAAAAGAAAGCTAAACACAAGGTACCATCTTGGAGGAGAAACCCTGCAAGAGTCCATTAGAGAGAAAGATCTGGGGGTTGATTTCACACCGAACCTGTCCCCAGAGGCCCACATCGAAAGGATATCTTCAACGGCATATGCAAGGTTGGCCAACATAAGAACTGCCTTTGAAACTTGAGTAAGGAATCGTTCAGGACCCTGTATACCACTTACGTCAAATCAATCCTGGAATGTGCAGCTCCAGCCTGGAGTCCATACCTAGTTAAACACAAGACAAAGTTAGAGAAGATTCAGCGGTATGCCACCAGACTTGCCCCGAAACTGAGAGGTATGAGCTACGAGGAAAGGCTGAACCTCACGTCCCTGGAAGGCAGAAGAGTAAGGGGAAACATGATAACCACCTACAAAGTTCTCAGGGGAATTGGCAGTGTGGACAAAAACAAATTTTTAGCACGAACAGGAACTACGGGACACAGAGGTTATGTTGAGGTAATCTTGAGATGATTTCGGGGCTTAGCGTCCCCTGCGGCGCGGTCCTCGACCAAACCTCCTTTTGCTTGCACACCCCCAGGAAGCCGCCCATAACAGCTGTCTAACTCTCAGGAACCTATTTACTGCTAGGTGAGCAGGAGCATCAGGGTGAAAGAAACTTTGCCCATTTGTTTCCGCCTCCACCGGGGATAGAACCCGGAACCTCAGGACTACGAATCCGAAGCGCTGTCCACTCAGCTGTCAGGCCACAGCTGTTCCAAAGGAAAGACATTAGAAATCATTTTTTCAGTGTCAGAGTAGTAAAGAGATGGAATGCACCAAGAAGTGATGTGGTGGCGGCTGACTCCATACACAGTTTCAAATGTAGGAATCTGTACACCAGTTGATTGACAGTTGAGAGGCGGGACAAAAGAGCCAGAGCACAACCCACTCAAGCACAAATAGGTGAGTACACACACTCCATTGGGGTCTTGCAGCTGAGCGGACAGCGCGCAGGACTCGTAATTCATTGGGCCAAGGTTTGATTCCCGGACCAGGCAGAAACAATTGGGCAAAGTTTCTTTCACCCTGATTCACCTGCTACCTAGCAGTAAATAGGTACCGAAAGAGCAAAGCTCAACCCCCGGAAGGCGCACTAGTTATGTATAGGTGCGCGAACATCTGTTCTTTCTGGGTTCGAGTCTCTTGCAGGGGTTGAGTTCATTGTGTTTACATATATATATATATATATATATATATATATATATATATATATATATATATATATATATATATATATATATATATATATATATATATATATATATATATATAGATATATATAGATATATACAAACACACCATTTCCATTACACATTTCCCATCTTAACGCAGACAGAAAACACCCTCACATGCCATAATTTCCACACTCAGTCACCATAGACAAGATGGCAATCACACACGCCCACCTTCCGCCCTCCGTAATTCAAGAATCCCAAGCCTTCAGGCGGGTGAGGGGAAAACTGCCATTACAGAGGTATTTTCCGGGTGGTGTGTAGAATTTCACGCCACACCGTCGCTTCTAATTAAAATCAAACAGTGGGGCCATATAGACGCACGAAACTGGACGACCGTGTCAGCACCACGTTCAGCTCCCTCCCTACCCATCCCGTCCCAGCACGCCCAGGGGGAAGATTTCTCCTCGGTCATTTACCAACACCACCCACTACTCACCTCTTCCCTGCACAACCGCCAAGAGATGTGCAGGGTCTCTCCCTCTTCTAAGGGTTAACAATGCGTCTGACCAATGTCACAACCAAGGATTAATTTCGTATTCGTCGTCAGCTATCAAGATGAACACATTTCCATTGTCAAGACACGTACTCTCTCTCACTCTCTCTCTCATACACACACACACACACACACATGGTCCTCGAGGCTGAGTGGACACCGCTCTGGGGTCGTAGACCTAAGGGCCCGCGTTCGATCCCCGGACGAGGCAGAGTTGCTTTCACCCTGACTCCCTTTTTCACCTAGCAGTAAATTGGTACTTGGGAGTTAGACAGCCGTTACCGGCAGCTTCCTGGGGATGTGTGTGTATGTTAGGGAGAAATACATGAATTAGGTATAATAGAGGAAAATAAATTCGTTGGAAAGGCGGGGTTCAAGAACTAACAGCTTGATTCTGCAGATCAAATAGCAAATACGAATAGTAAATACACACACATACAGGAAAAAATATTTTTCAGTGTCATAGTAGTTAAAAGATGGAATGCATTATTCAGTGATGTGGTGGAGGAAGACTCCATACACAGTTTACAATGTATATGATAGAGACTAGTATGATCAGGAATCTGTAGACCAGTTGATTGACACTTGACAGGTAGGACCAAAGAGCTAAAGCTCAACCCCTGCAAGCACAACTAGATGAGTACACACAAATCTGGAGAAAAATTCAGAGGTATATTGTCAGATCAATCCCAGAGCTGAGAGGAATGAGCTACAAGGAAAGATTAAAGGTGCTAAACCTTATGTCACTGGAAGAGAGCAAATAATAGGGACATAATTACCACATATAAAACTGGGCTGACAAAGGACAAACAATTTCGCAGAAAGTAGTACATGAACAACGGGACACAGGTGGGAACTTAGTTCCCAAATCAGTCACAAGGACATTAGAAATGAATTGCTCAGTGTCAGATAAGTGAATAATTGAAATGCTTTAGGAAGGGGAGTTTGTGAAGACAGACTCCTTACTCAGCTTTAAATATAGATATAACAGAGCCAAAATCACTCGTAATCTTTATCCCAAGAGATTAAAGTTGAGGAGCAAGGCCCAGGAGCCGGAGTTCATGCTCCGTAAATGCAGCAAGGTGAGTACGTGAGCCTTCGTTGCAGAAATAAACACAGCAAGAGTATAAACATAGCAGCACAACGTTAATCCGCTAATGCGGTGAAGCAGAGGCGTATATATTTACATGACACTCGTGTACACAAACGCAGCCACGTGGGACGCCTGAGAGTAAATATGAATGTGATGTAAACACGTCCACAAGTAACTAGTCATTCATATCCATGATGGAGTGTGTTTACTTGTGTAGAGCGGCGGTATATGGCTTCATAATATAGTAAGATTTGTGTATGTTCCCTCTGCTTGTGTACATGGGCTGGCGAGGTCTTCGCTATTCCACTCGTCGGTCGCTTGATGCAATAATACTCGACCCTGTATGGAATGTGTCCTCTCAGTTTCATCTCTTATATTATCTACTCCTGAAGCTGTTGTAATGGCAGGTATTTTAATGTTCATAGAATTGATTTCTTTCTCATTTTAGCCTGTTTTAAATTTCCCCAGCTCTTGTGTAATTCCATTATATCCGGTTTTTCCTTCTTCCCCTCCGACGTCTATCAGTAAAATCCTAACCACTTTTTAATGTATTTTTTTCCCACTTGCACAATTACTTGTTTATTTCCATTACTCCCCCCCCCCCCCATTACAAATCCATTATCACCTAAATACATATCCATTTTCCCATTCGTAATTACACGACTCCTCTGGGTCAATAATAGTGCTTAGATTGAAAATTTCTTTCCTTTTCACCTTATTAGTCTCATGACAACCTTGTACAGAATATCTCAATCGTATCACTTCGTCTTCTTTTACCAAGGAATTAAATTGATGGCGTTCACAAATAGTAATAATATGTTAGCTGTGTTCCCAAATGTGTAATAGTTCCACTGTTTTTAGTGGGATCTGATATCACGCACTTTAATTTTTAATGTCTAGTCATTGGACCATTCAGGCAGGCCGGTATGAGGTACTTGGAGCTTTGCAATTGCTTTACCTACTCCAGTGTTCTTGAGGATATCCTGATAATTAATCCATAGATCAGAGAGAATCCTACTGATATCATTTTTCTGTATGACTAGCTATTCTTGTTTTTTATTTATCTAGGGTCAAACAATGTGCCATGTTTAGGTCTTCAGATAGTCTAAGGAAACTATATAAATCCCTCTGCACCTAAGATCATTATTAAACAAAACTGAGGTGTGAAATGTGAAAACCTAAATACATTTTTCATTTGCTTGAATAGATAATTTAAACTTTCTTATTACCTGATATATGCAAAATTATGGAACGCATTGCAGCACCAGGCTGGTGACAAACGCATACTGTCACTTCAGTGCTTATCAAACACTGTAAATTTATAGCTTATATCACAATAGTATTAAATAAGAGTGTGGAATCCCAGCACTGCTACAGATATCAGTAAAAGCGTACAAACAGGAGTAAACCGAAGCAAGTAACGAAAAAATGTCTCGAAAATATTAACTAACACAAACTCACTCGCGCCAGTTCAATATTTACACTAAGAACCTTCTTTTCTGTAAATTTTGTCCCAAAAATTACGCAAAATAAATAACATTCGAATTTTGCTTCGTCTTTGTCTTAGAAGACTGAGAGTATAAATGAGCTTACAGGAGTCTGCTGGGAGTAGCCGGTGTCCGGAACAAGCTTCCATGTAAATAATGAGCTATTTGGGGATTTTGGTTCGTAAGTCAGAGAATGTTCTTCTCTAATTCGTGAGGCGTTCTGTTCCTCCTTTTATATTTAATGTTATTTTTCTTCTTTCATACAGAAGGGATAAAATAACAAGGAAGCAGAATAATTACGAAGCTAAGAACAAATGAAGAAGAATATTTACGGAAAACCTTGAACGGATATTTCAGACTTAGGAATTAGATATTATTTACTGAAAATAAGTGTGTGATGACGAAAATATTGCGATGTAACGGAGGCTGTTCAGCACGGTATTATAACCTTTAAGAATCTTGAAGTAAAAAACAAAAGCCACAGGGACGCCTCATGTTATAGTAACATGTGATAGTTTAAAAGTCTTGCCAGATGTTTGGAAAACGAGAATTTTGTTTAGAGAATCTTGGAAAGTGTTTATGACGCCTCCAAGATAATTAAGGAGCAACTGAAATATTTAGAAATTCCATGAATAATGTTTACAAATATAAGAGGAACATTGAATATTTTCTTAAAATGTGAAGATTTGAATTATCGAAAATGAATTTTAAGCAAAGCATTGCAGACCGAGAGTGGAAGGACAACTATAAGTAGTGGGAATGAGAAAAGGGCTTATGGGGATAGGAAGTTTGGAGGATTTGAGTAGGGAGAGAATGGAGAAAGGGTCACGGGATGGGGGGAAAGAGAAGGACAACACACGTTGACGGAAGTGGTGGTCCAAAGATTAATGGTTTCACCGAGACCAACTGACAGACAAACACAACAGTAGCTTTCCCATACCTCTTGACAGTGTAAGAGACGGGATGGCGGACTGCTGAAACACGACGGAAGAGGCGACAGAGAAGTAGACGTCCTCGTGTGTTGATTTTTAGATCTTACTATTGTTATTTTCTTTATTTTAATAACGTAATTTGGCTCATTCGCATTGATGCAGCTACTCTTGACTATATGAAGGGTTACGTTGATTTCGTATGATTGTCATTCATACTGGAGCATTTGATCCGCAGCTTGCAAAAGCAACCAGACAAACTTTAAAACGAGGACAAAAGTAGTGAATTAAAGTGCACTTAGTGACTACAGGAGAGGAAAGATCTAAGCACCAGTAAAATTACGACCTTTTGTGATTCTGATTCTCGTTCATAACTAAAACTGTTTGAACCATCAATGCATGTGTCTGTCGAGCGTATTGGACCTTGTAGTCACGACCACGCTTCTCCTCACCATCTAAATAACTCTTTACCAGCTCACACACCTGCAGCTTGCATCCCCAACCTCCTGAAATGACACTGATTATAGCGACTATTGTATTTGCTCAAATTTACCAATATGGTGTATTTTACTCATGTTTTGTTTTTTATTTGAGCGAGTCCGAGTGGGGGAGGTTGAAGCTGAAACCAGCCTAAACGTTATAGACCCTAATATAAAACATGCATGTGCTATATAAGGCATAAGATATTACATGCTTTATTATAAGATAGCAAGAATTAGGTCTACGATTACATGGTCAGATTAGGTTAGGTTAAGTTCTATAGTTACACTGTCGATTTTTGTATTAACGTGAACTTTAATGGTGTCCAATAGTACATATTGTTACGATTGACCAAATATTTGCCATAAGTGCCATAATGTTAGCAGGAAGGGTGGGCTGCTTCTCTACAGTAGCTTCCCCGTCTCCGACGTCGCCCCAAGTAATGGAATGATCTGCAGCTGTTGCTTACCTGATGACATCACCCCATAATTACTATGAATATCCTGGCCAATACTGAAATAGTCGCCAGATACGACGATAATAGGAGACTAGACATACCTGAATTATCAAGCACTCTCATCCAACCGACCAAGGAAAATGCATGGGAAGATTACACAGTCTCGTCCACTGGACAACAATTCATCACTCCTCATTCTCAATGGAAAATGTACAGTCACCTCTGCCAATTTGTTTTCACTTTGAAATGTTAATTTTTCTAGTTTCTCCCCATGGTAAAAATATCAATTTATGTAAGAGAGAATATGAGAATGGCTGGTCGAGGATAGAGGCCACACGCTTGGGGTTAGTCTCACTAAACTTTGGAGGATTAAAGTGATTTTATCTGGAGTGTCATACAGGGGTCGGGATCGGCCCAGTCTAAACTGGAAGGTGGGCATGGCTCCAATTATCCTCCCTCATGAAGTCTATGGATGTGGAAACCTCTCTCTCTCTCTCTCTCTCTCTCTCTCTCTCTCTCTCTCTCTCTCTCTCTCTCTCTCTCTCTCTCTCTCTCTCTCTCTCTCTCTCTCTCTCTCTCTCTCTCTCTCTCTCTCTCTCTCTCTCTCTCTCTCTCTCTCTCTCTCTCTCTCTCTCTCTCTCTCTCTCGTCTCTCTCTCTCTGTCTCTCTCTCTCTGTCTCTCTCTCTCTCTCTCTCTCTCTCTCTCTCTCTCTCTCTCTCTCTCTCTCTCTCTCTCTCTCTCTCTCTCTCTCTCTCTCTCTCTCTCTCTCTCTCTCTCTCTCTCTCTCTCCTCTCTCTCTCCCTCTCTCTCTCCTCTCTCTCCCTCTCTCTCTCTCCCTCTCTCTCCCTCTCTCTCTCTATTTCTCTCTCTCAAGAGTCAGCATTGTG